>NC_090374.1:140403733-140721242 GCF_036365525.1 Heterodontus francisci
AAAACTGTCAGCATTCGCCGTTATTATTCCACTGAAACTGACAGCAACTTCAGGACTCTGCACATGCGCAGAATAACGTGGAAATCCAGAAGGTACTGTCAGTGAGTCTCTGTTCCTACATTGGGTGGGCTGTGGAGGTTTCCACAGACTGCAATCTCACTGTAATTAAGATTTGATAAAAACTTCCACTTCTACACTGTTAACCTCTCTGTAAGAACCCTTGAAAAAAAATTAAACCTTATTGAATGAGGTGTAACTCAGTTTTTAATGGTGTACTAACTTCAGAATTACTGACAAACACCCTCACCGGCACAATGATAAAAAATGTATTTTATCTTTTTTTAAAGCTTTGTTTATCTTTATTTTAGCATCTGTCTTAACCCAATCGCAATCATTTATTGAACTAGCTGAAAATGTAAATTAAAAGGAAAGATATTAAGTACTTTTAACTTCCTGGTTTGCTGTCTGTGAGAATACTTCAATCTGATTGGCTCCTTAGTTGCTTACTGCATGTCAAGACATCCCCTTGACTTAGTGCCAGATTTAATTGCCATTGGAAATGGGCAAAACACACCACAGATATCCCTAGATCTTTGTGGGCAGCTTTCCTGAGATCAACGGCAATCATCCTCGATTCACCACTGGTCACAGATCTGGGCCAATAATCCAACATATGATTCATATAAAATTAATAGTTGAAAAATAGACCTGTTCCTAAAAAATGACTTGTGCTTAAGCTTGAATTGAATCAAAGTTCAATGTAGTGTCAAAAGTATCCTTGGATGCTCTTGACCTATTGTTATGACTGCGGTAGGAGCAACGCACTGTCAATTCAATCCCGTCACTCCACAGGTCGCAGCATATTATTTAAAGTTTTCCACCCAACTGGAAAACTGTCAAATTAAACATTCTAGTAATCCCCAGAATAAAACAAACCAAGCAGGTATCTTTAGACAACAACAAATTAACTACTTATTAAAAACTAAATCTTAAACACTATTAAGATAAACCTATGTCTAGAGGCTTCTTATTTTAACCTAACTCCCCCATTCACACACATACACTCAAAAATAACAATGGTTAACCGGTTTTAAAGTGGTGTTTTTAAAGAAACATCTCTTTTTAAGAATAAGTAAGTAAGTAATCCTTTGTGGGTTACATTCCTGATGGATGAGGTATTCTAATGTGGAAATAGTCAAAGGCCACTCAAAATCTTCACATGGATTTGATGCAGTAGTCTATTCTTAATAGGCATTCAACTCTTTGGCTGCAGTAGGCATCAACAGTTCCTTCAGCAATACAAATAGTTTCTTGAAAAAAGGATTTTCTTTTTTAGGCAATTGGCCCATAGCCCCCTGTAGAACTTTTGCTGGGAGAAAATAGACAGCTTTCTTCTCTTCAGTAGCATACCTCGTTGGACAGTCTCTCAAAACTAACTGGTTCAGACCAGGTTTTGCCGGTTCCACACACAGTCAAATCGAATCACCGAACCATGTGACCTCTCTGTCTTGCTGTTGCCTAGGGTAGCAAGTGCAGTTGCTGGCACACTGTGCTTGAGAAATTCCAAACTTTCTCTCCCTTAAAGGTGCACTTTTTTTTACAGAGTCTTAGTCATAGAGTTATACAGCACAGAAACAGGCCCTTTGGCCCATCGTGTCTGTGCTGGCCATCAAGCACCTATCTATTTTAATCCCATTTTCCAGCACTTGGCCCATAGCCTTGTATGCTATGGCATTTCAAGTGCACGTCTAAATACTTCTTAAATGTTGTGAGGGTTCCTGGCTCTACCACCCCTTCAGGTAGTGTGTTCCAGATTTCAACCACCCTCTGGGTGAAAATTCTTTCCTCAAATCCCCTCTAAACCTCCTGCCCCTTACCGTAAATCTATGCTCCCTGGTTATTGATCCCTCCACTAAGGGAAAAAGTTTCTTCCTATCATCCTATCAATCCCCTCATAATTTTGTATACCGCAATCAGGTCCCCCCTCAGCCTTCTCTGCTCTAAGGAAAACAACCCTAGCCTATCCAGTCTCTCTTCATAGCTGAAATGCTCCAGCCCAGGCAACATCCTGGTGAATTTCCTCTGCACCCTCTCCAGTGCAATCACATCCTTCCTATAGTGTGGTGACCAGAACTGTACACAATACTCCAGCTGTGGCCAAACTAGCATTTTATACAGCTCCACCATAACCTCCCTGCTCTTATATTCTATGCCTCAGCTAATATAGGCAAGTATCCCACATGCCTTCCTAACCACCTTACCTACCTATGCTGCTGCCTTCAGTGATCTATGGACAAGTACACCAAGGTCCCTCTGACCCTCTGTACTTCCTATGGTCCTACCATCCATTGTTTATTCTCTTGCCTTGTTCTTTCTTCTTTGGCCTCCTTATCTCAAGAGACAATGGGTAAGCGCCTGGAGATGGTCAGTGGTGTGTGGAGCAGCGCCTGGAGTGGCTATAAAGGCCAATTCTAGAGTGACAGGCTCTTCCACAGGTGCTGCAGAAAAATTTGTTTGTTGGGGCTGTTACACAGTTGGCTCTCCCCTTGCGCTTCTGTCTTTCTTCCTGCCAACTGCTAAGTCTCTTCAAACTCGCCACACTTTAGCCCCGCCTTTATGGCTGCCTGCCAGCTCTGGCGAACGCTGGCAACTGACTCCCACGACTTGTGATCAATGTCACAGGACTTCATGTCGCGTTTGGAGACGTCTTTAAAGCGGAGACATGGTCGGCCGGTGGGTCTGATACCAGTGGCGAGCTCACTGTACAATGTGTCTTTGGGGATCCTGCCATCTTCCATGCGGCTCACATGGCCAAGCCATCTCAAGCACCGCTGACTCAGTAGTGTGTATAAGCTGGGGGTGTTGGCCGCCTCGAGGACTTCTGTGTTGGAGATACGGTCCTGCCACCTGATGCCAAGTATTCTCCGGAGGCAGCGAAGATGGAATGAATTGAGACGTTGCTCTTGGCTGACATACGTTGTCCAGGCCTCGCTGCCATAGAGCAAGGTACTGAGGACACAGGCTTGATACACTCGGACTTTTGTGTTCCGTGTCAGTGCGCCATTTTCCCACACTCTCTTGGCCAATCTGGACATAGCAGTGGAAGCCTTTCCCATGCGCTTGTTGATTTCTGCATCTAGAGACAGGTTACTGGTGATAGTTGAGCCTAGGTAGGTGAACTCTTGAACCACTTCCTTGTTAGTCCTCCCAAAATGCATCACCTCACTCTTCTCAGAATTAAATTCCATTTGCCACTGCTCCGCCCATCTTACCAGCCCATCTATATCGTCCTGTAATCTAAGGCTTTCCTCCTCACTATTTATGACACCACCAATTTTCGTGTCATCTGCGAAATTATCATACTTCCTATATTCATGTCTAAATTATTAATGCACACTACAAACAGCAATGGTCCCAGCACCGATCCCTGCGCTACACCACTGGTCACAGGCTTCCACTCACAAAATCAACCCTCGACCATCACCCTCTGTCTCCTGCACTGAACCAATTTTGGATCCAATTTGCCAAATTGCCTTACTGAAGTCCATGTAGACTACATAAACTGCATTACCCTCATCTACACATCTAATCACCTCCTCGAAAAATTCAATCAATTTTGTTAGACACGCTCTCCCCCTGACAAAGCCATGCTGACTATCCTTGATTAATCCCTGCCTCTCCAAGTGGAGATTAATCCTGTCCCTCAGAATTTTTTCCAATAGTTTCCCTACCACTGATGTTAGACTCACTGGCCTGTAATTACCTGGTTTATCCCTGCTATCCTTCATGAATAATGGTACCACATTCGCTGTCCTCCAGTCCTCTGGTACCTCTCCTGTGTCCAGAGAGGATTTGAAAATTTGTGTCAGAGCCCCTGTTATATCTCCTCCCTTGCCTCACGTAATAGCCTGGGATACATCTCATCTGGGCCTGGGGATTTATCCACTTTTAAGCCCACTAATACAGCTAATACTTCCTTCCTTTCAATCCTAATTTGTTCAAGTATATCACAATCACAATCCCCCTCCCTGATTTCTACACCTACATCGTCCTTCTCCACAGTGAACACAGATAAAAAGTAATCTTAAAGGCACATACTATTTTAATCTAAGGAGAAAAAATAGTGTCCATGACACTGCATATTATATAATCAGTGCCATCCAATTAGAATTCATGAAAGACAGTATGGGACAACCTCCGAAGAAGGGTCACTGACCCGAAATGTTAACTCTGCTTCTCTTTCCACAGATGCTGCCAGACCTGCTGAGTGGTTCCAGCATTTCTTGTTTTTATTTCAGATTTCCAGCATCCACAGTATTTTGCTTTTATTATTATGGGACAACCTCTTATTTGTCAAGAAAATAATATTTTATCCAGCGGCGGATTTCTTGATTGTTTACCTTGCACAGTATTTCTACCAAATCCAAACTGACAGCAACAAAATGATTCTTAGGAAGACAAATTGATTTTAAATTCATGACTTATTTCAAGTACGTAGTGACAAAGAAAGATGGCCTAAGGGGTAAGTTACAAAATCATGGTTCAAATTCAAAACAGTCAAATTTGGCAATTTTGGATTACTTTCCGAATTCTTAGATGTGGTCCAAGCTGGGTTTTACAAATCAAGAACTGCATGTCTGTAGAAAGGGTACTGTCTCTAGGAAGTAGTGCTTGGAAAATCAATTCCGACATTATGATCACATTCCACAGAAGTGGTCTGATGATGCATTTTGGTGCAATTTTGTATTTGAGAAATGTGTTTGCAATACAAAACAAAATTGCCAGACACTTTGAAATTAACAGTACTGTTTTTAAAAATTGTACTGAATTTTACTGTGGGCTTCAGGACCCTGACGTTTAGACCAAATGCGGGTCCCGAGCCTGCACTTGCCGACAGAAAGACTGGCTTTTACTGGAGGCAGACTCCTAATTGGCCGCCTCAGGGCATGTCGTCCAATTAAGGACGGCGGTGGGCTTCTGATGCTGCCGGCCCAAGCTTGGAAGCCTTAGCAGCGCCACTGAGAGATGTGGGCACTGCTGAGGCAAGTAAGTTGAAATAATAAATATAATAGTAATATAATACTAGCAGAGACCCACAAAACATTTGCAGTGAAGTAAGCATCTTAATTGCAACAGCATTTCTTTAAATACAAGATTTCTGGTTATTCTTTCACCAAAGACTTTATCAAATAATTATGTCTGTCATTTGGCTTCACTTAACCAATTCCATCATCTCAAGCACCTTCCATGCCATCTCCTCCCTCCCATGGCATCCCCTGCCCCTCCCATTCCATCCCCTTCCCCCCATGCCATTCCATTTTTTCCATGCCATCCCTCTCATGCCAGACAAGGCTGAAGCATTTGTACCCATCTTCAGCCAGAAGTGTTAAGTGGATGATCCATCCCTGCCTCCTCCTGAGGCTCCAGCATCACAGATGCCAATCTTCAGCCTATTCAATTCACTCCACCTGATATCAAGAAATGGTTGAAGGCATTGGATATAGCAAAGGCAATGGGCCCTGACAACATCCTGGTTGCAGTGCTGAAGATTTGTGCTCCAGAACTAGCCATGCCCGTAGCCAAGATGTTCAAATAAAGCTGTAACACTGGCATCTACCAGGCAATGTAAAAAATTGCCCAGGTACGTTCTGCCCACAGAAAGCAGGAAAAATCTAATCTGGCCATCAGTCTACTCTCAATCATCAGCAAAGTGATGGAAGGTGTCATCAACTGTGCTATCAAGCGACACTTACTCAGCAATAACCTGTTCACCCATGCTCAGTTTAGTGACTGCCCTTGACATCAAGACAGCATTTGACTGAGTGTGGCATCAAGGACCCCTAGCAAATTTGAAGTCAATGGGAATCACCAGGAAAGCTCTCCACTGATTGCAGCCATAGTTAACACAAAGGAAGGTGGTTGTGGTTGTTTGAGGTCAATCATCTCAGCCCAGGACATTGCTGCAGAGTTGCGCAGGGTAGGTCCTAGGCCCAACCATCTTCAGCTGCTTCATCAATGACTTTCCCCCCATCATAAGATCAGAAGTAGGGATGTTCACTGATGATTACACAGTGTCCAGTACATTCACGACTCTTCAGACACTGAAGCAGTCTGTGCCCGCATGCAGCCAGACCGGGACAACATTCAGGCTTGGGCCAACAAGTGGCAAGTAACATTCTCATCACATGCCAATGACCATCTCCGGCAAGAGAGAATCTAACCACCTCCTGTTCACATTCAGTAGCAATTCCATCGCTGAATCCCCCACCATCAACATCCTAAGGGTTACCATTAAACAGAAACTGAACAGAACCAGACATATAAATGCTGTGGCTACAAGAGCAGGTCAGAGACTGGGAATTCTGCAGCGAGTAACCCACCTCGTGACTGCCCAGGCTTTATCCTGAGAGGGTCTTCTGGGAGAACCACTGCTAAGTTGCAATTAGTTAGGAGCAGTGCTTCAGAAGTCTTTGCTTCAGAAAGGAGATAGTGATGGCATTGCGTCACCTCTGTCACAATGATCTGGAGCCTTAAATCAGGGCGACGACAGCACTTCCAGAAGCTATGAAAATCACTGTTACCCTTTATTTCTATGCAACGTGATCCTTTTAGGCGGGAGCTGGTGACATCAGCAATGTGCCACAGTTTGCTGTCCGCCGAAGTATCATGGAGGTCACCGAAGTGCTCCACGGGAGAAGAGGGGACTTCAACCCCTTCTCCCTGAGGAGGAAACAGCAGGATGAAAAGGCATGTGGATTTGTCAGGATTATGGGCCTCCCAGTGGTGTAGAGCACCACTGACTGCAGGCACAGGCTCTGTGGACCCCCCCCCCCCCCCACCCCCACCATGTCAACAGGGAGCGACACCACAACTTCAAAGGCTACCACTCTTTGAACATGCAGTTGGTGTACGACTACACCAAGAAATTCATCTCAGTGTATGCACACTAACCTGGCAGCACCCACAATACTTTTATGTTGCGACAGTCAGCAAATCCCATTGTCTTCGGGCCTCTAAGACAGACAACGGAACGGCTGCTTGATGACAAGGGCTACCCACTTCACATGTGGCTTGTGACTCCCTTCCACCATTCCACCAGCTGTGGTCAGAGGACCTTCAAAGAAAGCCATGAAGCCACTCACATCACTGTGGAGCATGCCAATGGTCTCCAAAAGCAAAAATTTCGCTGCTTAGATCACTTGGGGGAATTCTCTACAGGACATGCCCGAGAAGATTTCTATGTTTGTAGTGGTGTTCTGTGTCCTCCACAACATTGCAACTATGTGAAACTAGCCACTCTCCCCTGCAAAATCCTAAGGCCACCTCGGGAGGAGGAAGAGAAAGAATAAGAGGAGCAGTAGGAGTAGGAGGAAAGAAAGAGGTCATATGCAACTGAATGGAATGAGAGGGACTGCATTGTGAGGCTTCACTTCATCCATAGGGCTGGATTTTGTGCAGGAGGTGGGGCTCCCAGCGCCGGGCCGAAAAGATGGGGAGGGACCCTGCGTCTGCATTTTTTCAGACCCCCCATAGCGCTCCTCCAGTCTTTGGGGGTCAAAGTCTAAGCAGGCGGAATCCCCGTCCTGTTAAAGACTTAATAGGGACAGCGTTGCCGCCCCCAAGAGCTGATGGTAAATCACAGGGCTGGCAGCTCAACAGTATCGGCAGCACCACCGGGAATGGTGGCCACTGCCGGTACTACAGTGGCCTCGGACCCAGGCCCAGTGCCGGAAGCCCAGAACAGAGGTAGGTGAGACTGGGTCACTGGGGCCAGTCCAGAAGGCCCAGCGAGGGGCATGGGGGTGTGGGTGTTTAATTCAGGGGAAGGAGGTCCTGGGGATATATTGGTTCCCGTGGGGGGTAGGTAGGTGTTCGGTGGGCCACAAATTACCCATGAAGGAGGGACCTCCCCAGACAAGCCCACAGGGAGGATGCCTCATTTTCTATGGTGTCCTCCCTGCACAGCAAAGGCCCCCTATGGCTGGTAAGATTCCAGTGGCAACGAGAAGAGGCCCTTACTGGCCTCTGGGCGGGAAGGCCGCCGTCAGGAGAATCGGAACTGAGATTCCCAGCATTGGGCTCCGTGGTGGTGGTTCTGCCCCGCTTCTCCAGCTCCCCCCACCATGAAACCCGCCATTGGGATAAGCACAAAATCCAGCCCATAATGAGGGACTTCAAATATGTGGAAAGACTAGAGAGGCTGGGATTGGTCACAATACAGCAGCAAAAATTAACGGGAGATTTAATAGTGGTGTTCAAAATAATAAAGGGTTATGATCAGAGTAAGTAAGGAAAATCTTCTTTTAGTGGCAGAATGGTTGGTAACCATAGGGCACAGAATTAAGGTAAGTAGTCATTTGGTAGTACAGAACTTGAGCATTGCTGAAAATAGAGACATGTTGTCGAAGCTTTGCATCTTGCACTCATCAGGACAATCCACAAGAATACCAATGTAAGGGAAGACAACAACTTTATACTGTATAAGAAGAGAGTGCTGATTGGTTGGCAAGTGAACTCCCATTGGTTCACCTGTTGCTCAAATTTTAGGGTACATTACCCTTCCGGGGTAATTTGAGGTAGACTGGGCACTTTTCAGGGCCAAAAATGACGGCCTTAGGCCCATTAATAAGTTTGCATGATATATAGCAAGAAATGATCTGATCAGGGTAGCCATTGGCATACAGGACATCTTTGATTCACCCTATTCTAGCATCAAGCTTGCACGGTGAGCAAGAGATATGAGGTTAGGTTTCATTCCCTCAGGGACACGTTTCTTTGAGCAATAGGTGAAGCTATCTGTTTCACGCTGCTGTTATTCAGTAGCAATAGTGATGTTCGCCACTAACAGGATGCTGCCGTCAAGCCAAAAAGATGTCCTGCCTGTCACACAAACGAGTAATGTGATATATGAATTTCAATGCCAGTATGATGCTCGGTATATAAGTCTTACGTCTGGTGGATCGTTTCAAACAACATATCCCTTCTGCTTTTGACAATGGACAAGTTACAGGCCACACCGAACAAGCCCATGCTTGTAAAACTAAAAGTGTCCAACATTAGATGTGATTCTGCGATTGGACAACATTTGCTAAATAATCCTCAGTGTGCTGAGAATTATCCTGACAATCAATTTAAGATTGTCAGTCGGGCTCGCAGTGTGGCGCATTTACACAGGGCACTGTTCTTTGCAGACAGAAAGAGCATGTACAAACAATGCGCTTGTTTCAGCTAAACAAAATAAGTGACAGCCATTCGCTGGTTCCCTCTTCAGGGCAATGCCTTAACTAATCAGAGTCAAGCTGCCTGGTTTAAATTTTGAACAAAGCTTGGCAGTTAACTATCAGTCACCATAAACTGGTGCATACTCCATGGCAATGCCTTTACCAATGAGAGTTCACTTGCCAACCGATCAGCACTCTCTTCTCATACAGTATAAAGTTGTTGTCTTCCCTTACATTGGTATTCTTGCAGATTGTCCGAATGAACGCAAGACGAAAAGCTTTGACAACATGTCTCTATTTTCAGCAATACTCAAGAATTAAGGTAGTTGGCAAAAGAGCTGGAGGGAAAATGAGGAAAAAAAATGTTTACACAGATAGTTGTTATGATCTGGAATTCACTGCTTGGAAGAGTGGTGGAAGCAAATTCAAAAGTAACTTTCAAAAGGGATTTGAATAATCACTTGAAATGGAAATATTTGCAGGGCTATATGGAAAGAATAGGGAACTGGGATTAATTGGATAGCTTTTTCAAAAAGCCAGCAAAGGCACAATGGGCCAAATAGCCTTCTTCTATATTTTATCATTCTATGGGCAGAATTTACTCTGACCCACAGAAGTGGGTATCGAAGTGAGGGTGGCCATAAAATTGGGAGGGAAGGTGGGATGTGGAGTGGCCATCGCCTTCCTGTCCTTGTTAGAGTCATAAAGTCATAGAGTTATACAGCATAGAAACAGGCCCTTCGGCCCAACACGTCTGTGCTGGCCATTAAAGCACCTATCTATTCTAATCCCATTTCCCAGCACTTGGCCCGTAGCCTTGTGTGCTATGGCGTTTCAAGTGCTCATCTAAATACTTCTTAAATGATTTGAGGGTTCCTGCCTCTACCACCCCTTCAGGCAGTGTGTTCCAGATTCCAATCACTCTCCAGGTGAAATCATTTTTCCTCAAATCCCCTCTAAACCGCCTGCCCCTAAACTTAAATCTATGCCCCTGGTTATTGACCCCTCCGCTAAGGAAAAAAGTTTCTTCCTATCTACCCTATCTATGCCCCTCATAATTCTGTATACCTAAATCAGGTCCCCCCTCAGCCTTCTCTGCTCTAAGGAAAACAACTCTAGCCTATCCAGTCTCTCTTCATAGCTGAAATGCTCCAGCCCAGGCAACATCCTGGTGAATCTCCTCTGCACCCTCTCCAGTGCAACCACATCCTTCCTATAGTGTGGTGACCAGAACTGTACACAGTACTCCAGATGTGGCCTAACTAGCATTTTATACAGCTCCATCATAACCTCCCTGCTCTTATTCTATGCCTCAGCTAATAAAGGCAAGTATCCCATATGCCTTCCTAACCACAATAGGGATATCCAATTCAATCAAGGGGTAGGGACCGTCGAGGATGGCCTCGCTGCCCAGACGTCAATTGAGGCCCTTAGGTGGCCAATTAAGGGCCGCTTCCCACCATCACTGATATTCTACCAGTGGCGGGGTTGGGGCGAGAGCCTCCAACGCATGGGGAGACCTCCCAATAAAAGCTGGCAGCTTTCCTGTGGGCCTGGGGGGGTGGGGTGTTTGGAAACCCTCTTGATCAGGCACCCTGTGGCCCACAGAGGGGCCACCCATGCTGAAACACTTCCGCGCCCCCCCCATCCTCACCAACAGTCCCCTCCCCCACCTCACGAGGGCCTGCCTGATTGGTCCTGGTGAGCCCAACCTCACTTACTTGGGTTTCAGGGTCTGCTCCATCTTGCTGGTCCTGGCTGGGTGCAGTCCTAGCAGTGACCACCTCTCCCGGTGACGGTCCTGGGACTGAATAGCTGTCAACCCTCCGATTGGCTGGCAGCCCTTGGAGGTGGGATTTCTTGCCTTAAAGGGACAGGAGCCCCAACAGCAGGCAGTTAATTGATGGGTTCAGAATCACATCAGGGGTCCCCGAAACGGCCACAGCAAGGTAGTCACTGGCTTTCCAGCCTGCTGTTGGGGCCACCACTGCCGGCTTTAAACTTAGCCCTCTGATACTATGATTCATTTATTGTTCACAAATGTCAATCTTAAATTTATTATAACTTGAGATCTTTTTCACGTATTCTCCCTTGCTCAGTCAACAAAACATAGTGTTCCAGCAACAGCTCAAGTGATAGCAGTTTTGTTTCAAGTTAGTTCTATATTTTCCCCCTGCATTTTTGCAATATTTGGTAGCAAACACATCACTGAAAAGAGGCTGTGTAGAAGCTGTTAAATTTAAGATTGACTTTTTGAGGCGTAAAATGAGACAGTGCCCATATAGAGGTATGTACCTGTCATTGATTGCACTTACCTCTATAGTAATCTTCTCTTTAAAGTGCAACTAAAACGATTTCCTGCCAAGAATCTGTATAAATGCTAGGGTGTCATGGTAGTGCATCCTAGCTTCACACTGCAGTGACACATGTAAGTAGGATGCAGGCTTGAATTCACAACTTCCCACATGGAATTGAATTTTTTCTATCAGTGCATTAGGTAATGTGTTTGTGAAAAATTTCTTTGTGTGCTATTAAAAAGTAGACTTTAAATGGTTATTTTACAGGGTGTCAACAAATGAAATAGTGCAAAATGATGCTTTAACTGAGTGAGTTAACTAGTAATGTACCAGAGTATATTAAGCATATGGTAAGCCATCTTATCGAGGGAAGGGTGGGATCCTGGGCAGAGACCAGGCACTCTGTTAAAGAAAGGTAGGAAACAATGTGAGAGTGAGTCATTTCAAGTTACAGCTAGTAACTGTTGCATTACAGAGCTGCTTTAGCAGGTTCCTGAATGGAAGAAATCTGCCCAACCTGCTAATCAGAAAATGGTTAGTGATGATAATGTTCATATTGAAGGTGAAGAGGAGAAAATCATCAAACATACAGCACAGAAAGAGCTTGTGCTTGTGCCAGCTGAGAACAAATAGAAGAGTGGTAGCAATATTTTTTAAAATACAGAAAATTTGTGATTAAAATGAACTCTGTTACAATGCAAAGAGTAACTCGCCATGCTAGCAACAGAATTTATTTATTTCAGTTGTTCTGAAATACTGGACTTGATTTGCGAGTTAACGATCTTCCATAAACATAAATGCTGCCATTGTGAGATATCCTCTATGTATTTCTTGAGTGGTAATGTTAACTACATTGACCAGCATTATGATAACTCACTGTGGTGAAGTGAATAATGAGCAAATTATCATTTCATTTTACAACAAACATTCCAGGATACATTTAAAAGACTAATGCGACTGAACCATTGGGGGAAAAGCAGAATATTTCACAACTGGGACTATATATTAAAAAAATTCCCTGGCTCCAATGAAAGACCGTCACAACTTGTGAAACAGATCCTATAAAACACTATTGCTGGCACAGCATCTATGTGGCAAAGCTAAGGGGAGAATGATTGATGTGTGAATCTTTGCTAATGATTATATACTGTTGAAAGATTTGTCATTAGGCGATGAGAAGCTGTTCACAATCTCAACTCTACAGATTTGATCATCTGCCAAGAATTGAGTGAACAAAATAGTGTTAACTTTTTCTGACAGCACAAATTTGTCTACTTTAATACATTTTGCTTCAAATTATGGATAGGTAGCCTGCAACATCTAAATTTCCAAAATATACGTTTTCCAGGATTTATATAGTTTTAGAAATTGTATTAAGTATCTCAAATTAACAGCTTGTTCTTTAAAATATTTTTCTCTTTACCTTATCTCTGCCTTAACCTTGAAGTACTGCACATTGGATGAAACTAACACAGCAATGTTACGTGCACAATAAAGCATAAATCAAAATGTCCTTTTTCTTTTTTATGATTCAGCAGTTTTAAATTGCTGATTGAATTTCATTTTGATTTCATTAAACATTTATAAAGGCCAATTAATGGGGCAGCTGTGTTAGGCCATCAGGTCCAAATCCATCATACTGTCAATGCAATCCAGTCAGTAATGACACCGGCATTCAGTCCTTGTATAGATGTTTTGCCATCTAATGTTTCCTAATTGAGTATAATAGTACACCAAGAAAGTAAATTAAATAATGATGCATAATCGCAATATATGCTGATTCAAAGAAGTGATTGTTGCAATATTGGTATTGTCTGATAGGTGATCTTATATCCTCAAACTTTGTTTTAGAAAAAAGAATGAATAAAAGCTACATTTATTTTGTGGCAAATTAATATCAAAATTTATTAACATCCATACTTTTATTTTTTCTTATTGTATGAACTGATACCAAGTGTTGGAGCACTTTTATTTTGATGATTAACAAAACATTTTCACTTACATAAAAATAAAAGCAAAATACTGCGGATGCTGGAAATCTGAAATAAAAACAAGAAATGCTGGAACCACTCAGCAGATCTGGCAGCATCTGTGGAAAGAGAAGCAGAGTTAACGTTTCGGGTCAGAAGGGTCCGATGAAGGGTCACTGACCCGAAACGTTAACTCTGCTTCTCTTTCCACAGATGTCCGATGAAGGGTCACTGACCCGAAACGTTAACTCTGCTTCTCTTTCCACAGATGCTGCCAGACCTGCTGAGTGGTTCCAGCATTTCTTGTTTTTATTTTCACTTACATAATGCATTCAAGTCTTTGTGGAGAAGCAAAGCAAAGTACTGATGCATTGGTATGCAGAATACAGATTCAGACATTTCTAGATGCTATGCCAGGGATAGTTTACTTAATGAAAACAAGTAGAACTTGTACTATACAGTTGTAGATACCAGTTTAAAAACTGATGTATTTTACCAATCAATGATTCTTCTTTTAAAAAATAACTTGTTATCTGTAAGGGATGCTCATATTTGGATAAGTGATGGTGCATGTAAAGTCACATGGCACTCACATACGAATATATTTGGATTAGTCATGGTGTAGGTAACATTATGCACTACTCATAGGTTATATGCATCTGAATACCGCACAGCCAGTTGAATCAGAATGTGCTTTTCAGGCCATTTATCCCCCTAATTTCCTATAAATAAAGAAAGGCTTGCATTTATATCGCAACTTTCATGACGTCAGAACATACCAAAGCACTTTAAAGCCAATGAAGTACTTTTGAATGCTATTGTAATGTAGGAAACACAGCAGCCAATTTGCACACAGCAAGCTCCCACAAACAGCAATGTGATAATGACCAGGTAATATTTTTAGTGATAAAAACAAGAAATGCTGGAGTCACTCAGCAGGTCTGGCAGCATCTGTGGAAAGAGAAGCAGAGTTAACGTTTCGGGTCAGTGACCCTTCTTCGGAACTGACAAATATTAGAAAAGTCACAGATTATAAACAAGTGAGGTGGGGGTGGGGCAAGAGATAACAAAGGAGAAGGTGCAGATTGGACCAGGCCACATAGCTGACCAAAAGGTCACGGAGCAAAGGCAAACAATATGTTAATGGTGTGTTGAAAGACAAAGCATTAGTACAGATTAGGTGTGAATACACTGAATATTGAACAGCAGCAAGTGCAAACCTGAAGAAAAACAACCTGAAAAAAACAGTGGGTAAGCAAACTGAACAAACTAAGATGAAATGAAATAAATGCAAAAAAAGATTGTAAAAAATGTAAAAAGGAATGTAAAAAAAAAAGGAAGAAAAAATAACTAAAAATGAAAGTAAAATGGGGGGCTGTCATGCTCTGAAATTATTGAACTCAATGTTCAGTCCGGCAGGCTGTAGTGTGCCTAATCGGTAGATGAGATGCTGTTCCTCGAGCTTGCGTTGATGTTCACTGGAACACTGCAGCAATCCCAGGACAGAGATGTGAGCATGAGAGCAGGGGGTGTGTTGAAATGGCAAGCAACCGGAAGCTCAGGGTCCTGCTTGCGGATTGAGCGGAGATGTTCCGCAAAGCGGTCACCCAGTCTGCGCTTGGTCTCCCCAATGTAGAGGAGACCACACTGTGAGCAGCGAATACAGTATACGACATTGAAAGAAGTACAAGTAAATCGCTGCTTCACCTAAAAGGAGTGTTTGGGGCCTGGGATAGTGAGGAGAGAGGAGGTAAATGGGCAGGTATTACACCTCCTGTGATTGCAGGGGAAGGTGCCCTGGGACGGGGACGAGGTGGTGGGGGTAATGGAGGAGTGGACCAGGGTGTCGCGGAGGGAACGATCCCTTCGGAATGCTGACAGGGGAAGGGAGGGGAAGATGCGACTGGTAGTGGCATCACGCTGGAGGTGGCGAAAATGGCGGAGGATGATCCTTTGGATATGGAGGCTGGTGGGATGAAAAGTGAGGACAAGGGGAACCCTGTCACGGTTCTGGGAGGGAGGGGAAGGGGTGAGGGTAGAGGTGCGGGGAATGGGTCGGACACGGTTGAGGGCCCTGTCAACCACAGTGGGGGGAAATCCTCGGTTGAGGAAAAAGGAGGTCATATCAGAAGCACCGTCATGGAAGGTAGCATCATCAGAGCAGATGCATCGGAGACGGAGAAACTGGGAGAATGGAATGGAGTCCTTACAGGAGGTAGGGTGTGAAGAAGTGTAGTCGAGGTAGCTGTGGGAGTCGGTGGGCTTATAATGGAGGGTCCACTCCTCCATTACCCCCACCACCTCGTCCCCGTCCCAGGGCACCTTCCCCTGCAATCACAGGAGGTGTAATACCTGCCCATTTACCTCCTCTCTCCTCACTATCCCAGGCCCCAAACACTCCTTTCAGGTGAAGCAGCGATTTACTTGTACTTCTTTCAATGTAGTATACTGTATTCGCTGCTCACAGTGTGGTCTCCTCTACATTGGGGAGACCAAGCGCAGACTGGGTGACCGCTTTGCGGAACATCTCCGCTCAGTCCACAAGCAGGACCCTGAGCTTCCGGTTGCTTGCCATTTCAACACTCCCCCCTGCTCTCATGCTCACATCTCTGTCCTGGGATTGCTGCAGTGTTCCAGTGAACATCAACGCAAGCTCGAGGAACAGCATCTCATCTACCGATTAGGCACACTACAGCCTGCCGGACTGAACATTGAGTTCAATAATTTCAGAGCATGACAGCCCCGTATTTTATTTTCATTTTTAGTTATTTTTTCTTCCTTTTTTTTTTACATTCCTTTTTACATTTTTTACAATTTTTTTTGCATTTATTTCATTTCATCTTAGTTTGTTCAGTTTGCTTACCCACTGTTTTTTTCAGGTTGTTTTTCTTCAGGTTTGCACTTGCTGCTGTTCAATATTCAGTGTATTCATACCTAATCTGTACTAATGCTTTGTCTTTCAACACACCATTAACATATTGTTTGCCTTTGCTCCGTGACCTTTTGGTCAGCTATGTGGCCTGGTCCAATCTGCACCTTCTCCTTTGTTATCTCTTGCCCCACCCCCACCTCACTTGTTTATAATCTGTGACCTTTCTAATATTTGTCAGTTCCGAAGAAGGGTCACTGACCCGAAACGTTAACTCTGCTTCTCTTTCCACAGATGCTGCCAGACCTGCTGAGTGATTCCAGCATTTCTTGTTTTTGTTTCAGATTTCCAGCATCCGCAGTATTTTGCTAATATTTTTAGTGATGTTTTAGGGATAAATATTGCCCAGGGCACTGGGAATAACTCCCATGCTCTTCTTTAAAATAGTGCCAGTGGGAAATTTATGTCCAGCTGAGTAGACGAGACCTCGGTTTAATGTCTCATTTCAAAGATGGATGTGGATGAATGTGGGCCCACATGATACTGATATAAATAGTTAGACAGATATTGAGATAGTTGTGTACATTAATATGGAAATGTGAGTGTTGTTATTTTAATCACTGCGCTTTTTTTAAAGTGTGGCTATCATGAAGAAAGAATTTGCATTTATATATTGCCTTTCACATCCTCAAGATGTACCATTCAATAAATTATTTGTAAAGTGGAGTCAATGTTGATAAATTGTGCCCAGCAGGTCCCAGAAACAGAAAGTAAATAAATAGTTATTTAATCCGTTTTGCCAATGTTAGTTGAAGGGTGAAAGCTGTCCTGGATGCTAAAAGAATTTTCTAATCTTCTTCAATAAAATGCCATCAGATCTTCTATACCCACCTGAGAAGGCAAACAGGTCCTCAGTTTAATGCTTCATCTAAAAGACAGCACCTTCAACAGCACTCTTTCAGTGCTAGCCTGGATTATGTGCCACCTCCTGGAGTGAAAATTGAAGCACACTACCTTAATTTAAAGTAGCTTCATTTCTAAACTCAGATAGACAAAATAAATTGCTATAATAGCAAAAGGAAATGCAGAAGAGGTTGGTGTCAGTAGTTAGGTGACCTGATTAAAATGTAACTATTGCTAAGCAACTATTTATCAGGATGTTATAGAATATAGGAACAGGAGCAGGTTATTCAGCCCCTCAAACCTGTTCCACCATTCAGTTAGACGATGACTGATCTGTATCATAACTCCATCAACCCACCTTGGTTCTGCAGCCGTTAATATCCTTGTGTAACAAATATTTACGGTCAGAGTCCAGATTTTTACTCCCCTTTGTGTGAAGATGCAGTTCTTGAAATCATCCCTGAATTGCCTAGCTTTAATCTTAAGGCTATGCCCCCTTCTCTGGACTCTCCCACCAGCCAAAATAGTTTCTTCCTATCTATGCTATCAACTCCTTTATGCATCGTAAACATATCAATTTGATCACCCCTTAATCTTCTAGACTTAAGGGAATACAAGCTTAATCTATGCAACCTGTCCTCATAATTTAACCCTTTTAGCTGAATCCGTGATGCTCGCCTTCCAAGTCCAAGTTCCTGAGGTGCAATGCCCAAAACTGAACACAGTACTTTAAATGGAATCTTAGCAGAGCTTTATTGCCTAGCTTTCACCTCTTTGTATTCCAGGCTCTTTGAAATAAAGCCCAAGATTCCATTAGCCTTTTAAATTATTTTTTGTTCCTGTCCATTGGTTTTGAGATTTCTGTACTTCAACCCCTAAATATCTCTGCTCTTCCAGTTTCTAGCTTCTCCTTATTTATAAAATACTCTGATCTATCTTTCTTATACCCAAACCAGATGACCTCACAATTCCCCACATTGAATTCCATCTGCCACAATTTTGCCCATTCACTTAATTGGTCAATCTCTCATTGCAACTTTCTGCTCTCATCTACACTAATTATTGTGCCACCAAACTTGGTGTTGTAAGCAAATTTAGCTATACGACTCCCTAATCATTCATGTAAATAATTTATAAATATAATGAAAAGCTGATGGCCCAGTACAGATCCTTGTAGGACACCACTATTCTCATCCTGCCAATTGGGCTATCTCTGTTTCACTTCCTAACCAATTTTCCACCCATGTTAATAGGTTACCTCTAATTCCATGCTCTCTCATTTTTGGTAATTGTCTCTTATGTGGAACCTTATCAAATACCTTCTGGAAGCCTATTTAAATAACATCCATAGATACTCCCTTTTCTCCCTTAGTTACCTCCTTAAAAAAATCAACAACATCATCTTGCATTTACAGCACTGAAACAGGCCATTTGGCCCAACAAGTTCACGCTCAATGTAAGTCTCCTTCTACTCTTCTTCATCTAACTCCAACAACATATCCTTTAATGCCTTTTTCCCTCATGTGTTTTTCTAGCTTCCCCTTAAATGTATCTATGCTAATTGCCTCAACTGCTCCCTGTGGTAGTGAGTTCCAAAGTCTAAACCACTCTCTAGGTAAAGAGGTTTCTCCTGAATTCCCTACTGGGTTTATTAGTCACTATCTTACATTCTGTGCCACAGTCTGTCCCACAAATGCAAACATCGGGCTGGATTTTATGGTGCTCTGGAAGGCGGGATTCCAGGTGGGGGGACGGGAGGATGGGGAATCCGCATGGAAATGTCCACCATGGAACCTGATGCCATAATGCTACTTCCCGATTCTGTCGGAGGCAGCGAAGTGCCATGGTGGCACTTCTTCCCTGGCACAACAGCATGATCATTTACATCTGTTAAATACTATTTAGCATACATTCGAATGTCATTCATTGTGATCTTACCAGGCGTTTGCAATCTTGTGTTGGACATGCGGCTCTCATATGCCTTCAGTTTTGCATCTTTCAAAAGCTGGCGCGATGGAGGTGAGAGTCCTTGGTGCCTCAATTGGGTGAATAACTTTACTGGTGTTATCTAGGGGAAGTGGATGGGTGGGTGAACTTCACAAGTGATTTGTTTGTGACGGGGTGGGGAGGCGGGGAGTAGAACTCGGTAAGGGATTGTTTATTTGCTCGGACATCCACCATTATTAGACGAACGCCTAAGCGGCTGCTTGCAGAAAACAAAATCATTTTTAAACAACGCAGAAGTGAAGCCTCACGGATATATTGATGAAAGCACACTAGTGCAAATGCAGGACTGGCAGCCTCTTAAAGATGGCGGAAGCACCTGCTCCAGCATCAGGTGACGCCGTGAACGGCGTCTCTATTGCCGACCCCACCACGTGACTGGGGGGGGGTGGGGTGGGTGGGTGGGGAGCCACTGTCATTAGTTTAAATAGCTGCCTATCACGTAATCATAGTGGTGCGGCCGCTGACATCACAGGCAAGACCGCCTCCATTTTGCGGGAAAAAATTCCGTCCATCTTCTCTGTCAACCCTATCAAACTCTTTTATAATCTTAAATATCTCTATCAGGTCACCCCTCAATCTTCTCTTTTCTGGAGAAAGGGACTTCAGTCTATTCAAACTTTCCTGGTAGGTATAACATCGCAGTTCTGGTATCACCTTAGTAATTTTTTTTTCACCTTCCCCAGTGCCTCTATGCCATTTTTATAATCTGGGGAATAGAAGAGTTCACATGTGCATATCCATTTTTGGTGCCTTTATGAATTTATTGCCGGATGTTGGTGAGCTCCAGTCCATGATATTTTTACTCATTTCCAATCTCAGATAGGAATAAACTTGCTCTGAAGTACCTCTACCAAAATCTTTTAAGTTTTAATAACTGGATTTTTAATTATTTTAATTCCTAAAAATATATGGTGTATATCAGCTACAGTTCTCAAATGGCACTGTTTGATCATACAAGCCACATTTGCACCATTGATGTACAGTGAACTGAAAGTAATGTGTGCATGTTTTTCATTCTGTGGGGGCATAAAGTTTAGTATATTCTATGTGAGGGGATGGTGCTGGCTGGTTAGCAGGATAGTAAAGCACACAAGCATGTCAGATGATATTTGTACAGAATACTAGAAGTCAACCTTCACACACTAGTTTTCTTTCCTGTGGAGCTTTTCCCCATACAATGTTGCTAATTGGAACTCTGTCCCTCAGATATAAAAATTCAAACACGAGCCAGAATTTGTTCTCCTCCCAATGCCAGAGAATTGGAGCGGCAGCAGCTGCCACGGAACCCGACGTCGGGATTGCCAGTTCCGATCTTCCTGAGGGCAGCAAAGCTCCATGGCAGCATCTCCGCCGCTCTACTACGGTACCCTACTTTAAATATGGTAAGTAGTTCTTTGCATTCATTTGAAGGTAATTCCCCGTGATCTTACCATTTGTTCCCAATCTTGAGCTCGACGTGCGGCACTCACATGCCTTCACTTTTCTGTTCATGAGAAACTGGCGCCACCGAGGCGGGGAAGTGGTCAACTCTGCATTGTGTTTATGGATAAGGGTGAGAAAGGGGTCAACTCTGCATTATTTTATGGATGGGGGGGCAAGGGAGAAACTCTGTTTTTTTGGATACATTGTTTGCAGGGTTGGCAGCCTTTTATAGATGGTGCCAGCAACTGCTCCTGCATCAGATGGCGCCATTCATCGTGTCACCAATGCTGCCCCCACCACATGTTTGGGGGAGGAGTGGCCATCGTCATTATGGTAAGTGGCCACCTGCTGCGTAAGCACAGCGGTGTAACCGCATGGGTCACGTGCGGGACGGCTGCCATGTTCTGCGCCCGCTGCTGCTCCCGGAAGCGGGAGTCCAAAATACAGCCCATAGACAACTATCCACTACTGAACCAGGGTTGTTGGAGCATGCATTAAACCAAGGGATTTGGCTTAGTTGGTTGACACCCTACTGTAAATTATCTACATTTTTTACTACTCTGAGGAGTGGTCAATTCCAGCAGATATCTTTACATGTTATAGTTGTCTCCAGGTGTATCCTATTACATCATCTAATACTCTGAAAGAAAGAGCATTTCTTCCTATGTTGTATATATGACTTGTGGCACAGCAGCCGCAGCTGCTGAAAGTTAGTTTTTTGTTAGCCTTGGTTAAAAAGGCAAGCACGTGACTGGGATATTGTGAAGAACAAGATTTTGTAAGAAAAACATAGCCAAGGGATAATTACAACATTTCCAGTACTCAAATGCAGATCATGTGTTTTAACAGTTAAATGTACCAGACGTGAACAGTGGAAACTATGCAAGACAAATGAGGGAGGGAAAGAAGAATGAAATAAACAATCAATAAAGCCTTGAAGAAAATGAAAGCAAATGGAAGAAAATAGAGAGGAAAGATGGGCTGAAGAATAAAGAATTAGAAAAGAGAATGAAGATTGTAAATCAAAAAGAAACAATAGAATGATAAAAAATATAAAAGTACAAGAAAAAACAAAGCAAACTCATTTTTGTATTTAAGAGAAATATTAGATAATACAATGTATTAGTGATAGGATTGTGAAACAGTACTAAATGCAAGGCTAGCAATAAGCTAAATGAATTAGATGACTGGTAAATAGAAATAAGAGAAGAATTAAAGGTAGGGAATTACACAAAAGGGTAATCATAAAGAACAAAAGACAGAATATAAATGATGTCAATGAGAAAACAGAAATGAAAACGGTACAAAGCAGAAAAAAAGAGACAGAAATTATATTTTAAATCACATAAAAGTAGGAAGACAGAATGAAGAAGACATCTAAAATGAAGGCACTATCTCACTTTTAACTGATGTGATGTATAGTACAGTGTGCACTTGCAGAATATGCGTCATTGTGACCTTTCAATGAAATATAAGCCATTCTCTCTGCGTATGTTATTATTTGCAAAGAAACCAGTACTCCAAAGTGTAATGATTCAACTATATCTGTCAAAAGCTGTGTTTATTTACTTGAATGTTCTCTACTCTCATGGTGTCTTCAGCTGTCTAGGTCCTAAGCTCTGAATTCCTTCCCTAAAACCCACCGCATCCCCACTTCTCTCTCCTCCTTTACGATGCTTTTAAAACCTACTTCTTTGACCAAGTTTTTTAGTCACCTGTCCTAATAGCTTTCAATGTCAGCATCAAATTTTGTTTGAAAACGCTCCTGTGAAGCACCTTGGGACATTTTACTATGCTAAAAATACAATATAAATTCAAGTTATTGTTGTTGCTAATCTAACCATTTAACATACAGAGAAAAGGTTTCATTGCACATTGGTTAAAAAGCAACAATGCAAAAAACTCCTTTCAATGTACAATTGTTCATAAAAATCACAAATATCAGATGAATCAAAAGTATTATAAAGTCAATCTTTGCTTCTTTTTCAGATTTTATTCCCTCTTTCTCTGCCTGAATAATTAATAAAGGGAGCATATTTTGAATCTACCAGACAATACTGGGAATGAGGCCTTGGAATCTGCAGCGACTGTTAGAGTTAGTAGTTTGAATCTTCTGGGACTGCAAGGACTAGGGTTATGTTTTGAAAAAATGTGTGGTAAATTATAAGGTTTGGGATAAGACGTAGAAACTCCTGGGGCCTATGCTTATTAAGGCAGGTTACTTTCTGTGGAGCATAGCAGTCAAGGTCTGTTGGGGACTTTGTGAGTTAGGTTTTGAATCTGTTGGTAGCATTTGCGATTTAGTTTTGGAATCAACTAGGGACTTTTGGAATAGCATTCATAATTTACTGTTGACTGAGAAAAGTTGGGATTTTAAGATCAATGAGCAATGAGTTATGATCATGATTTGGAACCTGCTACGGACACTGGTGCTACAGATCAGGGCCCAGACTTTGCATTGGCTGTTACAGTGTAACTGTTTGCATTTGTAGTCATTACTCCGCTGAAACTGACAGAAATTTCTGGAGTCTGCACATGCACAGAATAAGGCAGAAATCCAGAAGATGCTGTCATTGATTCTATGCTTCTCCAGCATTGTTGACGTTCTCTCAGACTGCAATCAATGGGAAATCTATGACCTGACGAGAACTTCTACTCTTATGCTGTTAGTCACACAGTAAAAACCCTTGAAAAATCTATACCTTGTTGAATGAGGTGTAACTGCATTTTTAATGGCATAGTCACTTTATAATTACTGCTAGACATCCTGAGAAGCCCTGAAAAACTAATGTTATATTTGTGGAATGTCAAATTTCCCAATTGTGAAAAAATCCACATTTTTTTTTAGAAGTTTGTCTGTCTTTATTTTAGCTTCTACCTTAATTCAATTATAATCATTATTTTGTTATCTGAATTTTTTAATTAAAAGTAAAGGAATTCAGTGCTTTTAACTTCCTGGGTTGCTGGCTGTGAGAATACCTCAATGTGGCTGGTTGCTTAGCCTGCTTGCTAACTTTACTGCTACTGGATTCTTGGAGATCCTCTTAACTTGACACCAGATTTAAACTGCCATCAGGAACGAGGAATTCCATGCCAAAAAGATTGCTGAATCTTTATGGGCAGCTCTCTTTGAGGTTAGCAGGGAGCGCTGTTGCTTTGCTGTTGACTGCAAAATCAGAGCCAAGGATTTTCAATCTGCTGAGACAGTGAGTATAGAGAGAAGGATTTAAAATATGCTGGGAGTGTGACAATACAACAAGATGGGTGGTGAAGGCAGACAAGCAATTAAATTCACAAAATGTGGAATGTGCGAGGCAAAATAAACGCTCAGCTAAAGAACAAAGAACTTGTAAGAAGCAGTCAGCAGTTTTATACCAATGGGTCGTTCCTCACAATTCCACTGGCTTTCTCTGTGGAGCTAAATTAATGGATATAATGTACTGGAATTTTCAGAAGGCATTTGTTACTGTTCTGTACCTAAGTCTTATAAGGAAGATAAAGTCACATTTAATCAATGGCAAATTAGCTAGTTCAAATAGAAATTGTCTTGGCAATAGGAAGCAGAATGTGATAAATGATAAAAGGTCTGTCACTGGAGCAGTGACATCTATTCTGCTTCCCCTATTGGTAAGGAATGTGAAGGGGGAATCCTCCAGCATTGAATTACATAGAAATTACAGCACAGAAACAGGCATTCAGCCCAATAGGTCTATGCTGGTACTTTTGCTCCATATAAGCCTCCTCCCACCCTACTTTATCTGAATCTATGAAGCTGAATAATTATTACAAAACTTGATACCAAGATACATGGCCAAACAACTTGTATTTACTATAATTGATAGTATTCAAAAGGATCAGGAAAAGAGAATGGTGGGCAGAATCTAATGAGAGAAAAACAAAAACAAATACATTTTTGAACAAGAGACATAATTCAGGGGTGAAATTGGTTTGGGGCAGCAGCAGAAACCAGGCAATAGAAAATCAGCAGCTGGCTGCATGTGCCACCTGACTTCAATCGAAAAGAAAATCAGGCAAGTGTAAAACTGGCTGCTGATTCACCATTGCCCGCTTTGCATTGCCACCCACAACCAATTTCACTGCTTTCATGTTTACAAATTAGATTGGTGTTCATTTGTAAAGACAGCAGAAGAAAACATTCACTGAAAATATTTGATCAATCCAAGGTAATTATCAGCAAGACTAATTAAGTACTGGGATGCATCTCAAGGCCATTAGATTGTCAGCTGAAACAGATTATTTTATCTGTGATGAAGTCATTGGTAAGATTATATTTGAAATACTGAGATCAAAAATCTTTGGTTCTTCAAGCACGACTCTGTTGCCTCGCTGGTGGGAGATTAGCTGGGACTAGCATACGCCCATTCTTACAAGTCCAGAATTATAGGAGGGAGGGCAGGGCCAGGACTCCCAACATAGGAAGTTCCCATGGCCCTGCCCTTCTACAATAACTACACCAATAACTTGCATTTGTAAAGTGCCTCTCACATTGTAAAATGTCCTCAGGCGTTTCACAGAGGTGTAATCAGAAATAAATGGACACTGAGCCAAAGAAGGAGATACCAAACGGTCAAAGAAGAAAATTGGGAGTCAACGTAGGTCAGCAAGGGCAGGGGTTAAGTATGAATGGAACTTGGGGTTGAATAGGATATGGGTGTCTAGTTTTGAATTAGCTGAAATTTATGGAGGGTGGAAAGCCGGTCAGGAAAGCATTGAAATAGTTGGGTTTGGAGGTGACGAAGACACGGATGACAGTTTCAGCAGCAGGTGGGCTGAGTTAGGGGTAGAGATGAACAATATTATAGAAGTGGAAGTAGGCAGTCTTTGTGATGGAGAGCATTTGAGGCCTGAGGCTCAGTTCTCGGTCAAGTTGGATAAATAGGACCCTGAGGTTGAAAACAGTGTCGTTCAGCCTAAGACTGAGCAGGTGGATTTGGGGACTAGAGTATGGAGTTTGTCGTTGGGTCCAAAGGCAATGGGCAGAATTTTATGGGCCCCCTAGGGGCAGAAACGGAGGCAAGGGGCCTATAAAATTGTGCCAGAAGGTGGGGCCAGAGTGTTCATCGCCTTCCTGACGCCTTCCAATTTAGTCTAGACCGGGGTAGGCCGAGCACAACCTTTCCATCCCGGGCTAATTGAGGCCATTAAGTGGCCAATTAATGCCCACTGAAGGGCCTCTTCCCACCTCCACCCCAATTTAATGGAAGGCGGAGGGGCCCGCCGCTGCGGGAGACACTGTCAAGTAAAATGGGGAAAATGGGCTGCTGTTAATTCTGTGTGCAGAACGTACTTGTGACCAGTGTTGCTATAAATGGGCAGGAAACTGTAGAGGTAAGTGGCTGGAAAAGCCCACAGAATCAGTCTCCATGAAAAACTCTGATCATTTACAGAAACATTGAAAGAGAGGAAACTAAAGCAAGAGAAGAAAAATGATGAGTAATTGTTCCAAGCCTGCTGTTGCTCTGGAGGGTGGTTAGGAATGCTGGTGGTGCCCTGGAGCTCTAAGCTGTTTAAATAGTGCTTCTGTAAGCACCGGCATAGGGATCTGTAGCTAATGGTGTTGCCACTAGTGAAAGGTGATAGGTAGCTTTATAAATGCCTGATTGGCACTCCATCTACAAACATTCACTCCCTCCACCACCGACGCACAGTGGCAGCAGTGTGTACCATCTACAAGATGCACTGCAGCAATGCACCAAGGCTCCTTAGACTGCACCTTCCAAACCCATGACCTCTACCAACTAGAAGGAAAAGGGCAGCAAATGCATGGGAACACCATCACCTGCAAGTTCCCCTCCAAGTCACACACCATTCTGACTTGGAACTATATCGCCGTTCCTTCACTGTCGCTGGGTCAAAATCCTGGAACTCCCTTCCTAACAGCACTGTGGGTATACCTACCCCAAATGGACTGCAGCGGTTCAAGAAGGCAGCTCACCACCACCTTCTCAAGGGCAATTAGGGATGGGCAATAAATGCTGGCCTGGCCTGCGGTGCCCACATCCCATGAATGGATAAAAAATAAAGATAGGCTGGTGAAAACAGATTCAGTATTAGCTTTTAAAAGGGAATTGGATAAAGACTTGAAAGAGAAAAATATTGCAGGAATGTGGCGTGTGGGACTAACTGACTTGCTCTTTGAAAGAGCCAGCACAGACTGAATGGGCCAAATAGCCTCCTTCTGTGCTGCACTATTCAATGATTCTATTCTGGTGGAGACAGTGAGGGCTTCAAGTGTGAATGCTCTTATTAATTGAGAACTGCTTCTTCTGTAGCACTGCAAGTTTTGGTCTCCTTTATTACAACCTACTAATGTGAAGCTGGATTTTCAGCAATTACATCAATTAAAACAAAATACTGAACCAGGATGATATTAAACCAAGGCATTCCCTTGTGCTTGTCAAAGCTACTTCCACATCTTGATAGTATTGTTGATCAGCACCAGCAACAAGTTTCACATTGAGTAAGTAAAACAAAAATAAGAAATATCTATATTTCATTATATAACTAATTTTAATACAGAAAACAATACTTGTATTACGGGGGCCATATAATTTTTATAACTCAGAAGCAAAAAGGTTGATAACACCTGTTGTGGCAGATCGGGTGATGGACATCTAAACCAGTTGTGCGGCAAATACACTCAAGCTTCTGTTTAAGGGCCGTCCAGATATTTTGATGGGACAGAGCAGTTCTCCCAAAGAGTTTACTTTCGGTAATTCGCCCAAAATCAGGCAAAACAACAACAACAACTTTTACTTGTATAGTGCCTTTAACATATCCCAAGGTGCTTCACAGAGTATTATAAAGCAAAACTTGACACCAAGCTACATAAGGTGATATAAGGGCAAATGGCCAAAAGCTTGGTCAAAGAGGTAGGTTTTAGGGAGTGTCTTAAAGGAGGAAAGCAAGATGCAGAGGCGGAGAGGTGTAAGGAGGGAATTCCAGATCTTAGGGCTTAGGCAGCTAAAGGCATGGCCACCAATGCTGGAATGATTAAAAGCAGGGATGCTCAAGAGGCCGGAATTAAAGGAGCACAGATATCTCGGAGGGTTGTGGGTTGAAGGAGATTACAGAGATAGGGAGGGGTGAGCCCATGGAGGGATTTGAAAACAAGGATGAGGATTTTAAAATCAAGGCCTTGCTTGACCCAGACCCAATGTAGGTCAGTGAGCACAGGGACCTGCTGTGAGTAAGGATGCTAGTTTTGGAGGGCATCAAGTTTACGGAGAGTAGAATGTGGGAGGCTGGCCAGGAGCACATTAGAATAGTCAACTCTAGAAGTAACAAAGGTATGCATGAGGGCTTCAGCAGCAGATGAGCAGAGGCAAGTGTGGAGATGGGCGATATTACAGAGGTAAAAAGATATGTAATTGATAACTCAACTGGGGGGCAAATATGACATCAAGGTTACAAATAGTCTGGTTCAGCCTCAGACAGTTGAAGGAAAAGGATAGATTCAGTACCTAGAGAATAGAGTTTGTAACAGGGACCAAAGACAATGGGCCTGATTTTATTCATGCAATGGGAATCCTGGCAGTGGGCCGGAAGGTGGGGGGGGACACCCTGCCTAGGACTTCCGTTGGACCCGCGTTGCTATATAATGGTGGACAGCCAATTAACTGCCCGCCGTCAGGGACACTGCCTCTTTAAAGGATAACCTCCCGTCTCCAGAGCTGCTGACCAATTGGAAGGCTGACAGCTCTGCAGTACTGGCAATGCCACCGGGAGCAGTGGCCACTGCCAGTACTGCAGGACGTCTGCAGTACTGAAGAATGGAGGATACCCCAGAACTAAGGATTGCCTCCAAAGTAGGGACTCCAACCCTTCTTGGAAGCATAGCAGTGTTTCCATGCAGTGGCAGCCCCTCCACCTTCCATAAAATTGGAGTGGAAGCAGGAATATGCCCTGAAATGGTCATTAATTGTTTGGCCTACTCCTGCTCCTATGTCCCTATGTTCCGACTGAAGGGCTTCAATTGGCCTGGGGCAGGAACGTCGGCCTTCCCTGCCCCAGACAAAATGGCAGGAGGCTCAGACAACGTCAGGCAACCTTTGCCATTATGTTTGCCCACCCCACTTCTCCACCTCCATCCCCATCTCCAAGGGCAGGATTTAGCTTCAGTCTTCCCAATATTTAATTGGAGGAAATTTCTGCTCATCCAGTACTGGATTTTGGACATGCATTCTTCTAAGTTAACAACAGTGGAAAAGTCGAGAGAGATGGTGGTGAGGTAGAGATGGGTGTCATCAAAGTACATGTAAAAACTAACACTGTGCCTTTGAATGAGGTCGCTGAGGATCAGCATGTAGGTGAGAAATAGGAAGGGGCCAAGAACAGATCCTTGGGAACACCAGTGGTAATAGTGTGGGAGAAGGAAGAGAAGCCATTGTTAGTGAAATTCTGGCTACAATTAGATCAATAAAAATGGAACCAGGCAAGTGCAGTTCCACCCAGCCGGATGACAGTGGTCAACAATGTCAATGTCAGGTTGAGAAGGACAAGGAGGGATAATTTACCTTTGCCACAGTCAGATAGGATGTCATTTGTGACTTTGATGAGAGCCATTTCAGTACTGTGATAGGGTGGGAACCTGATTGGAGGGATTCAAACATGGAGATCCAGGAAAGCTAGGCACAGATTTTGGAGGCATCATGTTCAAGGATTTTGGAGAGGAAAGGGAAGTTGGAGATGGGGCAGTAGCTGGTGGGGTTAAAGGGTTTTTTGGAGGAAATGGTGGTGATGGCAGATTTAAAGGAGGGAGGGACAGTACCTGAAGAGAGAGACGCTTAACAATATCATCTAACATGGGGACCAGGAAGGGAAGTTGGGTGGTCAGCAGCTTAATGGGAATTTGGTGGGAACCAGTGCAAAAGATCGTGCCATTTCAAGCACAACTTACATCCAGCACAAATTGAGTTTTTGTGATCTTTTGCGCTCGTTTAAAAAACATCGTGAGGGAATTCAGTCCCACGCACAAAACTGGCCATGCCCCCAGTTCGAATTAATCACCTTGACGAGTTTCCCCTAATTGCACCTTATTACAGACCTTCACTGACACTTTTAAAATTAAGCCTCTTATTTAAGTATTAAAAAATAGTTAATTTACAAAGAAACTGACCAGTGTACACTAATGAAACTAATAAATGGTTCTGTATGTTTTTTTAATTGTTTTCAGTTATTTAAAATAGGGTTACTCACAGGTGGCTGACTGGACACTTATTCAATACGCTTATTTTTTGTGATAAACCCATGTTCACCTGTATTAATTAAACTGCGCAGGTTTCCACTCATAAATATAAAAAGGAATATTATTTAACACAAGGGAAACAAAGTAAACATTTACATTCTAAAACACTGTCCAATTGCACTGGTTCATGAAAGAATTTACGTTTGTGGTTATGCAAACGTGTTTGAGTAGAAACTTGAAACTTACATTCACTCGGAAAATAAGTGCAATTTCAGCACAACTTTCACCCGAATTGCCAATTGCACCCAAAGCAGATAATCTATCCCATTATGTTTTGAAGGCCGCTGTAGAAATAAAGATTTAGATGGGAAGTGAACTACACCTTTGAAATTCAGAAAGATTTTAACCCCATAGATGTAAGCAGGTTATTTGAAGGAGCATTGTGCTTCAAATAATATTCCTAAAATGTTAATGTTCTCATGGATGATTACTTCTGGACAAAAGTACAGCTAAAAAAAAGGACTCCAGTTACTTTACCTTTCATTTATAAAATGTTTAGCCCATAATCAGCCAGTAAAATTACAGTTCTGATTATTTTTTTTCAGATCAGTGGAAGGTCAGTTTTGCTGAAGATGTCAGCCATTACCGCACCGCAAAATGAGAAGCAACAGGACTTATAATTCCTAAATAATATTTTGCAATAATGTGATTAAATGTAGCAGTCGCAATACAAAAATTCACCGAAGGAAAGAGGAACATAATATTAATGGCCTGGGTTTTCCTGTCAGCAGTGAAGGAACAGAGCTTGTCGTTCACCTCATTAACAGCTGCCCACAAAGTTTTCTTGCCCTTTTCAGCATAGATTTGCACTGCACTCATGTCTTATCCAACAAGTTTCCTTTTACAAGAGTTCTGTGGTGTCTGCGAGCAGGCAAGAAACAACGAGGCTGTTCAGCAATCAGATTGTCAGGACCTGACATTGATAGAGGCAGGTTTGGTGAGCAGAACTGGGGGTGGGGTGGAGGCAGTGACAGGTGGAATTTCAGGCTGTGGAACCTGCATATTTTTTACAGTGGGATCCCTGCCTGGAAGTCAGCTTAATTGACTTGTTTAGCTTCTATTTGGCAGACAGCACTTCAGAGTAGGCAAGGAACTTACAGCTGCTAGTTGGAGCATGCAAGGGGTTTGATCCCGAACCCCGGGAGGGTTCTGATCCCTCATTTGGGGGGGAGGGGGGGTTCTTTGTATGAGGGGGGTCTTATCCCAGGGAAGGAAGTAACCTTGTGGGTGTTGGGGGGATGTGGGAGGAAGCACTCCTGCTCCTCCTGGCCAACCAACAGTGCTGTTTAGGCACTTACCATTTCCCTGAAGCTGTTCTCATCTCCCTTCAGCTGCTGGCTTTCCCAAGGCCTAGGACACACAGCCAGCCAGCCACAGTTAAACCTGTAAAATAGGTCAAACCAGAAGCTGCCAGGTTCCCCATTTAAATGGGGAACTAGTAGGCAAATCCGCCAAGTTCATACCATTGCATTGAGTACTCTGTCTATCAGCGAGGACTGTAGCAGTGCACCCTGTGGAAGCAGGGTATTTCTGACAGCAACTTCTAGATTTCCACATTTTATAGCACATGCACATCCTCCAGAATTTCCTATCTAATTTACCCTGCTATAACGGTGAGTGTCATTCGTAAAACATAGGCCATTATTTAGATTATTTTTCAAAATCATTTTTCTGCAGAGATTCTGAAAAAACCTTAAGAACCCATAAACATTTTTCAGGAATATCAACTTTTCTACTGTTATGCTAAATAACTACCCACTCACAGAAGCTAATAAACAGAGCATTGCAAATATAATGAAAGCTGGTAAGGCAAAGAGAAACGTATTGATCTGTAACATACAAGTTAAAAGTTGCTGTCTTCTCTTAGTAAGGTGTTAGGATTGGCTGTCGTAGCAATTTACAAAAATGACGAAGATCAACCCTTGTCAGCATGAAATAAATTGTGATTCTTTCCCCTGCAATTTTGAATATTCCTTGCATGACCAAGAACCTAATGAACCTGAATGACCTTTCACATTCTGCATATAGTCACTCTGAAAGTGCTATGTAACCCTGGTCACTCAACCCCAAGAAGTTTCTTCCTACCCAGCGACTGTAAAGTTTATCATCCTTCTGCAGCTCACATGATTCAGTGGCAAGTCCTATGCTCTTGACATTATGTTGTAACTATAAAGCCCTATAAGGATGGTGCTCCTTTTTGCATTACACTGTGTGTTGTCACCATTCTTTGCGACCCAAAATATTCAGACCACCTCAGGCTACAAAAAAGAAAGTGGCCAATTTCAAATATTGGACATCAAGATCCAACATCCTTTCCACTTTTCCAGGAGAGTAAAGTAGAGCCTCCACTTGCCGCAGTCCCCAACATACAGTTCGTGATATTGTGAATTGTATGTTAACAAACTGGAAAACATAAAGTTGATATAAAATATTATAACCAGTTTGCCAATCAGATATGATAAGTAAAGCATATCATTGCCTCAAAAACCCCAACTTTATCTCCACAAAAACATATTAGTCCAATAATATTAACTCCAATCACAGGTCTTCAAGACATGACTATAAACTGCAAGCAATATATTTTTACCACCCTTTGCACCCCTCCCCACCAAGATAAATTGGAACAGATTTCTGTTAATGCCAATTGTGTTGTTGTGTTGATTATTTATTTAAAAAAGGAGCTGAACAAATAATTTTCAATGAAATAATTGAATATAAACATGATTGATCAAATGCTGTATAAAACACTATGACTGCCTGCTGCTAAGAATGTGGAAATATTAACTAGAGAGAGAACAACAGGTAGAATTTAAGAATCAGGAATGCTGACTCTCGTCACAGAGAATGAACAAATGGGATAAACAGCCATCAGTGGTTTTTTGGAAAGCTGGAAAGAGGTGAAAATTGGTGATAATGTACCAAAATCATAGTTAAGCAAATAAGAAGGTATTAAAGAATGACAGAATAGTTTTGTCAGGTGAAGAAAGGCATGCGAAATATGAGCCTGTAAAAAAGGCAAGAAAATGGGAAGAATAACAAGGAATACCTGCAAATAGAAGCAGAAAATCTTGTAAACGTGTAACAAGTCCATCAGCATCTGAAAAATGAAAAGACAGGCCAATATTCTCTCCCCACCAGAACCATTCTGTGGAAGGGTCTGCACCAAAAGCATCCATATTCTTCACTTACCTCCAAATGCTGAATTGTAACTGTAACCATCTGGAGAAGTCCACATCATAGAAATATCTCTCCACTGTAAGATGTACCCTTCTACCCTTGACAGGTTATTCTACGGTTCAGATGTGAGAATTACAAGAAATAATGAGACAATACTCAAAGCCCAAATTAAACACTTATATCTTTACTAGGTTTGGTATGAATACCAGTTAGCAATACAATGCACCCATTAGTCACAAACACATTCAAGAAGTTATACATATGATCCCCCTGTGAGCAGCCACCTCCTGTTGATCATATTCTTCAGGAACTGACCAAGTTGCCTGGCTGCAGCACCAAATCACTCTTTACAATGATCTTCATACTTTTCTTTCCAAGGTGGGCAGGATGTTCCATTGACAGGATCGTATTGTCCTATCAATCCATCTTAAGCTGCAATTGTCCAATGACATGTTAAATTCTTTGCTCAAACCATGGCATTAGAGCCCACCTTGACGTTGTTTGTACATCTTTCTTAAATTTCTTTTCCTGGTCACACATTCTAGGACCACCAAGATAATTAGACCTTGGTGTAACCAGTTTGCCAATCACAGATTCAAAGTCTGTGAAAGATACAAAACTTATAAGCACTGTGAACTGTGAGGATAGTGTAGAACCTCAAAAGGACATAGACAAGGTGAAATGGGTGGCAGGTGGCAGATGAAGTTCAATGCAGAGAAACGTGAAGTGATTCATTTTGGTAGGAAGAACATGGATAGACAATATAAAATAAAGGGTACAGTTCTAAAGTGGGTGCAGGAGCAGAGGGACCTAGGTGTATATGTGCATAAATCTTTAAAAGTGGCAAGACATGTTGAGAGCGCAGTTAATAAAGCATAGAGTATCCTTGGCTTTATTAATAGTATACAAGAGCAAGGAAGTTATGTTGAACTTGTATAAGACAATAATTCTGATGAAAGTTCACTGACCTGAAAGATTAACTTTGCTTCTCTCTCCACAGATGCTGCCAGACCTGCTGAGCATTTCCAGCACTCATTGGTTTTATTTCAGATTTCCAGCGTCTGCAGTATTTTATTTTTATATAAGACAATAGTTTGGCCTCAGCTGGAGAATTGTGCTCAATTCTGGGCGCCGCACTTTAGGAAAGATGTGAGGGCATTGAAGAGAGTACAGAAAAGATTCACGAGAATGGTTCCAGGGATGAGGAACGTCAGGTATAAAGACAGATTGGAGAAGTTAGGACTGTTTTCCTTGGAGAAGAGAAGGCTGAGAGGTGATTTAATAGAATAATTCAAAATCAAGAGGGGCTTGGACAGAGTCGATAGAAAGAAACTGTTCCCACTCGTGAAAGGATCAAGAACGGGAGGGTACAGATTTGAAGTAATTGGTAAGAGAAGCAAAAGTGACATGAGGAAAATCATTTTCACACAGCAAGTGGTTAAGGTCTGGAATGGACTACCTGAGAGTGTGGTGGAGGCAGGTTCAATTAAAGCATTCAAAAGGGAATTAGACTGTTATATGAGAAGGAAGAATGTGCAGGGTAACGGAGAAAAGGCAGGGGAATGGCACTAAGTGAATTGCTCTTTTGGAGAGCCGCTATAGACACAAGAGGCTGAATGGCCTCCTTCTGCGCTGTAACAATTCTATGATTCTGTGATTAAACAATCAGAGTCCCTCAAATCACTGACTCCTTGCAAGTTGTTGCTTGGTGAATTAAAAACAAAGTTTATCGAAGAAAGCATCTTAAAATAGTTTCTTGTAGAATTTGTTTCTGTGCATTTCCAAAGAAGACAAACTTGACATCATCAATCAATATCAGTTTCTTACAGTTTCCAAGTAAACTTTACACCACATAAAAGTAGCTAAATCTCTGTAGTTGGGTTTTATACCCCCCCACCCCCCTCACCCCCAACCCGGAACAGACATCATGACTCCACGTTCTTTGTGTCCAGTTTCATTTCTTAACAGACGTATCAAAACATAAAGTTTCACTAAGATTCCAACTTTGCATCAAAGCAAAGCACAGCTTTGAAATATGGCTGTTAGTTGGTTTCAGTGCTATTTATGACCCTTGGGCCTTTCAGCCAGATATAGCACAGCCTGAAAGTGCTGCTTTCCATGACAGTCCAGTGCCTTTGTTTATCTCTGAAAAAAAGCACTTTGCCTTTTACCTGAACTATTGATGCCCCCCTGGGTTGAATAGTTTCACAAATCTCAACCACAAATTTCACTTAAAGTATGATTAATTTAGTTAAGCATGTTAAGGCTTCTTACACCACATCAGTCTGTTAGTAAATGATCCAGCCTCCAGTACAGTAGTCTTATATAAATATTTTGAGGCACTATTTCATGATAAACTCATTGAAAGATAAGCAGCTTTATTTGGTGATTCCATGTGACTAATCTCTATGTTCTATGCTTGGCAGATATTGTAAAAAATATCTATTATTGTTGAGTAATCCAGATCATAAAATGAGAATTATTGCTGCAGTGCACAATGATTTCCTCTGCTGTGCTCGGGCACTCCCGTCACTTTTTCTCAGACAAAGAAATGAGCCTTTTTATAATTTATTGCCTTTTACTTTCTGGAGCATTTTTATCTGTTTCTATTTATATTTCTGTCTCATTTGCCTTCTTGCATGCCTGTTATTATGACAAGGTAAGGTTATCTATATGGCAGACTTTTCATGGTTGCCATCAATTCCAATCCCTATCAGCCAACACGAGGAACATTTTGTGGAATGGACTAAATCTCCCTGTTCAACAGTTCTAGGAACATAGGAATATCAGGAACAGGAGTAGGCTTTTCAAATCCTTGAGTCCGCACCACCACTCAATTAGATCATGGCTGATGTGCACCTCAACTCCATTTTGCTGCCTTTGCTCCACATCGAATCAGACCTTAATCCAATAAAAAACAATTTAACTCAGTCTTGAAAGCTGCAATTGTCCCAACATCCACAGTCTTTTGGGACTGAGATTTCTAGACTTTTTAAATTTTAGGCATTTATTTCGACATTTCTAGACATCTTCACACAATTCTTTGTGTGAAAAAGTGCTTCCTGATTTCCCTCCTGAATGGCCTGGCTCAAGCTTTAAGATTATATCCTGTTCTTCTTGATTCTTCTGATGGAGGAACTAATTTCTCCATATCAACTCTATTGAGTCATTTTAACATTTTAAAGAAAGAAAGAATTTGCACCTATATAATGTTTTTTCAAGAACTTAGGATGTCCCAAAATGCTTTACAGCTAATTAAGTACATTTTTTAAGTGTAGTCCCTATTGTAACATAGGAAATGCCGAAACCAATTTTTCTGCAGCAAGGTCTCACAAACAGCAATGAGATAAACAGTTGGATAGACAGTGACACTTCTTTCCACTATTTTAGTCGAGCTGTTAACTCATTTATTTTGAGTGAGTTAAAGCCGCTTTTAAAATTGCCAAAACCACACACAGTAATTTCCAGCCTTGGTCCTTAAGGCTCAACATATGGATTATAAAGGGACACCGATCCCTTCATTAAAAATAAACATTCCTCAGAATTTAAGCCAGCTCCTGTCAAAAATCCATCACAACTTCTAGCAAAAGAACCACCCATTCTGGTACATTAAGTAGATGAAGTTCCTTACAGTATTATAAATTTACTCCTTCAATGATCATTAAGAGTATCACAACTAACCTCCATTTTTTTCTTTATTATGCTTGTCTTTCAATAAAATAGAGATTAGCCAGGAAAAGTGATATAGATCACTAATTAGCAGATTTAGCATTTTAGCCATGTCATGGAGATCACCTGATGTGTCTTCCCCAATGTTAATACCCAAAAGGAGACTAAAAATAAGAATATTTCCATAACACAGTGATCTATCAATGTTTCATTGTCAAATTAGATATTGCAGTATTGTTAATTTGTGTTGAAGAAGTGTCAATGTATAATTTTCTAATATTTCAACAGTACTTCAGTAACACCCTGATATACAATATAACAGAGGGGGAAATATCAGTTGGGTTAATTGACACCATTACATTGTTAAACAATCGTGAAAAAGGCATTCTCTACTTTTATCAGTATTGACTGTGAATTTGTCGATATAGGCACACAGCAGCAGAACAAGTCTTACAGCCATATTTGCCCTCCCTCATAAACATTTTAAATTGGGAAGTTCTTAAGAGATTTTCAAAAGGTTTATAGACACAAATTGAGATATATATCAATAAAAAATGTTAAAGGAAAATTGGAGAAAGAGCTAATCATTCTAAAATACACCCACATTTATATAGATATTAGCAATATCAAATAAACAGGATGAATGATTCACTGATGCACATGATGAAGCACAATACACAATGCTGTCAAAATTTAGCTTTAATAGATGAATGAAAATGATGTGTTTTGTATGCAGAAGATTTCCTTAATCTTAATGGCTGTCAAAATATCTTTTTAGATCCACTTTTGTTAATACTTTCTTTAAAAAACTATGCAATTTTAGGCACTTATAGAGATTATGAAACCTTTTATTCTACTGACAACATCCACAAAAGAGCACACCTTAAAAAGGTTTGCCCAGACTCAGTCTAGCTATAAAGTAATTCCTATAATACTTTCGAGTCATCTTTTAAAAATACTCAAGTGAGCACATGCACAAAAGCATTGCTAAATAATTTACAACTGTACATGGGCACCATATTACAATTTTGATTTGTTTATTGTGCATTTGTTCATACACATTGTAATAAATTATGCGGTAAGGAAAATCATTTTATTTCATTGGGATTCATAGTAGTAATTTATTTTCTTTTTTTAATTACTTTTCTGTGTCTCTTTATACAAAACAGTGCCCATGAGAGAGGGGATAGGCTATTTTTGGACAAATTGGTTGAAAAAAAGGAACAATAGCAGAGTACAAGAAAAATCACGAATCAATGAGCTAGCTTGCTCCAACATGGGCCACACACAAATCACAGAGCTGAATCTTAACTCCCTGAAACAGGTGGGTTGGGGTCAGGTGAGATTTGAAAATTTAAAAAATTTCAAACCAAACCCCAACCCGCCTCCAGCCCACCCACTTCTGGGATTAACAGAGTTGGGATGAGGGGCGGGCAGCCAATCTACTCCCGAGGGGCAGCTTGGCCAATTAAATATTTAAGTGAGGCTGGCAGCCTCTGATTTAACCTGCTTCGCAAGTTTAACCATGGTCAGCTGGGTTTCCCTGGCCTTGGGAAACTCAATAGCTAAAGGGAGCCGAGGACAGCTTCAGGGAGATAGCAAGTGCTTTTCCCTACCCCTTAAGCTCCTACAGATCAAACTACCTTCCCATCCACCTCTCACCCTGGGTCAGAAATTGGATCCCCACTCCAGGATCGGGTGTTGCACCCCTCCCCAGCAAAGCTCCCACTAACAACAGGAGACTTAACTACACTGTGGCCTCCTCCAGAGTACTCTCCGCCCGACTGGAAGGGAAGTCTATCAATCAGACAGACATCCGGGTGGAGAACCTGTCAAACCAAACTACACACACAGCATGCAGGGGGACCCAAACTTCCGGATTTCCCAACAGAAACTTCAGTCCTGCCTAAGCAGCCCACCTCTGTCAACATTCAGTCCGTAGAGTTCTTCTTGCTGGATATAAAACTTCCAAGAAGATAACACGCTATCAACTTCTCCCTGATCTTGAAGAGCAACAGAGGGAATAACTGAAGGATGTCACGCTTCCGATAGTTATAATCTCTGAAATATGCCATGCCTGCCTCTCTCGTGGGGACAGTTTGTAGCAGGGAAGATTTCCCTAGAGTCCTGGTCAATAATTGTTCCTGAACCAACATTATTAAAACAGATCATTGAGTTATTCTCTCATTGTTGTTTGTGGAACCTTGCTGTGCACAAATTGACTGCCACGTTTTCAACAGTGACTACAAGTCAAAAGTGATTTATTGCCTGTCAAGTAGATTGCGATGTCCTGAGGCAATGAAAGGCACTATATAGATGCAAGTGTTTCTTTTTCTTTCATAGACCCAGAAAGCAAAATAATAAATATTAAAAAATAAACTCCTCAGTTGACTCAATAAATAATGGTACTGCTGTTGTGGTAGTGATGCATATAGAAGGTCTCATGTCAATCTCCAGTTTGAGTTCAATGAATTGAGATCAACTAAGAGAGTAATTGGGGCACCATAATTGGCCCCAATACACATAGGTTAAGAAGGGAAAAATGTGATGGGAGGCTAAATTTGATAGCACTCAAAAATGGGCATGGGGGGATCACGATGCGCCAACTTCATGCTGCCTGCTCAATTCAATGATTTTAGTGTCTGCCCAGCACGAACTGTGCTGTTGATTGGCTGGATACATCAGCAGCAAGCCAATATCACAAGTGGCTAGCACCACTTCAAGCCAGCCTACACTTCTTAAAGGGGAGGTACATTCTGGCTAGAGCAGGTGCTGACAGGAATTAACTGTGACCTTGGAGACATTGAAGAATGGCACAACATGGAAGACAGCGGGCTCCGAGGTTTTTGGATGCCTTGGTGGAGGAGGTGGAAAGGCGGAGAGAAGTGTTGTATTCGCAATGGACCAGAAGGTCTTCTGGACACATGCTCGGAAAGCAGTGACACCAAATAGCTATGGAGGTTAATGTCAGCAACCAAGCCCCAAGCACCTGGCTGCAGTGCCACAAGAGGTTCAATGACCTCACACGGTTGGTCAAGATGAGTGAATGCATCTTCAAATGCAATATTCTATCAACTACACCATTAGCCTCAGGTATCGCACAAATCACCAAACCCCCATAACTCACTTACCAACAACCTCCATCATAGAGTCAGAGAGTCATTGAGTTACACAGCACAGAAACAGGTCCTTCGGCCCATCACGTCTGTGTTGGCCATTAAAGCACCTATCTATTCTAATCCCATTTCCCAGCACTTGGCCCGTAGCCTTGTGTGCTATGGCGTTTCAAATGCTCATCTAAATACTTAAATGTTATGAGGGTTCCTGCCTCTACCACCCCTTCAGGCAGTGTGTTCCAGATTCCAACATCCTCTGGGTGAAAACGTTTTTTCTTAAATCCCCTCTAAACCTCCTGCCCCTTACCTTAAATATATGCTCCCTGGTTATTGACACTTCTGCTAAGGGAAAAGTTTCTTCCTATCTACCATATCTATGGCCCTCATAATTTTGTATATCTCAATCAGGTCGCCCCTCAGCCTTCTCTGCCCTAAGGAAAACAACTCTAGCCTATCCAGTCTCTCTTCATAGCTGAAATGCTCCAGCCCAGGCAACATCCTGGTGAATCTCCTCTGCACCCTCTCCAGTGCAATCACATCCTTCCTATAGTGTGGTGACCAGAACTATACACAGTACTCCAGCTGTGGCCGAACTAGCATTTTATACAGCTCCGTCATAACCTCCCTGCTCTTATATTATATGCCTCAGCTAATAAAGGCAAGTATCCCATATGCCTTCCAAACCACCTTATCTACCTGTGCTGCTGCCTTCAGTGATCTATGGACAAGTATACCAAGGTCCCTCTGACCCTCCGTACTTCCTATGTTCCTACCATCTATTGTATATTCCCTTGCCTTGTTAGTCCTCCCAAAATGCATCACCTCACATTTCTCAGGATTAAATTCCATTTGCCACTGCCCTGCCCATCTTACCAGCCCATCTATATCATCTTGTAACCTAAGGCTTTCCTCCTCACTATTTATGACACCACCAATTTTCATGTCATCTGCAAACTCACTGATCATACTTCCTATATTCACGTCTAAATTATTAATGTACACTACAAACAGCAAGGGTCCCAGCGCCGATCCCTGTAGGACACCATTGGTCACAGGCTTCCAATCGCAAAAACAACCCTCAACCATCACCCTCTGCCTCCTGCCACTAAACCAATTTTGGATCCAATTTGGCAAATTGCCCTGGATCACATGGGCTCTTACCTTCTTGACCAATCTCCCATGTGGGACCTGATCAAAAGCCTTACTGAAGTCCACGTAGACTCTTCTTTGGCCTCCTTATCTCGAGAGACAATGGATAAGCGCCTGGAGGTGGTCAGTGGTTTGTGAAGCAGCGCCTGGAGTGGCTATAAAGGCCAATTCTAGAGTGACAGGCTCTTCCACAGGTGCTGCAGAGAAATTTGTTTGTTGGGGCTGTTACACAGTTGGCTCTCCACTTGCTCCTCTGTCTTTTTTCCTGCCAACTACTAAGTCTCTTCAACTCGCCACACTTTAGCCCCGTCTTTAGTAGACTACATCAACTGTTTTACCCTCATCTATACATCTAGTCACCTCCTCGAAAAATTCAATCAAGTCTGTTAGACAAGACCTCCCCCTGCCAAAGCCGTGCTGACTATCCCTGATTAATCTCTGCCTCTCCAAGTGGAGATTAATCCTGTCCCTCAGAATTTTTTTCAATAGTTTCCCTACCACTGAAGTTAGACTCAATCAGGACTCACACCTAACATCTATACACTCAACTACAAAAGATGTGCCTTCCACCCACATCTTACAGCTTGTACACACTGCCAGCTATTCATTCATGACAGCCATATCACCCAAATAGTTCCCTTCCCAGAGGCCTCTGATCACCATTCTTCCAGGCTTCTGACCTCCCCCCCAGGCCTCCAATCACCACCCCTCCAGCTCCGAGGTCTCTCATTCCGCGCCCCCTGCCCCCCAATCCTGAGATCCCAGGATTGCCAGACATCCTGCATTGTCCCACCCCCTCCTGATCAAACACCCCTTCTCCCCAGGATCAACCGCCTTCCCACTCCCGATTGATCCCCACGTCTTCTCCCCACCTTCGATCGACAGTTTTATGATTTGTCAACTGTGCAGAAAAAAATGAAACACAACCTCACTGAATTAATTTTTATTCGCTATCCTTGATATCAAACTAGACAGTCACGTACAGCTATTCTGTAGGGAAAGGCAAATAGGAGCCAGGCATACTCATCATAATATGGAAACAAGAGGCAGCTAACACAATCTGAAGCTGTGAAAGATAGCTTTTATAATCAGTACAAATACTATTGGCTTAATATGTATAGACATGAATAGCTAATGTTGTTCAAGCTAGCAGAACGATTTCCCCCAAATTTTGTATCATATGGAACTTGTCATCAACCTTTTCCTTTCGTTTGCTTTACTCCCCTTTGACTATTAAACAACTAATGGACAGAATGCAGTTTCCTGGTGGGAGCAGATGGTGTTTCTGCTTCCTATTTCGTTGACATGTGAACTGTGTGACATGTGGCATTAATCAGTTCAAAGCTGGAGGACAAACAAGCAAGGTAAAATCAACAGGTCAAATAATACTTGGCTTTATAATACACATCAGACTCCTTAATCAGTGAAGGGGTCTGACCCTGACCGATCGTTTGAGCTAGATGCTATGCGAAAGACTGAAAATATTGATGGCACCAGGTAAAGCAGATTAAAATAAATCAAGAAGCAGGAAAACTGCAGTGAAGAATGCTGTTTTGATATTTTCTAAAACAGATTACCAAGACATTTCTATCAATAATTACTTTAAAAAATAGTTTCCTCAAGAGATTTCAAAAATGGGAACATTCTGCATGGCTAGAAAGTAATTTCTGCTTTTTTATATACAGTTCTTGTTTAAAGGGGCGATGTGATCTGGCAACTTCTGTTGCAAGACAATTTAACCAAGAAGTGTTCATCGATGTGATCATAGACGTAATTGTAACAGTTACTTCACCTGTCTAGTGAGTAAAGGAACAGCACAGTCCTGGTGGTTTCGTGGGCAAAGACACTGCGTGGTGTAGCACTAAACAATGCAGACCAGAATATCACAGGTTTCAATCCTGTTCTGTGCTAAATTTGGGCCTGGGCTAAAAAAGGTACCAATTAGCTGTACGAAGGCGACGATTGCAGTGTCAGATAACTTCAATGCAGGTGCTGGTGACATATGTAAAGCTCTGCTTGTAATGCTGACCTTCAATGATTCTGGATTGCTGGTGGACCCGGTGAGCAGCTGTTCAAACCCCTGCACCCCACCACCCCAGAGAAGGGCGTATGACCTTTGGCACACAGCAGGAGTTACTGGGCACTATGGCTGAGACAAGACAACAGGTGGCCCCATGATTTAGCGATGCTTCCCTGGAGATTTTCCTCCGGGCTACAAGGGAAAAGCGGGAGGTCCTCTTTTCAAGGGATGGCAAGAAGAGGTCCTCCTACCTGACCAAGCAAGACTAGATGGAGATCACAGAGGAGATCAGAAGCCGTGGGGTCACCCAACATGCCTGGGTCCAGTGCAGGAAGAGAGTTAATTATCTCCTTTGTTCTGCCACGGTGAGTTCTCCATACCTCTCTCCTCTTTGGGTCTTGCATGTGGCTATGTAGGAGGCAGTGGGACATATGGAGGGAGTCACCACAAAGGCGATGGCAAAGGGGGTTAGGCATCACCACATCCTGGCAGATGTATGCCTGCATCTTGACCACAGGCCACCTTTTCCAACAGCTCAGCCCCATAACATCCCCTCAAAGCAGATGTGGAGAGAAGCCATGTAGGAAACCCCATCAGGGGACAAGAGGCTGCCGCTAGTAGAACTGTTCTCTTGCTCTTGTTGCAAAGTCTTCCTATGTCCCTCTTTCCACTTGCATGACAAATGATCCCATAATGTCAGGGAGACCTCGCGGACAGGTTGAGGAATAGCTGATATCCAGCCTCTTTCCACGGCTGAGGAGGAGGCACTGGAGCTAGTTGGGACCCAGGGTGGCTGCTGAATAGCAGATGGCGAGACTGCGGTCTCCATACAAGAGAGTGAGGCTTGTCTTCATTCAACATCCACCACACTTCTGAAGATTCACATCACGCATGGTTGGCATGACGAGATCTGCACAGCCGAACCCATGTTAAAATAAAAGCAAAATACTGCAGATGCTAGAAATCTGAAATAAAAACAGGAAATGCTGGAAATACTCAGCAGGTCAGGCAGCATCAGAACAGACCTGAAACATTAACTCTGCTTCTCTGTCCACAGATGCTGCCAGACCTGCTGACTAGCCCACATATGTGTTCTCTCACACAGGTGGTCGTGTGCTGGAGGCTCCATCTGAAGGATGACAGCTGTCAACCTCTAAGGAGGCACAGGAAGAGGATGCACCATCATATGAGTCTCCTGCATGTTCCACCAGTGGAGAGACCTTCACCTTGGTGGGTTTGCATTGGGTTTTTGAATCAGGATCGAAAGCTGATGAGAGCTGAGCAGCTGGCTGAGACTGACTGTTGAGGCCACTGACAGTTGGAGGATTGTGGATGGCCAGGCCCATGCTGAGCCTTAGGATTGATAACAAACTCTTGTGTATTCACTGAGTAATTCTAACATGAGGTTTAGTTTTAGTTTTAGTTTTAGAGATACAGCACTGAAACAGGCCCTTCGGCCCACCGAGTCTGTGCCGACCATCAACCACCCATTTATACTAATCCTACACTAATTCCATATTCCTATCTCATCCCCACCTGTCCCTATATTTCCCTACCACCTACCTATACTAGGGGCAATTGCTAATGGCCAATTTACCTATCAACCTACAAGTCTTTGGCATGTGGGAGGAAACCGGAGCACCCGGAGGAAACCCACGCAGACACAGGGAGAACTTGCAAACTCCACACAGGCAGTACCCAGAATTGAACCCGGGTCGCTGGAGCTGTGAGGCTGTGGTGCTAACCACTGCGCCACTGTGCCGCCCTACTTACTGTAAGTAGCCATTGTTGAATTTTCTTTACACCTCCCCAGCAGAGAGGGCAGTATACAAAATGCTCAATGTACAAAATTACATATATGACACTCACTCCCCACTTAAAAAAAACTATACATTAAAATGTATATAATATAGTCTATGTATATACTATAGTACATAATATGTACATAATTTCCCAGAATACAGTATCAATAACTGAAATTTAACAGACTGGATAGCATGCTTGTTGTGACAGTAATCAAACTAAAACATATATGACCAATATTTCCAGAGTAATTTACATATAAAAATGTTTTTTTTACTTAACACCAGTATGTCTTTAACAAAAATAACATTATTGACAAAAAGTAATGAAAAGAACAACTTATTTCTTCTTCCTCCTTCCAAACTTTCAATTAACCTATCTGGCTTCTTTCTCTTTCTGTCTGGATGTCTTCTTTCATTTACATTAGCTTGGCTCTGCTTTCTCAACATCTCAGACTGTGTCAACCCTGAACTTTGACTTTGATTACCAATTCCACTTAATGGCTGGGACTGTGAAATTGATTGACCAAAGACCCTGACTCACTTTGCTCGACCGATAGATTCTGTGATACAGGCAAACTTTCAGTTTCTTTGTAACTTGCACTTTCTTTCTGCCTTTCACTTGGGACTGTAGGAACTTGGACTATAGAATGTTTCTCATGTTCTCACTTTGTCAGATTTCCTGCTTCAAGCAAATGATCTACCTGACACTGACAGAGTCTAGTTCTAATCCTCACTAGATATGTGAATGCACCTAGTCTTTTTACAACTCCAAACACATACTTTGCCTCATCACCTTGGTAGTTTTCACCATGACCTTCCGACCAGCACTGAACTCTCTAAGTTTCATGCCTTGTATATCATTATTCATCTTCACTCTGTCTTGCTGGTCTCTTATTTTGCTATTGACGTCAGACTTAAGCAAACTAAACCTGGTCCTAGGAGCATGTGTAAACACTAACTGGTAAGGTCATAGACTGTGGGGTTATTCTGTAAGGGGGCAGAAAATTGCCTTTCCTGTGTGGAAGAGAAACATGGAAATTACTGCCGAGCTTGTAATCTAGAAAATACTACTGCAAAGACAGCTTCACAATGTGTACACTTCTTTCTGCAGCACCATTTGATGCTGGGTATTATGGTGGTATTAGAGTGTGTTTTACTCCAATCTTACTCAGAAATATTTCTAACTCTTCTGACATAAACTGTGGACCGTTATCTGACACCAACACATCTGGCAACCTATAAATTGCAAACCAACTTCTCAAAACCTTAATAGTTTTGGCACATGTGATATTGGGCATAAACTCAACATTTATTCATTTGCTATAGCTGTTGACCAAAACAAAATACACTTTCCCTTCCATTTCAAAGAAATCGACAAGTACTCATTCCTAAGGTTTCCTTGTGTTTGACGAGGGAATAAAAGGAACCATGGTTGGATCATTTCTCATTTTGAGACACACTTCACAACTTGTCACCAACTCTTCAATATCTCGATCTACCTTTGAATACTGCTTTCATACAGACTATTCGTGTGTGCTCTTGATGAAGTTCCTCGAACAATCTATCCCTAAACCTTGACGGAAAAATGACTCTTAACCCCCACAGGAGACAGCCTTGATCTACACTCAGTTTATTTCTACTTGTGAATTACTCCTGCAATTTCTCATCATCACACTCTTTAGACAAGCCATTCATGACATAATTGAGTACTTTACTGAGCACCACATCCTTGGAGGTTTTTTCAGAAATTTCTCTGGCATGTCATTTGTATGTGTAAAGTAATTCACAGGTAACTCAGTAGATAAAAATGAATCAGTCTTCACTTCATCAATGTTAGACATAGTCTTACTGATCCCTACTGTAACGAACTTGGCTCAGTTTAACTGTATTTTCTTAAGCCAATTTCTTCCCATCAGGGAGACTTTGTTTCCTCCCACGACTACCAATGACAAAAAAAGGATGTATCATTGTATTCCACTATAATATTAACTTCACCGAATACTGTTATTGGAATAACTGGTCAGTTTCGCACCAGTTTTGCACAAGGGACTATGACTTAGGGATATCTTGTACTCTCCTTTTGAGATAACAGACACTGCTGCAGCTGTATCAATGATGAAAGTAAGTTGTGAATCTGCAACATACATTTTTACTGTGGGTGCTGGAATGATATCTTCAGCCTTTTATCTCTCTTCTGCCATGTGCTGTTTCTCTTGCTTTCTGACTAAGTATAACTCTTGATCTTTCTGCTTGATAACATCAATTTCTGCTTCCGTATCTATCATGTGTATATTCAAGGACTTCCAGGCTCCTGAACTAACTTTAGGTCTGCCATGCATTGCTGTGACCTGGAGATTTACTGAGATCTAGAGCATTAATATTTCCTCTACTTCTGTTTGCCATCTGTAAATGACAGACTTTCCCACAGACTGGAAATGGGAACATTTAGATGGTTGGTGGCTACCATGGCAATGGTAGCATCTAAATTTCTTAATCTGATTTTGTGAACTTGGTTGCCATGGAGTGGTTCCTGCTGAAATCCGGTGGACCTCCCCTGCCAACTCAGGCAAAGAACTTCCTTGCAATCAGTAGCTACCTCTTCCTGCCATTTCCATGGCTGTGGCCTCATCGCAGACCTCCTTTCATGTCAGCTCATTGCCTTTACTCAAAAGCTTGGCCTGGATTTTACTGTTCTTTAGACCTCCAAAGAATGTGGCTCGAAGAGTAATTTCTAAGTTTGCTCCATCCCACAGTGACATGAATTCTTTAATTCAAGAATATAATCAATAGTCACACTGGGCAACTGCTTCCTTTCACAGAATGCAACTCGCAGTGCAATTTCATTCTTCGTCATGCTATAATATGAGTCCAGAATCTCATGAATTTCAGAATCGTCAAAAGTATTGGGGTCTCATTGGAAAAATTGGTTAAACACAACCTCAAAAGCATCTGGTCCCATCATGGTGAGGAAAACATTCACTTTATCTCTATCCCCTATTTTATTATCTTTCAGCCAAGTGTGTAAACTTTGTTCATAATTAAATGAGTCCTCTTTGTTAGGGTTGAATTCCCCCATTGCCCCATAATACATCTTCAGTGCCATTTCCTTTCAGTTACATACCATGCTGACTCATAGAGTTGCATTGAACATGATGTGCAGACGGACCTGAAGCAATCTTTCAACTCGCCCAAACCTCCTCAAAATCGACTTTGGGAATTCCAAAAAGTGGTTCACAATGTTCTTCAGACCATAATCTCACAAATGAAATGTTAAAAAGAATTCAATCACATCTCATTGTCATCTTTCTGTTGTGTCTTCATTGAGTAAGTCTAACATGAGGTCTTACTATAGGCAGCCATTGCTAAACTTTTATTTACGCCTCCCCAACAGAGAGGACAGCAGAGAGAGCTGTATACAAAATGCTCAACATACAAAATGCTCAGCTATTACATATATCACACAAACCTCTGGAGTCGACAGCACAGGGCATGCTGAAGTTGCAGAGAGAGGTAAGGCAACATCTGGTGGAGATGCCAGAGGCAATACACAGTTATACACAGATGATGGAGGAGTCCGTCCATGCCATGACTGCTGCCATGCCTCAGGCATGTGAGTGCATGGTTTCCTCCATCGAGAGGTTGGCGACCCTTATAGAGAGCCAGATTTCACAGTTGCACGCAGACATGCACACATTCACCTTGGCCATAAGGTCAATGCAGCAGTGGTAAGGCGAGAGAAGGATGAGACACCTAAAGTCTTCTCCAGGTTCCGATGAAGGGTCACTGACCCGAAACGTTAACTCTGCTTCTCTTTCCACAGATGCTGCCAGACCTGCTGAGTGATTCCAGAATTTCTTGTTTTTATTTCAGATTTCCAGCATCCGCAGTATTTTGCTTTTATTCTCCAGGTTCTTGTTCTTCTCTGGTGAGCAGGGAGATTCAAGAGAGTCTTGAAAGGGAGGAGGAGAGGCTAATATCTGCAGCTGGGGGCTCTCCTCAGGGTGCTCTGAGTGTGGACAGCGACTCCTAAGCTCCTCCACCATTTAGCCCAGTTCCAGTAGCTGCAAGGCCTGAGGAGAGTTCTGCACCTGTGCAGGAAACACTCAGGCAACTGGGGCCCTCCAGGCCTCAGGCAGCCATAGGACGGCCGCCAAAGTCATCCCAGGCCAGGGGGCAGTCTGGTCAACAGCCTGCCTCCTACTCAGCTGCTATTGCAGGGGTCACACCTTGTAGTATAACTTGCAAACGTATTAAGAAAAGCACCTAGACACACTTGGGTTTTCACTGGTGTTTTACATTTGCCACTTGCATTGTTTGATAAAGTTCTGCCTTTATTACAGTTCACATTCATTGTTGAAAAATGCTTATTCTTTCATGCCTTAATTGTGAGATGCTACCTTCACCCTTCCTCCCTCATTGGGCAACCAGTGTAGGCCCATTCCCCGCACCTCTACCCTCACCCCTTCCCCTCCCTCCCAGAACCGTGACAGGGTTCCCCTTGTCCTCACTTTCCACCCCATCAGCCTCCATATCCAAAGGATCATCCTCCGCCATTTCCGCCACCTCCAGCGTGATGCCACTACCAGTCGCATCTTCCCCTCCCTTCCCCTCTCAGCATTCCGAAGGGATCGTTCCCTCCGTGACACCCTGGTCCACTCCTCCATTACCCCCACCACCTCGTCCCCGTCCCATGGCACCTTCCCCTGCAATCGCAGGAGGTGTAATACCTACCCATTTACCTCCTCTCTCCTCACTATCCCAGGCCCCAAACACTCCTTTCAGGTGAAGCAGCGATTTACTTGTACTTCTTTCAATGTAGTATACTGTATTCGCTGCTCACAGTGTGGTCTCCTCTACATTGGGGAGACCAAGTGCAGACTGGGTGACCGCTTTGCGGAACATCTCCGCTCAGTTCGCAAGCAGGACCCTGAGCTTCCGGTTGCTTGCCATTTCAACACTCCCCCCTGCTCTCATGCTCACATCTCTGTCCTGGGATTGCTGCAGTGTTCCAGTGAACATCAACGCAAGTTGAGGGACAGCATCTCATCTACCGATTAGGCACACTACAGCCTGCCGGACTGAACATTGAGTTCAACAATTTCAGAGCACGACGGGCCCCCATTTTACTTTCATTTTTAGTTATTTTTTCTTCTTTTTTTCTTCTTTTTTTCTTTTTCTTTTTTACATTCTTTTTTACATTTTTTACAATTTTTTTTTGCATTTATTTCATTTCATCTTAGTTTGTTCAATTTGCTTACCCACTGTTTTCTTTTCAGGTTTGCACTTGCAGCTGTTCAATATTCAGTGCATTAACACCTAGTCTGTACTAATGCTTTGTCTTCCAACACACCATTAACATATTGTTTGCCTTTGCTCCATGACCTTTTGGTCAGCTATGTGGCCTGGTCCAATCTACACCTTCTCCTTTGTTATCTCTTGCTCCACCCCCACCTCACTTGCTTATAACCTGTGACCTTTCTAATATTTGTCAGTTCCGAAGAAGGGTCACTGACCCGAAATGTTAACTCTGCTTCTCTTTTCACAGATGCTGCCAGACCTGCTGAGTGGTTCCAGCATTTCTTGTTTTTATTTTAGGTACAGCTCTCCTTTGGTAAGCATCTCAGATGTGCCAGAGCACATGGTTAAGCTCGATGCTTGGCATGGAAGATAGAAAGGAGGTGACAGACTGTATACATTGAGGTGAATCTTTATTGAGTTCATTTTGAAAGGCCATCATGGTGGCTGAAAGCAAATAAGTATGAGACTATCTCCTGCCTCTCTTGCCTGTCTCTAAATGTGCCTGGCCTCTATTGCAAGGGGTTCAACATACAGTGCTGCCTTCTCATTGCCACCTCCACGTCCTCCTCATTGGTTGAGGACTGGCGATCAATCATGCCCTTGTCATGCAAGACCTCCCCGCTCTGCTGTGCTAGATTGTGCAGAGCGCAGCAGACCACCACAATATGCAAGACAATCACTGGTGCATACTACAGGGCTCCATCGGATTGATCAAGACAGCAGAATCCCATCCTCAGCAGCCCAATGGTTGCTCGATGTTCGCTTGGATGGAGCCGTGGCAAGTTTTGTGCCTCTCCTCCACTGCAGTGCGAGAGTTCCTCACAGGTTTCAGTAGCCATGTCTTCATTAGGTAGCCTTTTCTCCGAATCTATCCCTGAAGGTGAGCGGGGGCCTGAAAAGCTGTGGCACCTGGGACTGTCGAAGTATGTAGACGTTGTGGTTGCTTACTGGGAAGCAGACACACAACTGCAGGAAATGCTTTCGGTGGTCGCAGACTAGTTGAACGTTGATTGAATGGAAGCCTTTCCTGTTGATGAAGGCGGCTGGCTGGTCCATTAGAGCCCTGATGGTCACCTGTATGCAATCTATCACACCTTGCACCTGGGGGAATCGAGTGATGGCCCCAAAGAAAATGGCCTCTTGGCCTGACTATCATGGCTGGTGCAATAGTGCACAGTCCTCTTGAACAGGGCATTGGTCACCTCCTTGATGCAGCAGTGGGCTGCCACCTGAGAGACCCCTTACATGTCCCCGGTGGATCCCTGCAAGAGCCAGACGCATAAAGGTAGAGTGCCACGGTAATCTTCAGGGTCATTGGTGTAGGGTGATCACTGAAGCCTATAGTTTGCAACCCATCCTGCAGCAGGGTGCATAAGTCGGTAACGGCCTCCCTGGAGAGGGGTAGTCTTTGCTGACTCTGCCGCTTGGGAATTTGGAGGTATCTGATTCGAGTCCACAACGTCCTCTGGCACAGGTGGGCCTTTCTTAACATGGCCGGCTGCTGCCACTTTCATCGTGGAGCTTCACGGGCAGGTGCAGCTGCCTCCTGGCCCTCTCTCCATCAGCGGTGCTGCATGATGTCATGGGGGTCCACAAAGACAGGATGTATAAGACCCATGCCAGGTGATCAGTAGGCCTCCAGAGCACTGTCCTTGCAGAGACAAAGTTGCCTTGGCATCTTTGTCTTTGCTACTCCCCTCAGTTTATGAGCTAATGGCCCTCAGTACCCACCTTTGCTGAGTGACAGCCCAGCAATCAATAGTAAGGCCACCCAACCCTCTCACCCGAGACCAAGCCAACCTGACACTGTCACCTGAGACCAAGCCCACCCATGCAAAGTGTACAGCACTGCCAGCCGACAATGGTTTCCACTCCCCCTCTTCCCCTATCCACTAGTCTTCATAGCTGCCTTCCTGAGGCAAAGCCTCAGTGCTGCCATCTTTCAACAGCCGGGGATCCAAAGGCACATGAGGCCCACTGCTCATTTAATTCCAAACACCTCCATTGAATCATGATCAATTGCATGCTAATGTATTACAGCGACCTGTTCAACGATTCCAATTGCAGTGTAATTGCGTCGGGGCAGCAACGCTGCCTTGGAGCTTTCCCACTGCTGACTAAATCCAGAACCTGCATCACGACATCGGATTTCCAGGCGGATGCATCCGCCACTATTCTCCGGCCTCCATGCCTCCAATCCTGCTCCTAATGGCCTCACTAAATTCCGCCCTGAGTGTGCATGTGTGTGGTTGTTGATGCCAGGTGAAGCTAGAACTTGGCTAAATCTGTAGGCTCGCACAGAAGAATGTCCACATATTGAGGTACTGGAGGGCTAGCAGCACTTATACCTCACTTAGTATGAGGTAGGATCTTTAGCGAAATGAGAGAAATAACCTGAAAGAAGATTAGCGGAAAAAGATTAGTACATAGCACAGAATTGTAAACATTTATGCACCAGCATTTGTAACGGTGCAAACCATATCTTCTGGCCAACATGATTGTCCAATGGCAGAGTGCTAAAATTCCCCATGGAGGCCAGCAGATCAACACCTAATAGCTTTAATGGGCTTGGTGATGAGGAGAATTTAATTGTGATGAGTCTGCATTATACTTGAATGGCCTCAACTGATAAATGAGAAAAATGAGAAAATGCCCACATCTTCATGAGTTTCTTTTGTGAAGTAACCTTGGCCCCTTATTTTACACCTTATACATGTAGCAAGCAAGAAAATGAAGGATGCAAAATGTTCATAATGACCAAAACAACAACCAGAGGTCTCTTACTGCACCTGAAAAAGAAGTTTACCTTCTGCTTAGCTCCAGCTGTTGACACCCAGACACTGCTGGGATTTAGTTTGATCTGAATGTAACTGGGACCAAGGCCTACGGCACACTAAAGTGGGAAACCACCAACTGAATTCCTGCACAGAGGCAACATCACTCCCAGCTCATTTGCATGGGATTTCCATATATGCTCTTTCTTATAGGTAACAACTCTCTACTCTCCCAGCGGATCCCACGGAGTCCCTAGGCAGCATAAAGCAGGCGGAGATCCTTTGTACCACATCTCTACCCACTTTCATTCTGCTTTGAACTCAGGAACTGATCATTTCTTGGATATAAAACAGAGGAAAATTAGTGCTATGTTGTGTTTTCATGAGAGAAGATATTGAGAAAGCAAATAGATTGGGTTGAGATTTATTAAAAAGGGACTTGCTCATTAGATCTAACAACCTATCCAATTGCTGAAAATGTTTGTGTTTTATATGCATCTACATATCTTTACTGAGGACATCCAACATGAAATATTTTCTTTTCTCTGTCATTTCTCACTCTAAGTTGTATTCTGTGCTGACTTCTCAGATATGTTGCTAAAAGATATCATGGAAGGGAAAAGAGGAAATGTCATTTAGGAAGAGCATGGAGTGACAACATCAAGAGGCACATAACTGCATGGTTGAAACAATGTTATCAATAAGCTCAGAACAGCGACTATTAAAGAAGAAAAGTCCACAAACTATGTGTTGCTGTCTCCAATCCTCTTATAAGGAGGATGGAGCTGGTGAAGAACAAACTGATAAATAGGATATTTTTCAGGTCTTGTCGCTAAATCAGCAAGAACTAGGAACAGCTCTAAAATGCTTTGTTCATTCTGGGCACAAAAGGACACACAGCTTACGAGAAAGAAGAGAAAGAATCGCAGCAAAGGAGGTGTGACATGTGTCATGTGTCATGCAGGCCCTCAACTGCCAAGAATGAGGCACACATTATCTTGTCACACGAACATTAAAACTTCAAATTGCAGGTGGGAAGAAAAGGGGGCCTATCACAAGGGATTGCCAGGCCCCTCGCCGGAAAGACCTTTTTTGCATAGTAATAGACAGTACTTGGAATGGACAAAGGGGCCACTCCCTGCTCCAATTTAATCCACAATAGACTTTTGATTACCAGACATTGAAGGTGGAAAGGCTAGCATTCCAGGTTAACTGCTAAGATGGCCGAAAACACAAACAGACGTGGTCAGACCAGTTTAGTCACATGACTAAAAGCAAAATACTGCGGATGCTGGAAATCTGAAACAAAAACAAGAAATGCTGGAATCACTCAGCAGGTCTGGCAGCATCTGTCACTGACCCGAAACGTTAACTCTGCTTCTCTTTCCACAGATGCTGCCAGACCTGCTGAGTGATTCCAGCATTTCTTGTTTTTGTTTTAGTCACATGACTAACTGACTGTCGGAGTTTTTTTGAATTTGAACTTGCCACAGGGAATTTGAACTCAGAAAGCTGTTTGCTCCTGGACTGTAAAGATCTCTCTCCTGTCTGCTCTCATCTCTTTCCCATGGAACTGAAGACCCATTGAAGACACATAAACCCCAAGAGAGACATGTCTCCTACAGTGAACAAGGTTTAAGAGGAATACAGGGCCCCAACGAAAAGCAAGACTACTCACAAAAGGACTACAGTGAGCTCGAAGCACAGTAAACAAGAAACTCTTCTGATATTGCCTCAAACCTCTCTACTTTATTTTTCTTCTGTTGTTTTCTGTCCCTATTTGCATGTGTGTAGTACGTATTCATGCTAGCGGGGGTGCATCATATATCCGTAGGCATTAACCATATTAGAGTTTAAGTTTAATAAATTTCACTCTCCTTGTTTAAACCTGAGAAAGCTGTTGATGCTCATTTCTTTGCCTTATAATTGGAAAGTGGTGAACAAGGATTTGCCAAGGGGGAACTCAAAACACAGTATATTTAAAATTAAACCCTGCTTCAATAAGACCAGGTGAAGGCTGAAAACACCCCGAGACACTTTTCTCACCTGGTCATAACACATATTTGTTGTTCTGTTACACTGCCCAGAGTGTTTACCAGTTAGTGGCTGCCAAATTGAATGTGGTCTTAAATACTTACATGGAGAGAAAAGGTTAATGGCTGCAAAAAGTCTGCCAGGATAAGGCAGATCAGTGTTGCACTAGGTCAAATTCATGAATGAAGTATGCAGGGTATTAACATTTTTTTGCATACTGTTACACCCTTAAATAAGCTGCCATGGCAAGCTTTCTCCAAGTTTCCCTCAAAGGCACACACGTCCTGACATGAATATATATCGCCATTCCTTCATTGTCACGAGGTTAATATCCTAGAATTCCCTACCTAACACCATTGTGGGACCAGTATCAGCACAAGGGCTGCAGTGGTTCAAGAAGACATCTCACTAACAATGTCTATGGGCATCTAGGGATGTGCAACAAATGCAACCTTGCATATCACCCACAAACTGAGATCCAATGAATAACTTCTTCAAATCACCTCACTCACTGGCACACTTTGCAACAACCCACCATGACACACTTTGGTTATGTGGGCTCTGTTCATTCTAACATTCAGCTCACTGATGCAGCTGAAGGCCCAGTGGCGCTCAACAACCCACAGTGTCACTCACTCAATCAGCCACAAACATCAGCAGATTCACCCAGGAGAGTTAGGTAGTTAGCTTGAGAAAGGTATGCTGGGTAAATCACAGAGCACACTTGTGAGCAAAAACAGGTGGTTAAAGCAAAGGAGGAGCAAACACCTGCAGTTGGAGGACCACCTTGCATCCTTGCCTCAGCTGCTGAGCTCCATGATCTGAACTAAACAGGACCAACATTTATCGGAAAGATGCTATCTGAAAAATAAAATTTACTTCAGTCATTACAGGACATGCTAAGCATCGCACAAGATCAGAAGGTTTGTGTACAGGAGCCTGCCACCCATTTCTGTACATTCATAAATGACACATCCACAGAACCTGGGGGTCACGATGAGGCACATGACAACTCCAAAGGCATCTGCAGTGGAGCTTGGAGCGGTTGAAGACCTTATCCCAGAGAGACCACCTCTCTTCAGTGATCAAAACCACTGCAATAGAGACTTTGTGCTCCAATCTACAAGGTTCAAATTGCTAGGGGGAAGACTGAGAAGACAGTGAGGCAGAGTTCACCGATTACATTGTTGTTCATTGGATCTGTGTCCTCCATAGAACCATAGAAAGATTATGGCACAGAAGGAGGCCATTCAGCCCATCGTACCTGCACCGGCTAAAAAAACTAGCCGCCCAATCTAATCTCACTTTCCAACACGTGGTCCGTAGCCTTGCAGGTTACAGCACTTCAGGTGCATGTCCAGATACCTTTTAAAAGAATTGAGGGTTTCTGCCTCCACCACCATTCCTGGCAGTGAATTCCAGACACCCACCACCCTCTGGGTGAAAAAGTTTTTCCTCATGTCCCCTCTAATCCTTCTACCAATCACCTTAAATCTGTGCCCCCGGTAATTGACCTCTCCGCTATGGGAAACTGTTCCTTCCTGTCTACACTATCTAGGCCCCTCATAATTTTGTACACCTCAATTAAGACACCCCCCAGCCTCCTTTGTTCCAAGGAAAACAACCCTAGCCTATTCAATCTTTCCTCATAGCTACAACTTTCAAGCCCTGGCAACATTTTTGTAAATCTCCGCTGTACTCTCTCCAGAGCAATTATGTCCTTCCTGTAATGTGGTGACCAGAACTGTACGCAATACTCCAGCTGTGGCCTAACCAGCATTTTATACAGTTCCAGCATCACAGCCCTGCTTTTGTATTCTATACCTCTATATTAGACCTCTATATTCTCTACCTTAGGCATTTCCTTGGAGCTACCCTTGCAGGTTTCTTTCTCCATCTTATAATCCTGGCATGATGGATTGCCTTAAAATGAAGGCAACATGACTGCAGTCTGGAAAGCAGACATTCATTTGTATGATCTTGTTTTGATTGCCACACACTAAGTGCAAATTGATGGAATTGAAGCCCTTGTGCTTCATGAAGGCACAGACCTGTAAGGTCACATGGGTGCCATCAATGATGCCCTCGACTTTGGAGAATCTATCATCTGAAAAAAAAATTGCACTTTCCCAATCTGCTGCTTATTGCCCATTGGGATTATAATGAAATTGTGTGCCTTCTCAAACAATACATCACCCGCCTGATAGATTAGTGAACTGTAAATTGACTTATATTACTGATGCCTCCTCATGCAGCTGGAAAGAGCCAATGGATAAGAGTGCAGAGCTGTGATGGACTTGGCAGGACTGCTATCGCCATTGTGGGAATTGAGTCAAGATCAGAGTCTCAGTGAGGTCATGACTCTGTCACTGTCTGCCTAGTGAATCAGAACCTGTGAAGGCAGTTCCCCCTAACATTCTTTTGACTTAAAATACCAATCACAAGCTTTATTTTTCTTCCGGGAATCTAACTTATACACTGGAAGAAATAAGGATTAAAACCAAGTGAAAAATTAAAAATTTTAAGACAGAGTGACTTGGTACCAGCAGCAAAACTATTGAATTTGGATGACATAAAACTCAAACAAAATCTTTAATGCTTGTGCACATTGAGAGTACTATTCATCTTGATTGCTCACACAAAACAGACAATAGTGTATCGGTCGTCTGTTTTACACTCAGCCATTGAGGAAAAGGGAATTGCCCAAGCTGAATTTCACCTGTTAATTAAATCCTGTGCCTTTGTTTGCACATATAACTTTATGCGTAAAGGCAAGTAGGGAATTTCACCTCTGGTTCAGTCTAACCTGCCTCCACATTCCTCCTTTAGTCCTTTTCTTCCTCTTCCAAATAACAAATAGATTTTGACAAGATCGATCCAACCCATCTGGAGAACTGAGGTAAGTTGTAAGAACAGCAGTTTAGGAAGGATACATTTTCATTGGAGGTGGTGCAATACCGATTCACTAGAATGATACCAGGGGTTAAAGGTTAAATTATGTGCCCAGGTTGCATAAACGTGGCATGCTTTCCCTTGAGTTTAGAAGATTGACAGTTGATCTAACCCAGATTTTTAAAATGAAAGGATTTGATAATGTAAATAAGCAGAGGGAATCCAGAACAGGTGGGCATAATCTTAGAATTAGAGCCAAACTATTCCGAAATTAGATCAGGAAGCACTTCTTCAAACAAAAGGTATTGGAAATCTGGAAATCTCCCCCAGTAGGTTGTGGATGCCGGGTCAATTGAAGCTTTCAAGACTGATATTGATAGATTTGTGTTAGCTAAAGGTATCCAGAGATATGGGTCCAAATTGAGTAAATGTATTTGAGGTACAGAGCAGCCATGATTGAATTCAACAGCAGAATAGGCTCAAGGGGCCGAGTGTACTATTCCTGTTCCTATGTTCCTAAGCTCAGACTGCACTTGATTTTCTGACCTCTCCAGTGCCACTTGTGATGGTGACTTGAAGAATTACTCAGTTGGCTTGGTTATTCTAGTCTAAAATTTAATACTACCAACTCATCCTTTTCTACATTTATTCTGCTACAGAAACAAGATTTGTGTTTCAGCAGGTCTGAGATTATCATTATGTTGGTCCTACTTTCTTGCCAGTTAACCAAATTAAATCAAATGGAACATCTACCAAATATACAACAGAAGGTTAATGATCCAGTAAATAACACCTCATGGATAACAGAAATCATTTTCGATATGTATTTACCTTTCACATTAAACATATTACTTTAAAACGAAATGGAAAAACTAATTTTCATGTAGTTATCAAAAAAAGCTGATGGAAAAAAATTGCATAATTTCAAAAACAATGCAGTAAAATAATTTTGCCTTTAACCTTGATACTGAAATAAGAAATGCCAGGTATAAAGCTGTCTCAGCAATTTTAAAATTATTATTTCATCCACTTACAAACAATTCGATTAAAGGCTTAATTCTCCTAGGTTTGATCATATTGATCTGCATATTTGCATTGCTGATTTATTAACATCAAAATGTGACCAATATTCATAATATAGAAAATGAATCCAAAAATGTTGCTCACAGGTTCGAAATTCCTGTTTGTACATGATCCAATGTGATGCAGGAGGTACTGTTGAGATTTTCTACATGCCTGTGTCCACGTAAAGTTTGTTATTTACATAAAATTTCTAACCATTACAAACATTCTCCTCCACATTGGGTTGTCAATGGGACTTTGCACAGCTACCCAGAATTTTGTTGTACTACTGCAGCTATTTATTTTCAGCTGAAGAGAAACCATAAAAAGAAAATAAAGACTTGCATTTATATAGTACCTTTCACAACCTCAGGGAATCCCAAATGTTTTACTGGTTCCCGGCCTGAGATTCACTCTACTGAGCCAAAGTACATTTCACCGTCGTTTCTGGATTTAAGATGACCTCCAACTTCATTACCATTTTCTATTCTACGATACGTTCGATTATGCACACCTCCTGGATCTTCATTCCCATGGAAATACCTCCATCAGTGTGTCCTCTGATACTTCACCCTTCAAATAAATTCTGGACTTAACTTGCTTGCCACACCTATCTCCAAACTTGGGCAACAGCTCATCGATGTTCCATGCTGACTCCACCCACCTCGTCAACTTTATCCCACCATGGACCCATTGACTTTAACACTGGCCTTACTCCTTTTGTCTCCTTTCCATTAAGTAGTTTAATACCAGCATTTATTTATCCTAATAATTGTAATGTAGCCAGGCTGATGTAATTTGAGGTTTCCCTGTGTCCATTTGTGTGTGCGTTTTTACTGCCTCTTCATACCTGAGCCCATCACAACTTTCTCCACATTTTTTATACTCCTTTTTTTAAACTTATTTTCTCTTTACTCTTTCTCGACTCTCTCCCTGTTGTCATGCTTCCTTTCACTTCTCCCCTCTCGTGTACTCTGCTCTCCCAAACCACTATCCCAATCCTACAGCATTCCTCGAACTTTCTAACCTCCTGCTGCTGTCCCAGGCTTGATTCCCTTTTAGATAAGCCTACAGCTTCCCTCTGTGCCTCTTTTGTTATCCTCTAAGAGTCCCATTGAGGCACTCATTGCTGCCTTCTTACGAGCAGCATCCCAACTGCCCAATTCTATTCTTTTGCTGACCTTCCCCCCACCCAATGCATCTTCTGGGGGCTAATCTTGCCATTCTTTTCCCTGTCCAACTTCCCTCCCCCCACCAAGTGCTAATCTTGTGGGCTCTACCAGCGGATCAGCTCTCACCACTCCTCTCTGCATCCCTCTCCAGAATGCCCATTCAGTTGTGACAAGGCCATTGCCATCCATGAGCTTATTGCTGATGATTGCATCAATATCATGGCTTTGATGGAAACCAGGGTAAGGGGTGATGACACCTTCCCCATAAATGAAACTTCCCCGCCTGGCTACACCTTGCACCACTTGCTCCACCCAGACGGTCATGGTGGTGGTGCAGCTCTTATCACCAAATATTGTCTCTTTCTGTACCTCTACTCTTTTGGCATTTTCTCCTCCTTTGAGCATCTCACTTTGTTCCATCCCTCTCACCTCTTATAGAAGGATATGCTGATCGGGTGAAAATAGATTGATGGGAGGAGGTTTATGTGGTGTATAAACACTGGCGCTGACCAGTGGGCCAAATGTCCTGTTTCTGTGCTATAAATTATCTGTAATCCTATGTAACCCTCTCTCTCCTCTGAGTTTATTGCCCTCTTTTCCTCCCTAAATGTCTCCCTTCCTATAGACTCCTCTACCAATATTCTCGGCCACCCCTCAACCTTGCCACCTCACGTGGCTTTACTATTCCCACCATGTCAATCCCAGACAACACCATCTCTGATGTATCACTCTCTACTCATATTCCCCTTCCCACTTCCAAATCCACTTTCTTCTGTGTCTGTCCCTGGGTAGAACTCTCCACAAAGTCACTTAGAGAGACACTTTCAAAATCCCTTTAGTCCTTCTTTCACCACATTACTGCAGATACTGATCTGCTCAACCACATCCTCAACTGCACCTTTGATGCCCTAGTCCCTATTAAAAGCATTACTCTCTCTCACCCTGGCCATTCCCCCTAGTAAGGTCCTCATCTACGTTCCCTTAAATCCAAGGGATACAGGCTTGAATGGATATGGCGGACAACTGGTTTAGCCATTCACTGCCAAATCTGGCTGGATGAAATAAAGCACCATCGGGCCTGCTCCTAACTGCTAAAACTACTCATTATTCCAGAGTCACCCTGGAATGCAAAGATAACCCCCAGCCTTTTTTCTCTACTGCGAACTGTCTTCTTAAACCACTCTCTCCAGTCTCCTCCACCCTCACCTTCAACAGTAACTGCGAGGAGCTCATGGACTTCTTTGTCAGCAAGTTCGAGGCCATTGAGACCATCCGATCAGCTACTTTTGCCGCTCCTCTCCCTTCCTCTAGCCCACTGGGCCAAACCTCCTCTCAGGTTCCCTTTGCCCGAGGCCTGAACTGTGCAGTTCCAATCAATGATTCTATAATCTTATCTCTCTCCAGTTTCTCTCCTATCTCCCCTCATTCCTTTTCCAAGCTCATATTGTCCACGCGACCCATCTCCTGCTCCTTTGACCCTATTCCCACTAAACTGCTGACCACCAACTTCCCATCCTGGCTCCCGTGTTAGCTGATATTGTTAATGGTTCTTTCTCTTCAGATACTGTCCCTCTACTTTAAATCTGTCATTATCACCCATCTCCTCAGAAAACCAACACTTGACCCCTTCCATCCTTGAAAATTACTACACTACTTCCAACTACTCTTTCTTCTTCAAAGTCCTCGAATTATGTTGTCACCTCTCAAATTTCTACCCATCTTTCCTAGCACTCCATGTTTGAATCTCTCTGATCTCCAATAAGGTTTCCGCCTCACCACAAATTTGAAAGGGCTCTCATCAAGGTCACAAATTATATTCTATGTGACTGTGACAAAAGTAAACATTCCCTCCTCATTCTTCTCGACCTGTCTGCAGACTTGACACAGTTGACCACACCATTCTCCTCCATTGCCTCTCCACTGTTGTCCAGCTGGATGAAATAACACTCACCTGGTCCCATTCTAATCAATCCAGTCACAACCAGAGAATCATCTGCAATGGTTTCTTTTACCATTATTTCTGGTTTCCCCCAAGGATCTATCCTTTGCCTCTCCTGTTTCTCATCTACACGCTGCCCCTCAGTGACATCATCCGGAAAAACAGCATCAATTTTAACATGTATGCTGACAACACCCAGCTTTACCTCACCTCCATCTCTCCCAACCCCTCCACTATCACTAAATTGTCAGTCTGCTTGCTAAATATCCAGTATTAGATGAGCAGAAATTTCTATCTACTAAATATTGGGAAGATGAAAACCACTGTCTTCGATCCCCGCCACAAATTTCGTCTCCTAGCCACCGACTCCATCCCTCTCCTTGGATACTGTCTGAGCCTGAATCAGGCTGTTCACAACCTTGATGTCATATTTGACCTCTGATGAGCTTTCAACCACATATCTGCACTATCATTAAGACTGCTTATTTCCACCTCTATAACATCGCTTGACGACATCCCTGCCTCAGCGCATCCACTGCTGAAACCATCAAGCATGCTTTTGTTACCTGTAGACTTGATTATTTCAATTCCTGGCTGGCCTCCCACATTCTACCCGCTGTAAACTTGAGATCATCCAAAACTCTGCTGCCTGTGTCCAAACTTGCACCAAGTCTTGTTCACTTATTATCGCTGTATTTGATGCCCTACAATGGCTTTCAGTTAAGCTATGCCTCAATTTTAAAATTCTCACACTTGTTTTCAAATTTCTGCTTGGCCTCACTCCTCCCTATTTCTATAATCTCCTCAAGGGCTGTAACCCTCCGGGATTTCTGCATTCTTCCAATTATGGTATCTTCAGCATCCCCAATTTTAAACGCACCACCATTGGCGGCTGTGACTACAGCTGCCAAGGCCCTAAATTCTGGAATTCACTACCTAAACCTCTTGATTTCTCTTTGCACCTCTACGACACTTCTTAAAACTTACCTCTTTTACTGAATCTTTGGTCATTCACCCTAATATCTCCTTATGAGGCTCGGTGTCAAATAACATTCCTGTGAAACACATTGGGAGGTTTTACTATGTAAAAGCTGCTATATAAATGCAAGTCCTTGCTGTTGTGATTTACAGCCAATGAAATGCTTTTGATGCTTAGTCACTGTTGTTATGTTGGAAATCTGACAACCAATTTATACACAAGTTCATACAAACAACATTATGGGGCGGCACAGTGGTGCAGTAGCTAGCACTGCAGCCTCACAGCTCCAGCAACCCAGGTTCAATTCTGGGTACTGCCTGTGTGGAGTTTGCAAATTCTCCCTGTGACCGCGTGGGCTTTCACTGGGTGCTCCAGTTTCCTCCCACAGCCAAAAACTTGCAGGTTGTTAGGTAAATTGGCCATGGTAAATTGCCCCTAGTGTAAGTAGGTAGTAGGGAATATGGGATTACTGTAGGGTTAGTATAAATGGGTGGTTAATGGTCGGCACAGACTCAGTGGGCCAAAGGGCCTGTTTCAGTGCTGTATCTCTATGACTATGACCAGGTAATTGTTTTTTGTGATGTTGTTGAGGAATAAAAATTGTCCAGGACATCGGGGAGAACTCCCCGTTCTAATTCAAAATATTCCATGGGATCTTTTACAACACCTGAGAGGGCAGTTAGGCACAGGAAATTGAATCTACAGAGATAGCAATTGGTTATGACCATTTTTGGGTGCAGAACATAGAATTGCATGGAAAAAGGCTTATCTGCAATTGAGCCTTAAGCCTCATTTCAATAATTTAGGTGAACCTATTGGCAATGAATCAATTTGAATTGATGCCACAACACTGGCATCTACCAAAAATGTGGAAAATTGACCTGGTATGTCCTGTCCACAAAAAGCAGGGTAAAACCAATCTGCCCAATTACCGTCCCATCAGTCTACTCTCGATCATTAGCAAAGTGATGGAAGGTGTCATTGACAGTGCTATTAAGCGGCACTTACACAGCAATAACTTTCTCACTAATGCTCAGTTTGGTTCCGTCAGGGCCACTCAGCTCCAGACCTCATTACAGCCTTGGTCCAAACATGGACAAAAGAGCTGCATCCAAGAGGTGAAGTTAGAGTGACTGCCATGGAGTCATAGAGTTATACAGCACAGAAACAGGCCCTTTGGCCCATCGTGTCTGTGCCGACCATCAAGCACCTAACTATTCCAATCCCATTTTACAGCACTTGGCCCGTATCCTTGTATGCTATGACGTTTCAAGTGCTCATCTAAATACTTCTTAAATGTTGTGAGAGTTCCTGCCTCTACCACCTCTTCAGGCAGTGCGTTCCAGATTCCAACCACCCTCTGGGTGAAAACGTTTTTCTTCAAATCCCCTCTAAACCTTCTTCCCCTTACCTTAAATCTATGTCGCTTGGTTATTGACCCCTCCATTAAGGGAAAAAGTCTCTTCCTATCTAACCTATCAATGCCCCTCATAATTTTGTGCCCTTAACATCAAGGCAGCATTTGATTGAGTGTGGACCAAGGAGCCCTAGCAAAACTGGAAGTCAATGGGAATTGGGGAAAAATTTTCTACTGATTGGAATCATGCCTCGCACAAAGGAAGATGATTGTGGTTGTTGGAGGCCAAACATTTAAGCCCTGAGACATCACTGCAGGAGTGTCCTAAGACCAACCATCTTCAGCTGCTTCATCAATGAACTTCCCTCCAACATAAGGTCAAAAGTTGGGATGTTCGCTGATAATTGAACAATGTTCAGTATCATTGACGACTCCTGAGATACTGAAGCAGCCCATGTCCAGATGCAGAAAGACTTGGATAACATCCAGGCTTGGGCTGATAAGTGGCAAATAACATTCACGCCACATAAGTGGCAAGCAAAGACCATCTCAAACAAAAGAGAATCTAACCATCTCACCTTGACAATCAATGGCATTATCATCACTGATTCTTCCACTATCAACATCCTGGGGGTTATCATTGACCAGAAACTTAACTGGACCAACCGTATAAATACTATGACTATAAGAGCAGGTCAGAGGTTAGGAATTCTGTGGTGAGTAACTCACCTCCTGTCTCGCCAGTGCCTGTCCACCATCTACAAGGCTCAAGTCAAGAGTATGATGGAATATTCTGGATGAGTGCAGCTCCAACAACACTCAAGAAGCTCGACACCATCCAGGACAAAGCATCCCACTTGATTGTCACCCCATCCACCACCTTAAATATTCACTCCCTTTACCACTGGCGCACAGTAGCAGTAGTGTGTACTAGCTACAAGATGCACTGCAGCAACTCACCACGTCTCCTTCGACAGCACTTTCCAAATTCACGATTGCTACCACCGAGAAAGACAAGGGCATCAGATGCATGGGAGCACCACCATCTGCAAGCTCCCTCCAAGTGACACACCATCCTGACTTGGAACCATATCGCCGTGCCTTCACTGTCGCTGGGTCAAAATCCTGGAATTCCCTTCTTAACAGTACTATGGGTGTACCCACATCAGACGGACTGCAGCGGTTCAAGAAGGCAGCTCACCATCACCTTTTCAAGGGCAATTAGGGGTGGGCAACAAATGCTCACCTTGCCAGTGATGCTCACATCCTATGAAAGAACAAAGAAAAAGTTGCTTGCCTCGCTATCAGCAGCTGGAGAAGTTGTCAGTATATGTGAAAGAAGATGGGAAGCTCAGGTAAGTTCCAGTAGGGTGGCAGGACAAGGTGTGAGGTTACAATAACAAGTCAACAACATCCCTTAGGTGTAGCGTGGAGCTGCTCCTCTTGGTTCAACATCAAACTTAAAAAAACAACATTCTTACCTGTTTGGCGGCAGTCCAATCGAAACCAGAAAATCCAGAGCCACTTCTCCACTAAGGGCAGGCTATTTCCAGAGGGGTGTAAAACTCCTCAATAGCATATGCAAGAGACACAATTCCTGCTTTAGGCGGCCACACCAGAGGCCTGAAAAATTGTCATTCATACGTCCATTGGGGGCAGGACATCAGTCTCTGAAATAGGCCCTCATTACACCGGTTATACACCAGCACAATGGGCACAACAAGCTCCATTTTCTAGTCCACAGACTTCAGTCAAATAGAATGTATCAAACCACACAAGCCAAGAATTACTCATGCAGCTCATCAAATACTGGTTCATGGAATAAGGCAAAGGAGGCACACAGGGAACTCTTCCCAGCAAAACGAACTACAAAATACCTGTCAGAAAATAGTGAACTGGGTAAATGGTGTCTGCAACAGCTGGAGAAGTTGTCTGTAAATGTGAAAGTAGATGGCAGACTCCAGGAGAGCTGCCAAGTTAAAGCTATTTAACAGTTTCTCGTATAATGTAACTGTCCTAAGTGTGCACATCACAAAGATTTTCCTCCTGACCTGTTAACCTTTTACTGCAGGTTCATGCAAAACACTTAAACATCCTTGCAGTTCTTTGAATTCCTATCATCAATGGACCAACAAGTCCATAGCACAAATTGAAGCTGCAGCTTATAACTGAGACTCTTGACACACTAGCACAGGGGTCGCCAACCTTTTCCTGAGTGAGAGCTACTTCTGATAAAGGAAAAGAATGCATTTACTGACAATGCCACCACTAGGTGGCACACTACTCACACATGCGTAAATGACTGAAATGTCCGCGACATCTCAGATAGCTGCCAGCAATAAAGATGGTGCTGTTCAATTTGGCACAAAAGGTCCTTCCCCCCATAGCCACTTCTCTTTGCCACCCACTCCAGCCTGCTCGCTGCTCCCCCACCTTGCCAGTTGCCACTCATTTCCCCCTACGCTTGCCGCTCACTACCCCCGCTTGGCACTGGCTGCTCGCCGCTCGAACTCACCCGTGCTGTTCACTCCCCCACTTGCCGCTCCCTTGCCGCTCACTCTTCCTGTTGTGATGTCATTACGTGGTAACATCAATGAGCAGTGATGCCAGGATGCGCATCAACTCCCTTCCTAACAACACTGTGGGTGTACCTACCCCACATGGACTGCAGCGGTTCAAGAAGGCAGCTCACCACCACCTTCTCAAGGGCGATTAGGGATGGGCAATAAATGCTGGCTTGGCCAGTGACGCCCACATCCCATGAATGAATTTAAAATTTTTTTTTAAATGCACGGATTAATACTGGCAGGATGACGTGAGTGATCATGAGCATTATGTGAGCTACTCAAAGGCCGACGCGAGCTACCAGTAGCTCACAATTGATGTGTTGGCAACTCCTGCACTAGCTCAACCTAACTGCATGATAAATATTCAATTATTGACATACACATTGGGTTGCAGGAAGGGCATTTGGATGTCACTGTATGTGCTTTTGAAACTTCCAGCATTGCAGGAAAAGGGTATCTCGCAGCCAGCATTATAACATATGTTTTTCTTCTCTGTTTGTTGGCCTGGAAGAACAGCTAGCTAGCACTCCCAGTGGCCCTGATGAAATTAAGCACCATACAGCACTTTTTCACCATCTGTCAAATGCATCAGCACAGCTACACCTACCATCAAAGATTTATGTAGTCTGTTTCGGAAGCAGGTACTGGAAAGCCACAGTGCACTTGTGAGCAGAACCAATTGGTCGTGGCATGGGGGAAGCAGGAATCTGTGGTCTGGAGGGCCAGCTTAGATCCTTCCACAGCTGCAAAGATCCAGGGAGTTGGAGCTCTCACAACCTCCTTATAAAGAAAATTCCTGACTAAACTGGATCACCTAGAGGAATCACAAGTCTGTTCAAAATACCTTGCGGGATCTGGCTGGGAGTCCGATGCAATCCATCAGCCATATCTGTGCAAGAAGGCTTCACATAGAGGTCATGGGAATTCCAAGGACATGTATAGCACATCCTCCAGTTACTTAGGCACTGAGTACAATCAGAGTATCTTGGGAAAGCTCTCAATACTACTGGGGAATCATTTAGAAGTTTCAGTTCAAAAGTTACACATCACACACAATACAGTAGTACTAAGAGAATACAACATTAGAAAAGACATTAATGTTATACACATATACCACAAAGTAGGGGAATAAATTGGTTGCAATGTATTTGAACTTTGCTTGTAGATTTTCTTGATCATTCAGAAGGAAATCAGGCCCAGTTAGAATCTGGCTTTTCTCTGGCATGACCAGAGTTGAATCAACACCCCTCCCCCCATGAGACAATGGAGTGTCAGGTGGCATGTGGCAAGCAGGTACAGTGATACACCTGCAGTGGCATATATGCAAATTAGATGCCCTCCACTGACCAGCAGACTCCAGCAGGGTCAGCGTTGGAGGGCACCAGTAATCTCTGTCCACTCAAGGAGTTTCCAGGCCTTATCCTTGCCATTAGCTCTGCAAGTAAAGATGATTTAGGTTGCTTAGAGCCAGCCCAGTAGCTTTACTGGCCGCTTTAAACATGTTCTTTTATAGTGTACGAGTCCTGATGTTATTCTTCCATCAGAGGCACTAATATCACCCTTTTGGAGGAAATGTAAGTCTCTGAAATGGTCTTGAATTATTAAATGCTGTGTGTGTTAACGCGCTGACACTGGGGATGGATGAATTGCTGTGGTTGTTGTTTATGAATTTCAGCTTGGTAAATTTGTTCTCAAACTCATTGCATGTTGAACCTCTTCAACTTTCTATTATTTCTTTCATTAAAGAAATTAGATTCACCTTTATTGCTTACTTTGAAATTAATTGTGTTGGTGTTTGCATGTTTTTTTTCTGGGGGAATTTCCATATCTTCTCTGGTGGCAAAAGTAAATACACAATACATCAAAAATTCTGTAAGAGAAGCTCACCACTAAATTGAAACTCTAGAAGAGGTTTGAGAATGGCATAAACACAATACTGAAAACTCTGGGACTGTTTGCCCAATTAAATAATTTGCATCTGGCATAGGTAATCAATAATAATGGGAAATTATGTTTCCTCGATGATACATTGGAAGAAAATGCTGGTGGCTCTCACATTGGAAGTTATCGGCCTGAAATTGAATTAGGAGTTTCTCAGCTCAGATTTTTGGCTGAGGTCTCAATTCAAGCAGAAGCCATGTGGTTTTTAATAAACACATGCAAAATACTCAATTTAATACATACTTTTGCCAGGAGATTCCTGGGGTAAATGATTGTCTTTATTGTTTGGGTGTTAAATGTTGCCTGGACAGAAAGGAAATCAAAAGGGGAAAATGGAAAGAAATTAGTTAGGTTCTGTTACTGCTATGTGATTTCTAACCATATTTTGATCTCAGCATTCTGCTCATAAGATACTCAATATCCAGTGGTAAAGGTGAAAATTTATACCCCTGATCCCCTTACGCTGAGTCTAGTAAGCTCAATTGGAAATATATGTGATATGTATGATGATCTTGAAATTCCTGGGTCTCTGATGTGACAGCAGGGTGGGCCTTCCAAAATACTGGACTTAGCAAATTTTAATAATGCCAGTGCGACAAGGATGTAAATTCTATCAGTAGGAGGCAAAATACACTGGAGGGTGCTGGGGTTAGAAAACTCAGGAGAAAGCAAGGGTACAATGTTCTTATTTTAATGGGCTTTGTGTCTTTAAAAGGTTCAGCAGGATCTTGGCTGCTGCAATTGAAAGAAAAAGGCAAGCACCTAACTTCTCTAAGGCTGATGTGGAAATGCAGCCGTACCAAATTCGAGAACAGAGGGATGCCATTGTTGGAATACCAGGGAAGAAGCCATCATATGCTGCAATGCAGGCCATGTGAAAGAAGGTGGCTGTGACTGTGAATGCAAAATCAATAACCCCAAGGACACTCTTACAATGTTGGAAGAAGGTTGGAAACAGGACCTCATAAGGTCAGCAAACGTAACAGTGTTTTCAGATGAACAACAGGGAAGACAGCTGAATGAAAGAGAAACAAAAGGGTATTCCCTAGTATAATAGTCATGCAATATGCTTTAGAATATCACATTGCATCATGCTCCTTGTCCCTGAAGCAGGTTATTTGACAGAACTCATGTCAATTTTCTTGCAACTTGTAATGTAACTAAAGACATTGAAGTAAGTCTCTTATCCTTTTTCCTTGCTCACTCCTTTGCTGTCATCCATCCCAAAAATCCTAACACATTGTGACTGCAGGATGTGGAGACTCCAGCAGCCAAATAACATTATGTATTCCTCCTGAAGGAGCAGACAGCACACAATTTCAAGGAACACCAGGCCACGGGTGGGGGTAGATCGAACATTGAATAGGACATGAAGTGAAAAAAAACTTTGTTCTGGCATTTGGGGAATCAAGACATGGAAGTCTCTGTGCCTTCAGAGGATTTATGAGAACATGTAACTTTTATTTAATGTTTCTATGTGCTCTTTAATCTCCTTGTCAGCAACCACTTTTCTTAAGTGAGATCCACAAAGTAGCTGTTTAAGACAGAATTTTGCTCAAGCAGAACAAAGTTGACATGACTGTATTTTTCCTCTGGAAGCTGCAAGTCAGGATTCAGTTGACAAGATAGCTGAAGAGTCCCTCTACTTCCCTCTACTTCTGGCAACATAGGCCACACTTACCCACTCTGTCATTAACTCTCTCTCTTGCAATCAGCATTCCATAGATACTCACTCGAGGTAGTACGTGTGGTGTGAAACAGAGCACAGGGAAGACAGAGGAGTTAGATGTAGAAAAGGAGTCTAATGTAGAAATCAGACATGTGAGCCCCTGGCTTCAGAGCAAATGGCCAAATATTTCAGGGATCCTGCATGAAAAGAAAGGAAGAAGAATGCTAGCAGAGAATCAGACACATGAAGAGGTTCTTTGTGGTAAGTTCCAAGATCTGCAGCAAATGGCTGAGTAAAAGTTGAGTCCACTGTGCACTACAACATGGAGAGGTTTAACTCATTGCAGGGCGTGAAAAACCAGTCAACTCAATATGTAAGCAGTGAATGAAGGAGTGAAGTTTCGGGAACATTTTGGTGAAGTCAATTTCAATCATGCATTATCTCAGAGCGACTGGAGGATATTTAGTTCACTGTCTCTCAGAGATTGTTCTGATTAGGTCCAGTTTCCCAATGAGCACTAGTAATCATAATGCTGTTCATAGTCCCAGTAGAGCAGATAGTTTGTGTGCCAATAAGACAATTTCCCTCACAGCAACAGCACAGAAGAGCACTCCATCAGCTCCTGCAAAAACCTACTTTGCAATATTAGACTGCCAAAGAGCCCATGACAAAGCATCAGCCAGTCCCCTGTACAGCTCAAGACCTGGAGCCCCAATAGAAGGGCTACCTCCACATCCCCCACCACCCAGACCTAAGACACCAAAACTTTGCTTTCAGCATCCCAATGGTTTGCTCCATTTTTATTCATGTTTTCATTATAGCGTTCCTTTGCAGTTCTAGTGGTCACGATTAAGTCTTTTCATGAGTTATGGGCGCAGTGGATATCCCTTGTCACCCATCAGCCTACCTTGTCCTGCCATTGAAACAAAGGGGCACTGGACTACTGAGGTATAAAAGCATCATGGCAGCTCCTAGTACATTGTGAATCCATGTGCAAGAATCAGAAATGAGCTCCATATAATAATGGAAGCCTTTGTAATTTGAGCAATGCCACACAGATGCAATCAATCACCCACACAACACTTAAGAATCTGACATAGTCTTAGAATAGATCACATTGGTAACTTATCTTATAGAGGAGCATATAGCAAATTGGCTTCATGGAATGAGGCTGTGGCAAATAAGTTGAGAGCTGTGATCACTTTTTCAGCCACGATCAAACCTGTGCATATGATGGACTTTTCTTGTGGACCTAACTATAGCAATGAGCGAAGGTTCTCCAAAGCTTCATAACTGAAAGGCAGCCTCCTGAGTAGGCATACCAGGGAAAGGTCTCAATAAAGTGTACCTGAGTCGAGACATCATGCTGGATGGATGATATTGGAATGGTCTGGCACTCGCCTGTGCTGGTTGATCAATCTTCCTCGAACATATTGACCATTTAAAGGGGAATTCCTTTTGGAAAGCTCATTACACAGCCCTCAGTTTTCTGCTTAGTAATTCTCTCAAAATACAATGCTTTCCAAGGATTATGTAGGGAAAAGAATATAACAGCAAAAATCTTTCCAATACGTTGAGTTCCAAAATATGACTCCCAAGAGTCTCCAATGCAATTTTAGTCCAGCAGTGCCCCTTAAGACAAGTATTTTCACTTAAAAAAATGGGTTCTGGCAAATTGCACCTTTGAAACAGTGGTGCACATTCTCACAGGCAAATGGGATGGTGGTAGTCACAGAATCCAGGACAGTTGATGTCATCCCTTCCCAACATCATTATGTGCCTGCGGCTGCCATTGGGAGGTCATGCTCTTCTTCAGCCTGCTGTAAAACTGAATGGAATTTAAGCCAGAGGCCAGTGACGAAGTGAGGTGGGGGTGGTGTAGTGTGCTCCAGCAGAGCCCAGACATAAATAGGCGCCAGCAGAAATTCCTGTTCTAGCAAAAGGGCAATCACCAACTTATACCCTACCCCATCATCCCAGTGCTTTCAGAGCTATGGAGCACGAGTGAACCCCATTCACATTTCTGCTTAATTAAGCCTTGGAGTAGGCGATGGTGTAGTGGTATTATCACTGGACTAGTAACCCAGAGACCCAGGGTATTTCTCTGGGGACATGGGTTTGAATACCACCACAGCAGAAGGTGGAATTTGAATTTAATTAATAAATCTGGAATTAAAAGCTAGTCTAATGATGGCCATGAAACCATTGTCGATTGTTGTAAAAACTCATCTGGTTCACTAATGTCCTTTAGGGAAGGAAATCTGCTGTCCTTACCTGGTCTGGCCTATATGTGACTCCAGACCCACAGCAAGGTGGTTAACTCTTACATGCCCTCTGAAATGGCCTAGCAAGCCACTCAGTTGTACCTAACCGCTATGAAGTCAATAAAAAGGAATGAAACCAGACGGACCACCCGGCATCGACCTAGGCACCAGAAACGACAACGGCAAACCCAGCCCTGTCGACCCTGCAAAGTCCTCCTCTGGGGGCTTGTGCCAAAGTTGGGAGAGCTGTCCCACAGACTAGTCAAGCAACAGACTGACATAGTCATACTCACGGAATCATACCTTACAGACAATGTCCCAGACACTGCCATTACCATCCCCATGTATGTCCTGTCCCACCGGCAGGACAGACCCACCAGAGGTGGTGGCACAGTGGTATACAGTAGGGAGGGAGTTGCACTGGGAGTCCTCAACATTGCCTCCGGACCCCATGAAAGTCTCATGGCATCAGGTCAAACACGGGCAAGGTAACCTTCTACTGATTACTACCTACTGCCCTCCCTCAGCTGATGACTCAGTACTCATCCATGTTGAACACCACTTGGAGGAAACACTGAGGGTGGCAAGGGCACAAAATGTACTTTGGGTGGGGGACTTCAATGTCCATCACCAAGAGTGGCTCGGTAGCATCACTACTGGCCGAGTCCTAAAGGACATAGCTGCTAGACTGGGTCTGCGGCAGGTGGTGGGGGAACCAACACGAGGGAAAAACATACTTGACCTTGTCCTCACCAATCTCCCTGCCGCAGATGCTTCTGTCCATGACTGTATTGGTAGGAGTGACTACCGCACAGTCCTTGTGGAGACGAAGTCCTGCCTTCACATTGAGGATACCCTCCTTTGTGTTATGTGCCACTATCACCGTGCTAAATGGGATAGATTTCGAACAGATCTAGCAATGCAAAACTGGGCATCCATGAGGCGCTGTGGGTCATCAGCAGCAGCAGAATTGTACTCAACCACAATCTGTAACCTCATGGCCTGTCATGTCCCCCACTCTACCATTACCATCAAGCCAGGAGACCAACCCTGGTTCAATGGAGAGTGCAGGAGGGCATGCCAGGAGCAACACCAGGCATACCTCAAAATGAGGTGTCAATCTGGTGAAGCTATAACCCAGGACTATCGGCATGCCAAACTGCGTAAGCAGCATGCGATAGACAGAGCTAAGCGATCCCATAACCAACGGATCAGATCTAAGCTCTGCCGTCCTGCCACATCCAGCCGTGTATGGTGGTGGACAATTAAACAACTAACTGGAGGAGGTGGCTCCACAAATATCCCCATCCTCAATGATGGGGGAGCCCAGCACATCAGTGCAAAAGATAAGGCTGAAGCATTTGCAACAATCTTCAGCCAGAAGTGCCGAGTTGATGATCCATCTCGGCCTCCTCCTGAAGTCCCCAGCATCACAGATACCAGACTTCAGCCAATTCGATTCACTCCGCGTGATATCAAGAAACGACTGAAGGCACTGGATACTGCAAAGGCTATGGGCCCTGACAATATTCCGGCAATAGTACTGAAGACCTGTGCTCCAGAACTTGCCGCGCCCCTAGCCAAGCTGTTCCAGTACAGCTACAACACTGGCATCTACCCTGCAATGTGGAAAATTGCCCAGGTATGTCCTGTACACAAAAAGCAGGACAAGTCCAACTCGGCCAATTACTGCCCCATCAGCCTACTCTCAATCATCAGTGAAGTGATGGAAGGTGTCATCAACAGTGCCATCAAGCGGCGCTTGCTTAGCAATAACCTGCTCAGTGATGCTCAGTTTGGATTCCGTCAGGGTCACTCAGCTCCTGACCTCATTACAGCCTTGGTTCAAACATGGACAAAAGAGCTGAACTCAAGAGGTGAGGTGAGAGTGACTGCCCTTGACATCAAGGCAGCATTTGACCGAGTATGGCATCAAGGAGCCCTAGCAAAACTGAGGTCAATGGGAATCAGGGGGAAAACACTCTGCTGGCTGGAGTCATACCTAGCGCAAAGGAAGATCGTTGTGGTTGTTGGAGGTCAACCATCTGAGCTCCAGGACATCACTGCAGGAGTCCCTCAGGGTAGAGTCCTAGGCCCAACTATCTTCAGCTGCTTCATCAATGACCTTCCTTCAATCATAAGCTCAGTGGTGGGGATGTTCGCTGATGATTGCACAATGTTCAGCACCATTCGTGACTCCTCAGATACTGAAGCAGTCCGTGTAGAAATGCAGCAAGACCTGGACACTATCCAGGCTTGGGCTGATAAGTGGCAAGTAACATTTGCTCCACACAAGTGCCAGGCAATGACCATCTCCAACAAGAGAGAATCTAACCATCTCCCCTTGACATTCAATGGCATTACCATCGCTGAATCCCCCACTATCAACATCCAGAAACTGAACTGGAGTAGCCATATAAATACCGTGGCTAGAAAAGCAGGTCAGAGACTAGGAATCCTGAGGCGAGTAACTCACCTCCTGACTCCCCAAAGCATGTCCACCATCTACAAGGCACAAGTCAGGAGTGTGATGGAATACTCTCCACTTGCCTGGATGGGTGCAGCTCCAACAACACTCAAGAAGCTCGACACTATCCAGGACAAAGCAACCCGTTTGATTGGCATCCCATCTACAAACATTCACTCCCTTCACCACCGAAGCACAGTAGTAGCAGTGTGTATCATCTATAAAATGCACTGCAGCAATGCACCAAGGCTCCTTAGACAGCACCTTCCAAACCCGCAACCTCTACCAAATAGGAGGACAAGGGTAGCAAATACATGGGAACACTACCACCTGCAAGGTCCCTCCAAGTCACACACCATCGTGACTTGGAACTATATCACGGTTCCTTCACTGTCGCTGGGTCAAAATCCTGAAACTCCCTTCCTAACAGCACTGTGAGTGTACCTACCCCAAATGAACTGCAGCAGTTCAAGAAGGCAGCTCACCAACATCTTTTCAAGGGCAATTAGGGATGGGCAATAAATGCTGGCCTGGCCAGTGACGCTCACATCCCATGAATGAATTAAAAAAAAATGACTGTGCTTGTTTCTGGGATATAACCCAGCCTAAAATTGGGCTTCATTTATCAATTCTCCATCAGTTTCCATTGTCACTTTTATCTTAAACCCAAAGCAGTACCTGTCTAAAAACAAAGGATATTATGACTGACCCCTCCCCCCCCAAAGGCACCTAACAGCCGAAGACCAAAGTGCCTGCATACTAACGTGTGTTATGGCCAGATGGGTGATGGCAAGGCTTGTTTCCACTGTTCACCTCCCGACTGACTACAGCAAGTGTTTTGTTACTAGTGTTTTAAGCCCTTACCAAATAAACAGACAGATGACAGATTTTATTGTACGTAAAAAAAAATGATTTTAGCAAATCCCGAAATAATCACACCACCACTCATGCATGCATTCACTCTCAGATGCACTCTCAAGAGAAGAAAAATATAAAAGTACAAGGTAAGAGTTGTTCAGAGTTCAGGCTGCAATGTTCTGTCGTTTCAGGAATAACCTGTGGGATCCCCTTCGGTAGGTGAATTTTTAAAGTTGCAGGCCTGTTTGTTGGTGATCTGCTATTCGTTGGACTGTTGCAGTCGCCTGGCAGTTCACTTTGGGTTGAAGACGGTGTTGATGTCTTAGGTCAATTCTTACCAGTAGAAAAGTCGTTTTTGCAAAGACACTCTCTTGCCTTTGTTGTAGCTCGCTTCCACTAGTCTCAGCAGGGATCAGCTGTGTTGGTTGGATCTCTCTCTCAGCCTAGCTGGAATTCAAGATGGCTTTTTCCTGTTGTTTGGCTGAGGAAAGACCAGACTGATGTTGTCGTCTCTAGTCCTGTCCTGTCACCCTTTGTTCCATAAACAATTACCTTTTAAGGTGATTTTTTACAAGGATTGGCCCATGTGACTTCCGGTTTTAGCCCTTGTTGGGCTGTATAATGGCCTTGATGATGGCCCCATTCTCAGGAGGTGAGGGTGGTTCACATTCCATTGTAATGGAGGTTATTCAGAGATGAGAAGTCTTAGAAAGGTCTTGTCTCACTGTGTTTTGAGTATAGCTCACATCTAGGTATGGTTATTTGTCACATTTTCATGAAGACGGGGCTTAATTTGTTTTCAGTCTTAGCATAGGTGTGGATTTGAGTGCAAGAGAGGCTGAGGGTCATGTGTCTTGTCCTCCATTTTGTTGACAGCACATGTACCAGTCTCTTTAAAATTGTTCCAATTTTTTATAACTCTTCATCTTGGCTCCGTATTTTCATCACTGCACTTGTGAGCATGACACATGTCACAACCAATGTTACACAATGAAATGGTCAAACAGTGGTTTCTGGTCTGCATGCACTACTGTGCAGGTTAGAGGGTTCCAGAACTGAATTATTTGATATAATCTGAGCAGGAAAACACTTGAACAACTTAAACACATATTTCACTAACATTACATTAAAATGCACTTTTGCAATGGCAGTGCATCTATCCCTTATTTTTAAGTCCAGTACATAGCTGAAAATATATGTTCCTTTTCTTCTTAATGACTTTTCCACTTGACTGCATCAAAGTTTAATTTGTCAGGCGAAGCCACTGTAGGTTTAAACATGATGATGAGAGCGGTGCTGTTTTATTTTTAACTGATGTCTGTGGAGTTGCAGTTCAATTGAAATTCTATGTACAAGAGCAAAAATAACTAGATGTTTCAATGGGAAGGAACTAATTGCATTATGGTGGAAAACAGGGAAAGCTAAAAATAAAATTTGGTGGTGATGCAGTAATGGCTTGTTTTAAATGCATATTGAAGTACTATTCCCTGAGCCAATAAAGATTAAATCCAATACCTGCAGTATGTGAAAACCTTTCAAGCTGGAAAAAGTCCTCTTCCAATCAGCAGCATCTTGGCATCAGCATTTCTTCCAGAGCAGCAATATTGTATTGCAACTGGGAAGACAGCAAAAAATTAAGAAAGGTAAATGAACAAGGGATATTCAAATTTAATTCCTGAATGCCTACATTTAGTTGTTGCAGGGTATTAGCAAACTTGTGACAGTGGCACTGAAAATCTGCAACTGGCAAATTCCCAGTTTGCAGAATTGCTAGCAAACAACATTGTGACCTGACTACTGAAGAATCCTTAATGACCAATTGGGGCAGAGCCTTTGCCTGCTCCAACTACTTAACCCTCCCTAGCTCTGCAACCTGTTCAAGCCCTGCAACACTCCAAATACTCTGTGATCCTCCAATTCTGATCTCTTGTGTATCCCTAATTTTTTTCTCCTCCTTCATTGGCAGGCAGGCTTTCAGCTGCCTAGGCCCCAAGCTCTGTAATTCCTTCCTGAACCCTCTCCACCTCTTTTTCCTCCTTTATTACACTCTTAAAAATCTACCTCTTTGACCAAGTTTTTGATCAGTTATCCGACCATGTCCTTAAGTGGCTCAGTGTCAAATTTTGTCTGATAATGCTGCTGCAAAGTGCCTTGGGATATTCTACTATGTTAAAGGTGTTATATAAATGCAAGTTCTTGCTGTTATTGTCACATGAATAGTGGAGCTGAATGCCTTGTCTCTCACACTCTGAGCCTTCAATAAAACTCAGTGAATGGCCATCAAATCATACTGGGTCAGACCAGCCAAACCTCCCTGACCACTGGGGACTTCCCCTACAAAGGAGGCTACAGTGGCAGCTACAAGATGTTTCTTTGTGAAGTGAACTCCACATCTTACACCAGCCCCAGGGTCTTTGGCTGAACTTACTGTCCTCTTTGTTGGTGGATGGTGTCCCATTCCTCGAAGGCATTTAATAAATGGGACTTCCCTCCAGGTCCCACAGATTTTGGCAGAATCTACCGTGAAGATCACAGGTTTTCACATCACACATTTACACCAGGACGGGCCCTCCTAATGCATTTTCAGGGCCACTGTCTATATTAATGGTGTATTTGACACTCTAGTTTAACATCATCGCAAAGCAATTTCCATGTTAGACCAATAATGAACTTGCAGTATAAATCAGAAATCAGGGTCCAACCCAACTCTAGAGTAAAGTAACTAAAGATCCCCTACATCTCTTGGTCACTTTTTAAACCTGCCAGTTACGAATTTAAATATTTAGACAGTGGGCACTCTCCCTTTAAGTTACATAAAGATTTAAATTTCAGCTGTTGGGAGAAAGCTCTAATGTATGCACAGTGCTTTCTCCTGGGCAGGAACAATAGAGTCCCAACAAGAGCAATAGTGTCCCAGGCAGGAGAAATGGAGTCCCAACAGGAGCAATAGTGTCTCAGGCAGGAGAAATAGAGTCCCAGACAGGAGCGATAGTGTCTCAGACAGGAGCAATAGAGTCCCAACAGGAGCAATAGTGTCCCAGGCAGAAGGAATGGAGTCCCAGACAGGAGAAATAGTGTCTCAGGCAGGAGCAATAGAGTCCCAACAGGAGCAATTGTGTCCCAGGCAGGAGAAATAGAGTCCCAACAGGAGCAATAGTGTCTCAGGCAGGAGAAATAGAGTCCCAGACAGGAGCGATAGTGTCTCAGACAGGAGCAATAGAGTCCCAACAGGAGCAATAGTGTCCCAGGCAGAAGGAATGGAGTCCCAGACAGGAGCAATAGTGTCTCAGGCAGGAGCAATAGAGTCCCAACAGGAGCAATAGTGTCCCAGGCAGGAGCAATAGAGTCCCAACAGGAGCAATAGTGTCCCAGGCAGGAGGAATGGAGTCCCAGACAGGAGCAATAGTGTCCCAGGCAGGAGGAATGGAGTCCCAGACAGGAGCAATAGTGTCCCAGGCAGGAGGAATGGAGTCCCAGACAGGAGCAATAGAGTCCCAGGCAGGAGGAATGGAGTCCCAGACAGGAGCAATAGTGTCCCAAGCAGGAGGAATGGAGTCCCAGACAGGAGCAATAGTGTCTCAGGCAGGAGGAATGGAGTCCCAGACAGGAGCAATAGTGTCCCAAGCAGGAGAAATGGAGTCCCAGACAGGAGCAATAGTGTCCCAAGCAGGAGGAATGGAGTCCCAGACAGGAGCAATAGTGTCCCAGGCAGGAGAAATGGAGTCCCAGACAGGAGCAATAGTGTCCCAGGCAGGAGGAATGGAGTCCCAGACAGGAGCAATAGTGTCCCAGGCAGGAGGAATGGAGTCCCAGACAGGAGCAATAGTGTCTCAGGCAGGAGGAATGGAGTCCCAGACAGGAGCAATAGTGTCCCAGGCAGGAGAAATGGAGTCCCAGACAGGAGCAATAGTGTCCCAGGCAGGAAGAATGGAGTCCCAGACAGGAGCAATAGTGTCCCAGGCAGGAGAAATGGTCCCAGACAGGAGCAATAGTGTCTCAGGCAGGAGGAATGGAGTCCCAGACAGGAGCAATAGTGTCCCAGGCAGGAGGAATGGAGTCCCAGACAGGAGCAATAGTGTCCCAGGCAGGAGGAATGGAGTCCCAGACAGGAGCAATAGTGTCCCAGGCAGGAGGAATGGAGTCCCAGACAGGAGCAATAGTGTCCCAGGCAGGAGGAATGGAGTCCCAGACAGGAGCAATAGTGTCCCAGGCAGGAGAAATGGAGTCCCAGACAGGAGCAATAGTGTCCCAGGCAGGAAGAATGGAGTCCCAGACAGGAGCAATAGTGTCCCAGGCAGGAGAAATGGAGTCCCAGACAGGAGCAATAGTGTCTCAGGCAGGAGGAATGGAGTCCCAGACAGGAGCAATAGTGTCCCAGGCAGGAGAAATGGAGTCCCAGACAGGAGCAATAGTGTCCCAGGCAGGAGAAATGGAGTCCCAGACAGGAGCAATAGTGTCTCAGGCAGGAGGAATTAAGTCCCAGGCAGGACGAATGGAACCTAGGCAGGAGGAACGGAACCCAGGCAGTCAGGAGCCAAGCACTGTAAACATAGTTTTTCTGGAATGATGGCAGTTGAAATAAAAATTATGACTTTGCAAATGATTCAATTTCCTGCTCAATCCCACATTAACAGCAGTGCAATATTCTAGTGAATCCCTGCTGGGAGGTTGTTAAAACAGTAAAAAAAATGTATACAGTGTGCTTGGCGGCATTTCTGGTATAATGCAGTAAAGCCTGGCTCAGGTATAAAATTAAAACCAGAGCCAGGCCCGACCCGACAAGAGCCAACCCGAACCCGATCCGGACCCAAGTCCTTTAATTTTTTTAAATGTCCGACCCGACCCCAAAATAACAAACATTCTACTGAAACAGATAAAAATTATAGATCAAAACGAAAACAATATGAAACAAAACAGTACAGTCCAGCCCGATCTGACCCAAGCCTGAATGCTGGATGTAGAACACAGACCCGACCCCACCCAAACTCCACACACGGGGATGGATTTTACCTTGGGTGGACTGGAGCTGGCCATCGACAGAAGTTGGTGGCAAAGCCGCTCCCGCCTAGCCAGGGGATCCGTCTTGCATTTCCCAGGCCCCCAGGCTTTAATTGCTCTGGGGCAGGACATCCACCTGCTTGAGGGAGAAGTCCTGCCTTGTTGTGCTGCCGGCCAATCAGTGGGCTGGCAGCTTTTAGTACCAGCAGTGCCACTGGGAGCGGTGGCCACTGCTGGGACTGCAGCCCAGCCGAGGACATGGAGCCAGGAGTGCAGGTAAGTTTTGGTTGCCGCACAGGGGGTAATCGGTCGGGCCCCAGCGAGGCAAGGCAGATCATTTGGGGGGGAAGAGGAGAGTCTTGGGTCCTGGGGGTGGTTGGGGAAGTGGGGGCAGCCCTCAATCGGGCAATTTGTGCCCGATTGTCAAGGCCCACCTCTGGGGCGCAGGTAGGCCGACAGCTTTTCCCGGGCAGCCTTTCCCGGCTCCAGGACGCCCACTTGCCACATGTAAGATCCGCGTGGAGGTGGTTGAAGGTCCTTAAGTGGCTGTTAATTGGCAACAAGGGCCTTGATTGGCCTAGGGCAGGTGGCCCGTTTTTTTGCCCCCCCCCCCACCCTACATAAAGTGGGGCAGAGGCGGGACCGGGTCGGGAAGGCCTCCCGGAGCCTCCTGCTCCATTTTACGCCACTCCCCCGCCACCATCCAGCTCGTTGGAGTGGCGTAAAATTCCAGTCATGTAGTCGGGTTTGGTCGGGTTTGGGTTGGGTAGCCAGGCTTTATTATGCAGCACATGTTGCCTCAGGAGAAACTATACTGTACCAGTAATGCTACTAAGGCAACCTTAAATGAGCTGTAGCCATTGAATAATGATGCCTTAGATGTGACCTGCTGTGTCCACTTGCAACTGGCAAAAATAAATTAAGAATGTCATCTGGAGAACTGACTCTAATATGTCAAGGCTTCCGGGTAGCTTTGCTCCTGTTTTGGAGTTTCTTTTTCAATTGATCAATGATCAGGGCAGATGAAATTGCCCCTTTACTGACCAAAATATTCTATGCTTTATTTTCTCCTCTCCATCCTGGATTATAATATAAAATGGTATGCTTGAAGAAGATATTAATTATGGTTTACACATTTATCCAGCATCACTCAATACCACAACTCATCATCAAATAGAATACAGCTTTTGTGCTGTGGTGCATGAGATACTTATAGTGCTGACGTCATGAATACAGAATTAGACTCTGAGGTAGCAAGTATCTGCTTCATTGCTTCACTGCTGGGAATAAGTATCACAGCTTAGTGTTAATGTTGCATAATTAATTTGTGTTGGTTATTGAGTCAATTCCTAAGGCATTTCAGTGAGCTGAATGTGAAACAGCACCTAGCTCAGACACAGTGCTCAAATCCAGGTCAAAATTTCTAGAGACACATCTGTTTTAAAACAATCTGATTGTACTGCAGGATGGTTTCATGAACATGGCCACTGCTAGCTTAGCTGCTTGTCTCTACATTGGGTAACTATCTTACTCTGCCTCAAAGTGGCTTGCACTGCACTTACCCTTGGTTGTGAATATCTTGTCATAGTTTCAAAAATTCAAAAACACTCAAAAAAACAGAAAAACTGCACAAGACTTCAAAAAAAGTCATTCAAGGCTATAAGTAAGGATGACTTTTTTTTAAGTTAGGATAATGGGCAGAAAGGGGGAGCAGATGGGCTGGAATGTATTTCAACTAATTCTTCTCTTGCTGCGATTTATAAATGACGTTATTAAAACACCATCTAAAAATCAAGGCCAAAGAAAGGCCAATTGGTGCATTGATTCTCCTTCTTCTATTACCCAAATATCCCATCTACATGCTTTCCTTTGGCAACATTATCTGCAGACATGGGGTCAGCTTGCACATCAAAGTTCATGACACCTTTCTCTGTGTTTACTGGTCACTTGGCCAGGCACTACCATAAAAGTGCATCCTAGGTAGAACCTCTACCTCACCACCATCTCTCAACCCCTCTGCAGTTTGCTGTCAGACTCCTGATTCAATATCCATATTGAATGTGGTGTAATTTTCTCCAGTTAAACATTCAGAAGACTAAAACAATTGTCTTTAACCCCCAGTGCAAAATCGGTAATTTCGCCACTGATTCTTTCCCTTTCCAAGCCTGCTTCATGCTGAAGCAGATTGTTCATAATCTCAACATCCTGCTTGACTTTGAGCTGAGTTTCAAATCCCTATCCTCTGCATCAACAAATACAGCCTAATTCTATCTCAGTAGAATTACCAGCTTGATCCCTACCTTAGCTCATCTGCTTTCAAACCTTCCTTTGCCACCTCCAGGCTTGATCACCACAAAGCTTTCTGGCTGGTCTTCCATGCTCTGTGCTTCATAAACTTCAGCTCATCCAAAACTCTGTTGTAGGCATTTTATCCTGTACCAATTCTTACTCACCCATCAGCTCTGTCTTTGCTCACCTAAATTGGTTCTCAGTCCCCAATGCCCAAACTTAATATTCTTTTCCATGTGCTTAAACCAGTCTATAGTCTTGCTGTTCCCTATCCATATAACCTCCTACACCCCTACTACCCCCTGAGCTCTCCATTCCTCCGATTTCAGCATCAGCGCTCCTTTTGTCCCACCAGTGGCTGCTGTGCCAACAATCATCAGGCCACTTCCATAAATCGCTATGTAAAGAGAAGCTTTTTATATTGTCCGATGCAACATAAATGAGATGCATGGAGTTCAGTTTGCTGAAGATCTCAAACAGGATTATTAACAGCTAGCTATTATATACAGCACAGAGCTAACTATTTGCAAAAGCTGCCTCTAGGTGTTACTGTTACAGAGTGAGTCTGGCAGTCACATGACTGTGTCCTGGTACTTGGCTCATTGGCATACTAAGATCTTAAAGGTACATTACTCTTAAAGGCAATCACACAACACCCTCCACCTCTCTTCCCCCATCTGCTCCTTTAAGATTCCCTGACACCAAGAAAATTGCCAATTTTGTATTTTGCCAATGCCTTGTCTCCATAAATGTGGACTTTCTCTCTTTCTCTCTGCAGAAGCTATTGATGATTCGTATAAACTTGGTTGGAGGATTGCAATCATTACTCACTCAGTTCACATAGTACCAATTAGATTAGATACTTGCATGAGAGTCACACAATATCAAAAATGGGAGTATGCACAAATTCAATTCATACAAAACCATTATATATAATTCCTGTGGAGTCTTTCATTCAATTGAAAAACTGATTTTTGCTTTGTTATTGTGATGAATGCTTCTGTCGAAACTGTAATGCCCTGAGATCTGTTGTGGAAGGTTTAACAGTGAAATTTTTTCTTCATTCATGGGATCTGTGCTTTGCGGGCAAGGCCAACATTTATTGCCCATCCTTAATTGCCTTTGAGAAGGTGATAGTGAGCCGCCTTCTTGAAACGATGTAGTCCTTGTTGGTGTAGGCAATCCCGAAGTACTGTTAGGGAATGCTCTCCAGGATTTTGACTTAGTGACAGCGATATAATTCCAAGTCAGGATGGTTTGTGACTTGGAGCGGGACTTGCAGGTGGTGGTGTTCCCAAGCACCTGCTGCCCTTGTTCTTCTAGGTAGTACAGTTTGAGGGTTTGGAAAATGCTGACGAAGGAGGTGTGGTGAATTGCTGCATTCCATTATGTAGATGGTACACACTGCTGCCACTGTGTGTTGGTGGTGGAGGGAGTGAATGTTGAAGGTGGTGGATCGGGTGCCAAACAAGCAGGTTGTTTTGCCCTGGATGTTGTCAAGCTTGTTGAGTATTGTTGGAGCTGCATACATCAGGCAAGTGGAGATTATTCCATCACACTCCTGAATTGTGTCTTGTAGTTGGTGGACAGGCTTTGGGGAATCAATAGCTGAGTTACTTGCCACAGAATACCCAGCCTCTGACCTGCTCTTGTAGTCATATGTGGCTGGTCCAGTTTAGTTTCTGGTCAATGGTGACCCCTAGGATGGTGTTGGTGGAGGATTCCGTGATGGTAATAGCATTGAATGTCGGGGGTGGGGTGGTTAGATTCTCTTTTGTTGGAGATAGTCTTTGCCTGGCACTCATGTGGCGTGAATGTTGCTTGCCACTTAGCTGCCCAAGCCTGAATGTTGTCCGGGTCTTGCTGCTTGCAGGCATGAACTGTTTCATTATCTGCAGGGTTGTGAATGGTCCTGAACACTGTACAATAATCCCCACTTTTGGCCCTATGATGACCAGAGGTGCATTGATGAAGCAGCTGAAGATGGTTGTGCCTAGGACATTGCACTGAGGAAATCCTGCAGCTATGTTCTGGGTCTGAGATGATTGCCTTCCCACAACCACAACCATCTTGCTTTATATGATTCTAGCCATTGGAAATATTTTTCCCCAGATTCCCATTGATTTCAATTGTACTAGGGATCCTTGATGCCACACTTGGTCAAATCCTTCCTTGATGGCAAGTGCAGTCACTCTCACCTCACCTCGGGAATTTAATTCCTTTGTCTGTGTTTAGACTAAGGCTATAATGCGGTCTGGAACCAAGTGATTCTGGTGGAACCCAAACTAAGCATCAGTGAGCTGGTTATTGCTCAGTAACTGCTGCTTGATAGAACTGTCAATGACACCTTCTATTACTTTACTGATGATTGAGAGTGATGGGATGCTAATTGGCTGGATTGGATTTCTTCTGCTTTTTGTGGACAGGATATACCTGCACAATTTTTCACATTGTTGAGCAGGTGACAGTGTTGTAGCTGTACTGAAACAGCTTGGCTAGTGGCACAGCTAGCTCTGGAGCCAGGTCTTCAGAACTATAGCCACAATTTCTCCAGGGCCATAGCCTTTTCTGTATCTAGTGCAATCAGCCATTTCTTGATATCATGTGGAGTGAATCGAATTGAATGAAGACTGGCTTCTCTGATGCTGGGGACCTCGGGAAGAGGCCGAGATGGATTATCCACTTGGCACCTCTGGCTGAAGATCGTTTCAAAAGCTTCAACTTTGTCTTTTGCACTCACAACAACAACACCTTGTATTTATAGAGTGTCTTTAATGTAATAAAATGTCCCAAGGCACTTCACAGGAGCGATATAAAACAAAATTTGACTTCAAGCCACATAAGACGATATTGGGGTAGAAGGCCAAAAGCTTAGTCAAAGAGGTATGTTTTAAGGATTGTCGAAAAGGAGGAAAGAGAGGTAGAGAGATTCAGAGAAGGAATGTCAGAGCTTAGGGCCGAGGCAACTGAAGACATGGCACCAATTGCAGAGCAATTAAAATTGGGAATGCTCAAGAGACCAGAATTAGGTGAATGCAAGTCCGAGGGATGTTGTGATACCACTTTAACAGTCAGTGTACTTCACATATCACAGGAAATGACATCAACCAATACGTGATAGCTCAGTTTGAGTTGTGTGAGTCATCTAGCCACACGTGCATTATAGAACTCTTTTCTAAAACTTTTATTTAATAATAAAAAAAACACTCTTTGATTGCTTTTCAATGCAACATTGTTTAGCGCCATATTGCTGAAGAAGGAAATAATGCAATATGGTGGCAGTGTGTGGTTTCTGAAGACCTTCGAGTACTGAGCACACCAAACACAATATGGTAGCAGCTTGTGGTTTCTGAAGCTTTTTGAGTTCTGGGCACACCATCCACAACTGATAGCATCGAGGTTTAGTTGAAGGTCACAGCATGGAGGTAGCAGAATGCATCAAAGTAACAGGACAGCAGAGAGCCTCAGCAGCGGCGTTCATCGAAAACAGCGATTTATCCCATTGAAGTCCATCGGAGGTAACGGTGACGGCATAACGTTGTCAGGTTCGATGACCATCCACTGAATTCGGTCCTCAAGAGTGAGTGAGTACATGAAAGGGGATTGTTATTTCAATGGTTGTCGGTGAGAAAAGGCAAAAATCGGGCAGAATCGGGCACAGGAAAGGCAAGCAGAATTGGTTCACGTCGGGGCAGTGGAGCAGCATCACCATTGAGCAGTAGTTCCCGCCATAACCACTTTGTGAGCCAAGTTTCCTGATTGCAGGCAAAAAGTCCACACTGCAGGCACTGAACACAGGCATGACTGAAGTCTGGCACTGTGCAATTATTTTCCCCTTCAAGGATAGCCTGAACAAAAAAAAGGAAGTAATTTAAAGGGGAAAGCTCCAGTCAAGGATTCTTGCAGTCCAGTAATTCGGCACCATGACTACCAAATACCCAACAATGAATAGGAAAGCCCAAAGCCTTCTCAATGTATTCCAACTTTTCAGGCAACGTATGGAATTATATCGCTTGGAACTTGCTGCCACTGAGCTGGACTATTAAGTGATCAGATAATCCTGAGGTGCTGATACAATACAGCCCTTCGATCACAATGCCGATCACAATTTTTATTTTGAAGTGGACCAGAGGGAGCCAGTGAGACTCTGGACTGCACCAGAGGACCAGCTGAAGGTCATGATTCATTTTTGAATTCATTGCCTTGAACTAATGATGTACTGGCAGCAATCAAAGGAGACCATCAATCAATTCATTAGCAAATGCCGTAAAAAAGGAAGGGTCTGTGATTTTTACGAAGCTTTTCAAAAGGTCATGGAATTGGTCATTGCATCTACCCCAATAAAAGCTTTTCAGAAAGTGCAACTAGACAAAGCAAAATGGTATGACATAGTAAATCTCCTGAGAAAAGGCAGGAAATTTGAGAACATTGCCACAAGTCGACAGTATACAAGCACTTGGCACAACAGCCATAGGCAAGGTAACCAGATTACCTCAGCAAGGCAAGATATGTGGCAAATGTGGTCTGGTACATCAACTGAGAAATTGTTCTGCTTACATGGTGTATGGCAAGAAGGGGCAGTGGGTGAGGCTGTGCAAGAGGTTTAGCACAGGAAAACTGGCCAGAAGTCACAGCAGACCACGACTTGACAAGAAACAAACACCACTTTACAAGAGGAACAGGAATACATTCAGAAGAGGCCAATCCAAACGCAAACATGTCCATGAGGTCAACACGGACATGTGTAACATAGAGACCACGGATGGTCAGCAACCTTTTCACACAGGAACAATTGCCCACCAGATAGTCTTAGTTACTCTGCAGGAAGCATTCACCATCATTGACATCATTTACCCAGAGAAAGCTTGACAGCACAAACGGCGACTCAGTATCGATACAGGGACAAGTGCAAATATTTTGTCATTGAGAACAGTGAAGAACATGTAGGTGGCAAGATGGCAAGCCATGATGCAACCTACAAACACAAAACTCACTACTTACAGTGGTACTTCAGTCAAATGTATGGGAACACTAAAGCTGGAATTTAGATTTGGAAACTCTTCATGGTCACAGCAAATGCTCTACTTTGTCAATATGAATGGTCTAGCAGTTGCAGGGCTACTGGCATGTAGTTAGCTTCAAATGGGGACAATCCATGAAATCAGCAGCGTACCGTGGACAGACGCCCAATACAGGTGTGTTCCCATTGAATTTGTCCAAGACTTACAACAAATGTACCCAGATTGTTTTGATACAGTGGGAAATTTTAAAGGAGTAGCCACTTTACATCTGAAAGATGATGCCATTCCTTCTATTGATCCACCAAGGAAATGTAATGTCCACATTAAAAGACAAAATGATGATGATGGTGGTGCACTGCTGCGACATGGGTCTTAGACTGCTCTTTGATTTCTGGTGTTCTTTGCTGTGGGGTAGTGGGGCAGGAGAACTTTGGTGGCAGTGAGTGACTGCCGAAGCCGGTGTGCGGCCGGTGTGAGGCCGGGGTGAGCGAGGCCACTGAGGACAGTTGAGGCTGGGGGTGAGCAAAGCTGCCAAGGCCGGGCGAGTTCGGGGATGTGCAAATCTGCCTACCATTACATCTGCCATGTGTTGCTTGAACTCGCAGGAACTGTAGCCTTGTGAGTTACACCTATAAACTTGGCCATGTGGGTACCAACAAGAAACGACCTGTATTTCGGGCCGAAGCAGCCTCAATTCAGGCAGAGAGGGAAATGAGAAGGCATGGGACAGCGAACGAAAAGGAGAGGGCAACGCCCACCACTTCCAACCACTTCCAGTTATTCTTCTTAGTAATGTAAGGCCAGTGAGAAATAAGATTGATGAGATTCAGTCCTGCACAAGACTTTTGTCAGAATTCAGGGAGTCAAGTATGCATTGTCTCACTGAAATCTGGTTAACTTCAGACATCCCAGACAATGCAATTGATATTGATGGATTTGATCTATTATGCCAGGATAGATCCATTACTGCTACAAATAAATTTTGAGGAAGAGACATACGTATGTATGTGAATAAACGGTGGTGCTGAAATTTTCAGTTAAGAAACGTATTTGCCTTACTAGTATTGAATTACTGTACCCCATGAATTCAATCAACTGTACCATCATTCTGGTATATATTCCACTGGATGCTAGCATAGAGGAGGCAGCACGAGTTGTTTATGAAACAGTCCAAGAAATGGCTGCTCCTTCCCCAGATTCACCGAAGATCATCCTAGATGACTGTGACTTGGCTTTGAGGGACATTCTCTGTAACTACACTAAATGTGTTGACAAACCAACTTGTGGGGACAGTACACTGGATCAATGTTTTTGCTCCATTCTTGACTCTTAGAAGTCTCTGATTTGATCAGGGATTGGCGATTCAGATCATAATGTTATGCATCTCCTCCCTAAATATGGACAAAAACTGAACCCTGTAAAACCTGTCAGGAAACTTGTTAAAGTTTGGGATAATGTGACCATTCGAGATCTGCAAACTTGCTTTGACAATATGAATTGGGATATTTTTATGGAGGACGATGATATTAATAGGACCACAGATATTATAAATGATTGTATTATCTTTTGTGAACAGCTTCATGTCCAAAGTAAAACGATTAAGATCTATCCAAATGAGAAACCTTGGATTACAAAGGACTTAAAAGTAATAATGAAGGAAAGACAAATTACATTTAGTGTTGGGACCAAGACAAACTTGATGAACTAAAAATCAAAGTAAGAAAGGAAATTCAGAATGCAAAAAATGCATATAGAGAGAAGCTGCATAATTGTTTTAGGACAAATAATCCCAGAAATGCATGTAAGTGTATGCATAAACTGATAGGCTTCACATCGAAAAAGAAAAATGACCTCTTTTTGTCCACTGACAATCCTCATGATGTTGCGGATGAATTGAACAGATTTTTTAACCTGATTTTAAAATAATGAATTTGAGGAACATGTGATTTGGCAGTAGTCTTCACTTCATGAATTAGAAGGATCTCGTGTTATTATCAATAAATGGGAGGTACAGAAACAATTCAAGCGAGTGAATCCATGGAAAGTATGCAGCCCAGATCAAGTCAGTGAAAAAATTCTTAAGGAATGTGCTCATCAGTTGGCAGTTCCTTTTTCTCTGGTCTTTTAGAAATCAGCTGACACACATACTATTCCTTGCTGTTGGAAATCAGCCATCATCGTTCTGATTGCTAAGAAGTCGCAACCTGCTGAGCTGAATGATTACCGACCAGTTGCTCTTACATCGATAGTCATGAAGTGTTTCCAGCACATTGTGTCAAAGAGTCTTTTAGATTCTCTTGTTCCACATATCGATCAGTTACAGTTTGCTTATCAACCTCACAGGTCAATGCACGATGCTGTGCTGACCTTGGCCTATTTGATCCAACAGCACGAGATAGATTAGGCAACTATGCTTGTGCCACCTTTGTTAATTTCTCTTCAGCTTTTAATGCCATGCAACCACTCAAACTTATTGAGAAACTGAGAAAATTTGATGCTAATCCTACTGTCCTACTTTGGATCAGTGGTTTTCTCCACAACAACAGCCAGCGAGTGTTAGTCTCTGGGATTTATTCTTTTTTTCTTTCATGGGATGTGGCGTCAGCATTTGTTGCCCATCCCTCATTGCCCCTGAACTGAGTGGCTTGCTAGGCCATTTCAGAGGGCAGTTAAGAGTCAACCACATTGCTGTGGGTCTGAAGCCACATGTAGGCCAGACCAGGTAAGGATGACAGATTTCCTTCCCTAAAGGAACTTTTATGACAATTGATGATAGTTTCATGGCACCATTACTGAAACTAGCTTTCAATTCCAGATTTTTTAAAATTAATTAATTGAATTTAAATTCCACCAGCTGACTTGGTGGGATTTGAACCCATGTCCCCGGGGCATGTCCCAGTGACATTACCACTAAGCTGCCGTCTCCCCTAATTCACAGCCTGTGTTAATGAATACTGGATCTCCTCAGGGCAGTGTACTTTCACCTTTGCTTTTCGTCCTTTACACAAATTATTGTTGATCAGAACATGATGACATAACGAATCTGAAGTATGCTGATGATACAGTACTTGTTGCCCTCTTCAGGAATAATGAAATAAACTATAGGAACTCAGTGGAGTTCGTAAAATGATGCGATGACAATTCTCTTAAATTGAGCAAAAACAAAGAAAGAACTAGCTGTAGACTTTAGGAAAAAGCCAGTTAATGATACTGTTCCTGTGAAGATTCATGATGTGGACATTGAAATAGTCACCAGCTACAAGTATCTATGTATCAAAGTAGATGATAAATTGAATTGGGGGGAACAGAGAAGAGATATGGTGGCCAAGGGCATACACGATTATATTACTTCAGCAAGTTAAAATCCGTTTCAGTAAATCCTACAATCATGAAACTTTTCTATATGGCTGTACTTGATAGTGCTATCTTTTTTGGATGTCTCTCCAGGTACTGTTGTCTTAGGAATGTAGATTCTTTAAGAGTACAGACATCCCCACAAAAACTGTTTCGCTAACCGCTCTAGTCAATACTATTACTGACATTATTACTGTAGCTGGTGCACCCAAAATCCTACACTCTGATCAAGGCAGAGCCTTTGTTTCCAAGGTTTTCAAAGACTATTGTGTGCAAAGGGGGATTGGGTTAGAGCACAACACACCACGTCATCTGCGGTCAGCGGGACTGGTGGAACGTAAAAACCAGGACGTAAAAAAGCTATTGACCAAACTGTTCACAATCAGAGGGAATAAGTGGGCCGCCATCATTCCGGAAGTACAATTATCACTAAATAATGTTCTCATTTGTACATCAGTGAAGTGTTCCCTAGAACACCATATTATTTAATGTATAGTGTTGAAATGCATACACCACTTACTCGCAGTTCTTTTTTTGACTCTACGCTTTCTGACTCCATGACTCAACAGCAATAATTACATTTGAAACATGAAATAACAGATCAAATTCATGAAATTTATCAGAGAATCAGGGAGAAGAATGGACAATAAACAGATAACTACCAAAGCTTGGCAACCTGTAACTGGGCAGTGGGTTCAGGAGAGAAAGTTTGAACAGAAACCTGGTTTGAGACCTAAGTGGAAGAAACCTGTTCAAATACATTCTGTTATTAATGAAAGAACTGTCAAAATATTAGCTAACCAGCCGAATGGCTAGCACTCTTTTAGAATTGTCTCTGTAGACAACCTGAAGAGGTGTCCTGAAGGGTACGGGAATGGAGGAACAGTACAAGGTGCAGTTGTACACTATCTTTCAGGACCCAGCCTGGAGGATGGCAATGGAAACGGCGCTAATTGAACTGAAACTAACTGCGTCAATAAATGTTCCTCACCCATGCAGGACATCACAGCACCTCAAAGGTTGGTTTCACAGGGAACCACATTCAGCGCAATGAGCGATAGTCAAGTAACGACAGAAGAAGGAAACACTGTGGGAAAGAAATGAAGTACTGCAGACTCTCGGTGATGAGACTTGCTCTCGCGTAAAGCAATGATTAAGGTAAGGCTAGATTCTTTTGTTAAAGATCTTCTGGATGCAGGCAGTGCATGTGACATGCCAGAGATGTCTTACTGCTTGAACACCTTACCCTACGCGATTTCTTGCAGAACATTTTACTGCATTTGCCCTGAGTGACATTTGGAGGGGAGGTAATGCAACTGATGTTCTTATTCATCATAGCATTGGAAGAGTGTAATGGTGCTAGGGAAGACATGGCGGAATGGCTTTTCTTTGTATTGCCAAGTTAGCTTCTGATGGAAAGTACATCTGTTATAAAGATACACAGGTTTTGAATAACACTTCTATCCAGGTGACATCAGAATTCCCTGATGTTAAGCTCTTTTCATTTTATTCCTGGTATGAGGATGTTGGCTGGAATGTGACTGGCAATAGACTAAAGCACATTTTAGTTTATCTTAACAGGACTTTATTGGGTCAAAGTCAAACGGCAGCTATAGATCCTTCCTTCTCTACCTCATCACATAGTTTCATCGATTGCTCATTGATGTGCGACATGACATGATACAGTCGTCTTATTGAACATTTTGCAACCTCAGATCATGGACGCTTTGCATAGTTTTATTCTGAACTTTGTACTGGAATGAAAAGATTTATTTTTGGAGAATTTAGGTGATCCATGTAAAAACAAGGACTATGATTGTTGTTGATGTACTCTTTTGTATTATTGCTCTGTTTCCCATAATAGGTGATGATATTTTGTTGATTGTTTATATTTCAGGCATCGTTTAGTTTAAACAGCTTATTTTTGTTGTTCGCCTGTATACGGGTCAAAAGGGGGGGGGGTGGGTGTGATGGAATATAGGAATAATAGGCTTAATTAGTTTAAGCTCTTTTCATTTTAACACTTAGATATAGTTAATATATTATGCCTTTTAGAATTAAAGATTGAATAAATGATTAGTTTTTAGAACTCACTGAGATTCTTCCCCTTTAAGAAGGTAGAGTCAAATATTTCAAGGTCCCTGTTACAATAGAATTTCTGTTGCCAGGGAATTGGAAGATAAACACACACATTGAAATATTGTGTGTGACATCAGTAAGAGGTAGCAATAAACTTAATTAGTTTATGGGGTTGTTGATGCAGACAAATCAGCTCCGGAGGTTGCTTTAAGGTACCATAAAAAAGGCAATTATAGAAAATGGACTTGCAGGAACAAGAGATTACATAAATACAATTATAAACATTTTGACTAGATAAAAGCTCACAACTTCAAATTCCAGTAAAACATTAAATGGAAATGGTAATTAAAGATATGGATTTTAAAAGGAACACAGGAAGGTCATATAAATGCTAGAAGTCAGATGACACCTTAGAAAAAGTGTAAAAATGAGAGGTTTTGAAAGCAAGGTTTAAGGGGCGTTGTATCCTCAAACAACACTTCTCCTCCCATGCCTTGCTTGGGGGATTGATGGTAAAAGTTTACTTTAAATTTTGATGGATATTCTGGATATTCTAAGATAATTTGATGGATATTCTGGATATTCTCAGATAACATTAGCAAGGTTAAACTTTTGGATTCTATGTTAGAAATAAGAATATGTGTTACATCTCTCAGTGATACCTGATATTGTGATATACTTATCCACTTAAGAAGTTTATTGCATGTTAAATTCTTTAATAAATATATAAAAGTTAATTAATCATCTAGTGTAGTATTCTGTATACAACTACAAGAACCTCCTCTCTGTGTCTTTTTAAGTGGAGAGATATGTATTGAAGAGAGTTTCCCAGACCCTTATAATATCTGGGATATTTATGATTTCGCCATAAATATTAAAAATAGGCCATCTGAAAGATGGTAATATTCTCTGTTGGTTTTCCTTCTTTGAGGGAAAGCTGGTACAATTCTTTGGACCCAAATAAGTGTCTTAGAATTTGTCTGGTTTGAACTTGATTAAAGGAGATTTATAGGGATGTACTCCTGATTTGGTTGAGTCCCTATAAGGGGTTAAAATCATAAATCACTTCAAATGTATGAGCAATGTACCTGAATTGAATTTCCATATGGACAATAAAGTGAAATTGAATTGAATTGAATTGATTGAATAAACTCAAAGCCGAGCTGGATACTATGGAGAAGCAAGGAATTATATGGTGTGTTCAGCAGCACACAGATTGGTGCAGTTCTATAACAGCAGTGATAAAAAAAAGATAGCAACATCAGTGTGCTTAGACCCTGAATCAGGCGTTAAAACAATTTCCTCATAAAATCCCTACCTTGGAGGACGTAATCCAAAGTTTGCAGAGGCTAGATTCGTTTCCAAGCTTGATGCAAAGTACAGATACTTGTCACTCCATTACTCTGAAAGTTCGCAAGAGTTAACGACTTTGGGAGATATTGTTTTTTGCGCCTACCATATCGGTTATCGGTAAGCCAGGATTTCTTTCAGCAACGTATGGATCATATCACGGAGAATGTTCCAGGGTGTGTCTGCATTGCTGACCATATAGCAGTAATGGGCAACACAAAATCGGAGCATGACAGAAATCTGCACATCCTCATGCAAACTGACAGAAAGGAAGGCCTTGTATTCAACAGCAAGAAGTGTGCTGTGAAAACAAATTACATCATTTTTTTTGGTTCCATTTATACTGATGTAGGGATAAAACTGGATCCTGGCAAAGTAAAGGATATCCAGTCCATGCCAAGTCCACAAGACAAGAAGATGCCTCAGTCTATTTAATTTTTTAGCTCACTACATCTCAAATTTTGCAGAGAAGTCCTCATCTCTACAGGAACTCCTCAAAAAGGATACACCCTATCTGTGGATATGAGGACTACCAGCATGCATTTGATTTTCTGAAGCTGTCAACAGAGGCATGTTTACAGTATTATGACCCGAATAAGGATATCGTTTTTGAAGTAGATGCTTCATTGAAAGGTTTGGGAGCATATTTACTCCAAGAGGGTCATACAATTGCTTTTGGATCAATAAGCTTGTTGCCCACCCAGGCAAGTTTTGCAACATAGAAAGGGCAACACTAGCTCTGGTATTTGGAATCACCAAGTTTCACATTTATCTTTTTAGGAAGCATTTAGTAGTCGAGACAGATCATAAACCACTGGCTATGATATGGCAGAAACCTCTCACCAGTGCACCACCCTGTCTGCAACTATTGATAAAAGTGCAAAGATATAAGCCCGGGCATCTTATGGTGACCTCAGACACCCTTAGCAGACTACCCAATCCCAGAAAGTGTAAAGAGATTCCATTAGACATCCAGGTTGAGGAAGTCGACTTTGAACTGGAATACGTATACCAGATAGATTTGATGCATTCCAAAAAAGGAAGTGTGAGGAACTATAAGAAGAAACTTCTTGAGACCCAGTCTTAATGGAGCTATGGGAACTCATTGTCAAAGGATGGCATGACACGATCGAAGAAGTTCCTGCAGAACCTCGAATCTTTTGGCCATACCGAGATGAATTTCTGGGTGTTTCTAGTGGTGTGATCATCAAGGGAAGGCAGGTGTTAATTCCACAATCGCTTCGCCTTGATATTCTTTTGCAGTTGCAGCAAGCTCATATGAGTGTAGAGAAATCCAGAAGACTTGCACGCGAAATGGTCTCCTGGCCGGGAACTAACAATGACATCGAGTGAGCAGTGCGGTTAAGTGATGCATGCCAAAAGCATCAATCAAGCCAACATAAAGAGCCACTTCTCCTGCACAAAGTTCCATCGTATCCTTGGATACGGGTCACCACTCATCTCTTCTCTGTCAAAGGTGACGATTATCTTTTGCTAACTGATTATTTCTCTCAAGCACAGGATGACTGTCAGAACACACAGGCAGGTCGAGAGAAAAAAGTTGACAAGTCTAGTTCTCAAGCGAGCTACAAAGTCTCAAGATGAGGTCAAGTCAGTAGACCATCTATTCATTATAGAGACACTTAACTGAAGGATTTGAAAGTAAGTGCATATGTAAATATTGTTCCAAACTGTTTTCTTTCATCTGGTACATAGTTTATCTTTCATGTGTTTCCATTTTAGGAAAGGAGGATGTTGTGATACCACTTTAACAGTCTGAGTACTTCACACATTATCACAGGAAGTGACATACCATACCTAACAGTTCAGTTGGAGTTGTGTTAATCATCTAGCCACACATGTATTATAGAGCTCTCTTGTAAACTTGTTTCCTAATAATAAAGAATCCACTCTTTGATTACCTTTCAACTTAAGATTGTTTGGTACCTTATTGCTGTAGAAGGCAATAACACAATATGGGACTGGAAGAGATTACAGAGGTAGGGAGGGGCAAGGTCATGAAAACAAGGATGGGAATTTTGAAATCAAAGCTTTGCTTGCCTGGGAGTCAATGTAGGTCAGCAAGCACAGGGGTGATGGATGAATGAGACTTGGTGTGAATTAAAACACAGGCAGCAGAGTTTTGGATGACCTCAAGTTTACAGAGGATAGAATGTGGGAGTCCAGCCGAGAGTGCATTATAATAGTCGTCCAGAGATAACGAAGGCATGAGCTGAAGCAGGGACAAATTTGGGCAATGTTACGGAGGTGGAAAAAGGCAGTCTTAGTGATAGTACGGATATGTCATTCGAAGTTCAACACCAGGTCAATGATGACACCAAGGTTGTGAACAGTCTCGTTCCGCCTCAAACAGTTTCCAGAGGGATGGAATCAGTAGCTAGGGAACAAAGTTTGTAGTTGGGACCAAAGACAATGGCTTTGGTAATCCCAATACTTAATTGGAGGTATTTTCTGTTCATCAGTACTGGATGTCGGACAAGCAGTCTGATAATTTAGTCGAGTAGTTGAGAGAGGTGGTGGTGACATAGAGCTGGGTGTTGTCAGCGTGCATGTGAAAACTGAAACAGTTTTTCAGATGATGTCACCGAGGGGCAGCATATAGATGTGAAATAGGAGGAGATCAAGGATACATCCTTAGCGTACACCAGAGGTAATGGTGCGGGAGCAGAAAGAGAAGCCATTACAAGTGATATTCTGGCTATGATTAGATAGATAAGAATGGACCCAAGTGAGTGTGGTTCTCAGAGCTAGACAACAGCGGAGAGGCTTTGGAGGAGGATGGTGTGGTCAACCATGTTAAACATGTCAAAGGCTGCAGACAGGTCGAGAAGGAGGAGGAAGGATAGTTTACCTTTGTCACACTCACATAGGATGTCATTTGTGACTTTGAAAAGAGACATTTTGGTACTGTGGCGGGGCAGAGACCTGATTGGAGGGATTCAAATATGAAGTTCTGGGAAAGATGGGCATGGATTTGGGAGGCAACTACACATTTAAGGACCTTGAGGAAGACTGGGAAGTTGGAGATGGGGTGGTAGTTTGCAAGGACGGTGAGGTCAATGGCTGTTTGTTTTGAGGAGAGGGGTGATGATGGCAGATTTAAAGGAGAAACGGTCAGAACCTGAATGGAAAGAAATGTTAACAATTTAAGCTAACATGGGGACCAGAAACATGCTGGGCTCTCCCACTATTGAAAAAGGGGTGTTTACGAAGTCTCCTCCGCCCGTTAGTTGTTTAATTGTCCACCACTATTCTCGACTGGACATGCAGGACTGCAAAGCTTTGATCAGATCTGTAAGTTATGGGAACGCTTAGCTCTTCATCAGGTTGTCAGCTCTTTTAGGTACACCTAGTGCTGCTCCTGTCATGCTCTTCTACACTCCTCATTGTACCAGGATTGATCCCCTGTTTTGATGGTAATGGCAGAGTGAGGGATATGCCAGCTTATGAGGTTACCTATCGTCATTGAATACAATTCTGCTTCTGTTGATGGCCCACAGCGCCCAATGGATGCTCAATTTTGAACTGCTAGATCTGTTCTGAGTCTGTCTCATTTAGAACGATAGTGGTGATGGAAGGTGTCCTCAGTGTGAAGATGGAGCTTCATCTCCACAAGGACTGTGCAGTAGTCACTTCTACCAATACACTCATGGACAGATGCATCTGCGACAGGTAGATTGGTGAGGACAAGGTCAAGTAGGTTTTTCCCTCTTGTTGCTTCTCTCACCACCTGCCACAGACCCAGTCTGGCAGATATGTCTTTCAAGATTCAGCCAGCTTGGTCAGTAGTGGTGCTCCCAAGCCACTCTTAATGATGGATGTTGAAACCCCCCCAACCAGAGTATATTTTGTGTCCTTGCTACTCTCAGTGTTTCTTCCAAGTGCTGTTCATCATGGAGGAGCACTGATTCATCAGCTGAAGGAAGTGGTAATCAGCAGGGGGTTTCCTTGCCTGTGTTTGGCCTAAGGCCATGAGACATAATGGCGCCTGGAGTCAATGTTGAGGGCTCCCAGGGTCACTCCCTCGTGACTGCATACCACTTTGCTGCCACCTCTGGCGGGTCCTTCCTGCTGGTGGGACAGGACACACTCAAGGATGGTGATGGTGGAATCTGGAATGTTGGCTGAAGGGCATGGCCACAATTCTACACAGTCGCTTGGAATGGGTTCGGAGGTGGGGTAGGGGGCTGTGTAAAATCGGAATGCAAAACACCTTCACGTCATTTCCAAATTTTACCGATGGCAGCTGACATGGAAGGCGGATTTCACTCATCAACGTGGCAGGAGAGCAATTGCAGTATTTAAGAGGCCAATTACCTGGAATTTTAAGGTGCATTTTGCATCTTAATGGCATGCAGGAATCATATGGGGGGCTGGATATTAAGCAGCTACAAGGGACCTGAGGCCGAGCCAAAAAGGCGAGGCGAACCCCGCCTCAGCCGTTTGAGTGACTCCCGGCTGCATCCTATGGCAATTAACTGCCCAGCACCAGGATCCCCATCACTTTAGAACAGGGATCCTGCCTTCAAGAGCTGCCGGAAATCAGATGGCTGGCAGCTCAGCAATCCCAGTAGCACCACCAGGACTTGTGGCCACTGCTGATACTGCAGTAGGCTCAGGACAAGGAGCAGCCATGGAGCCCTGAACTGCAGGTAAATGGGTTTGGGCTCGACAGGGCCAGTCAGGCAGGCCCCGATGAAGGGTGGGGTTGGGTGGGTAGTTGAGGACGGGAGGCGGGTGGTGGCACAGGGATGGCCTTTGTTGCTGTGGGCCCTTCATGGGCCACAGATTGCCCATGGAGGAGGCCCCACCCACTATGAGCCCACATGGAGGCTGCCTGCAGTTACCGGGCAGGCATCCTCACATGGTGGAGATCCTCTGCTGCTGATAAAATGCCATTAATTGTCCACTTAAGGGCCTCAGTTGGCCACGAGGCAGGAAGGCTCTGCTTGGCCTTATCCGCCTGGAAAAAATTGAATGGCATCAGGAAGGCGATGGGCACTCCACACCCTCCCTTCTTTCACAATTTTATGTGTGCCTCCCACCATCCTGCCTGTCCCTACAGGGTTAAATAAAATTCAGCCCGTGGCTTCACCTCGTTAAAGAAGGTGACAAGCAAGCGGGAGCTCAGTGCTAGAGCTCTCAGACAGCCATCCTGCATACCATGCCAGGGAAGGTAGTGCACAGAGGACGTTGCCAAATGATGGCAGAAGGGAGGAAAAGGCACCAGCGCTGCAGGGCATGCTGCCAGGGTGCCACTCGGGCAATGGCACTTTCTAGAAAGAAACAAATCAGAGAAGGGGGGCGGCTGGATAGAAAGCCTTGCACAAGGAGAGAGGCACCTGCCAGGGGCCTCATCCACCCAGGCCACACGGCCTCTGTTGAGGAGCAGCAACTGAGAGGGAGGGAGATCCAGTTGCCGGCGGAGGCACATCAACAACCTCAGGACCAACAAGAGGGCCAGACTCTGGGTGGTCATGCCTGAGAAGGGCACAGAGGGGCACACCAACAGCCTCCTGAGTGCAGAAGAAGCTGTCTCCAGGAAAGACTTTACCATGCGAGGCTGAGCTACATCCAGATGTCCAAGTTAGTGTCAGCAACTCTCCAGGCAAGACGTTACTGATCTCTGTACCAGGCTGCAGGACAAGCTGTGACCCATGGGTTTTGGTGGACACCCAATGCCACTGGCCCTGAATATCACCATGGCTCTCAACTTCTACACCTCTGAATCTTTTCAGGGATCCACTGGAGACATGTGTGGAATTTCCCAGTCTGCGGCACAATGGTGCATCAAGGAGGTGACCAATGCCCTGTTCAAGAGGGCTGCGACTATGTGCAATGCCGCACTGATCCAGACAGCCAGGTGGAGAGGACAGTTGAAATCGGAACCATCGCTGGAATCTCCCAGGTGCAACGTCTCATTGACTGCACACATGTGGCCATCAAGGCTCCCACAGACTAGCCAGTGGCCTTTATTAACAGGAAGGGATAAAACTCGCTCACTATTCAACTGATCTGTGACTACCAAAAGTAGATCCTTCAGAGGTGTGCACAGTTAATGGGAAGCAGCCATGATTCCTACATACTTTTGTAGACCCAGTTGCTCTTCTGGCCACCCTGCACACCTTCAGGGATGGACACTAGGAGACAAAGGCTACCCACTGATGACATGGCTACACACACCTGTGAGGAACCCAAGCAGGAAGCAGAAGAGAGGTAAACCACCTGCCACATGTCAACCCGAATGACCATCATTCAGGCCATAGGTCTCCTGAAGATGTGATTCAAGATTTACATTGATCTGGTGGAGCTCATCAGGGTTCCTCAGTGAGGGTCTCATGAATTGTGTGGTCTGATGTGCTCCACACAACCTGGTGCTGCAGAGCAGGGAGGCATTGAACAATGAGGATATCGTCAATCACAATGGCTTCTCTGACAGTAAGGATATGGAGGAGACAGCTGACCAGATAATGCATGATGATGGACTCATGAACAAAGGAGGTGCTAACACATAGATGTTTCTTATGACCCTATTACCTTTTAGAATCATTCCAGTAAAGCTTTTCCTTTATGCAGCCCTGCTGTCGCCTCCTTCATTTTACACTCCATTGTCCAGTGCCCAGGTGCACATCACACATTGGCAAGACTGAGGCGCTGACTCAACGCGGCTTAATCCATTGCGTCCAGCCCCTTGAGGGAGTCAGGCTGTAGATGAGGTTACAACGCACAACCAGAATCGGAAAGAGATGTAGCAACAATATGTGAACATTTTATTGAACAGTACAACAAATGCAAAGCTTAACATCTACATATAGTTTTCACCTGTAAACCCCAAGTGCAGCTAGATGCTTGTCTCAAAGCTCTTTCGTGTGCTCCTACATGGTGGTCCCCCTGCGCTTGCATCTGAGGTGGAGGCAGGTTTCTGACCTTGTTGCCCTGTGGTTTGGGATGACTTTGGCAGTTATTCTCTGGCAGCCTGAAGTCTGGAGGTCCCTGGCATGCTAAGGGGCTCCTGCACAGGTGAAAGACCCTCCTCGGCTACTCGTAGCGCTGCTGTTACTTGCAGAGGGACTGAGGAGCTGTTGTCTACACCAGGAGCAATCTGAGAAGAGCCCCGAGAAGTAGAAGGCAGCCGCTTCTTCTCCTTTGCAAGGCACACTTGTACCTTCCTGCTGACGTGAACAGGACGAGGCATGGTGGAGACTCCAGGCATCTCGACCCCCTATCACCTTGCCACTGCTGCAATGAGCTCATGGCCAAGGCAAGGTCTGCATGCATCTCCAGCATTCACTGAATGGTCTGCTGGACCTGGCTCTCCATGAGGGTCACCAATCTCTCCATGAGTGCACACGGCAGAAACATTTCTCAATCCTGCACATGGGTCTGCATAATGTCTGGAAGCTCTGCAGATGTTCCCTGACCTCTTGCTGCAGCTGCAGAATTTGCCATGTTGCTGGCAACTCCCGAGGCACATCACCAGTCGGGGGCTCAGCATCGGCCTGCCTCGCACAATCCTCCGACTGGCAGTTGATTCGGCTGTTACAGCCTCTGCCAGCTGCTCCAAGCGTGTTTGTGCTGTGCTCACCAGATTGTGTGCCTGAATCTTTGCGCAAGCGGATACCTGCTGACCTGAGAGTATCTGCGCTGGTGGAGGGTGCATCCTCTGAGGATCTCCCTCCTCCTCAGAGGCGGGAGCCTGGCACTTGGTTTCTCCAGCTGTCCATGCTTCGGCCTGACCTTGACCTGCATGAGAGAACAGATAGATTGAAGGGTGAAGGGCTTCCTATTACATCATCCCAACTATCCCTACTGTGGAGCTCCATGTGTCCAGTGGTGGACACATGAGCACTCGGCCTTGTGTGTGCCGGAAACAACCTTGTGCCCCTGCATTCATCCACTCATCCTATTGGGTGGGCACTCCTGCTTCACCATCAGTGATAGAGCAGCCGTCCTGCTACCCTGCCATTTCCAAGGCCTCCTCCTCCATGGGGGTCAGGATGTGTAGATACCACACCCCTCTGCTAGTCTTGGCACTTGCCTTTGTGTTATGTGCTGTCTTCTACCGTAAGCACAAAAATGAACACTGTTAGTTTCCCTACAGCGACGAGCATAACACCTATGTTGGTGGCAGCCCAGCGGTCTGTGATGGGGGTGCACAAATGCCTCCTGCATGTGGCCATTCTCAAAGGACGTTGTGGGGGTCATCATTCATAGATGGGTGAACCTTACTGTGATGCAGCCACGTCTCTGAAAGGATATGTTGCTGCCTGACCCCATTGTCACTGACTGAGTGGTCACTCCCTCTCCACCAAGCACACCATCTCGGCTTGCCACATACAAGCCCCAAATGGAAATGAGGAATGAAGTACTCACCTTGGCAGACCAAATAAGGTTATGGACGTACTTGCAGCAAAGGATCCAGGTTCTGGGGGGTGACGAGACAGCTGCTGACCTCCTCTGTGATCGCCATCCAGGTTTGCTTGGTCAGACGGGCCAGTCTCCTCCTCCCGTCCCTGGGAAAGAGGATCTCCCACCTTGCCCTGGCAGCCAGGAGGATATCCTTCAGGTAAGTATTGCTGAACCATGGGGCCACTCGGGGTCTTCCATCTGCCATTGTGGCTACAGGCTTCCGTTCAGTTCCCTGATCACAAGACAAACAGGCAGAGGCTCCTGGAAGGCAGGCAGGCAGGCAGAGGCACCTTGATCACAAAGCAGGCAGGCAAAGGCATCTGGAAGGCAGGCAGGCAGAGGCCCCTGGAAGGCAGTCAGCAGTGAATGCAGAGCTGGCAGCCCTTTGAATATGGTGCCAGCCCCTGCCGCGATGTCACCTGATGCCACCTCTGTTGCCTCACTTCCCATCCCTGAAGCGTACGTGGACGGCCTCCATACCTCCCCAGAGTTAATTGGCCAACTGTGAGATTATGTGCAGCTGGCTGCTGAACGCGTGACTGGAAGTGCTTTCAGTCCCAACATTGGAATCTGTGGCTTTGCCACAGAACTCAGCCTTATGATTCTGTGAGTATGTCTATGTCAGGCTGTTGCTTGACTCATCTATGGGACAGCTCTTCCAAATCAACTCTTGACTAGATTTTTAGTGGTGTGGAACTGAAGTTAACTTCAGAGGTGGTTCAGACAGAATCTGTAAAGTTAAATCATATAATTACTGATATTCTCCAGGTATCAAAACTATGAAGAACAGTTTTAAAATAGTTAAGGTCCTGAGGTCAACTATCTACATCATGATGTGGAATGCAATATACACTGGGTGCTTCTCAATCTTACTCACTCAACTTGAATGAATACAGGTCTTCAACATCTTTTTCATTAATCTCTGTTCCTGTTGACAGAGCTATACTATTGGATATACATAAGATACTAACTTAATCCTAAATAGGATTTCAACATCAATGGAGATGCTTGGTCAGTTTAGCTTTATGTGCTTACATATAAAAGTAAAAGATTAACTCTTAACTAGATTCCTAGTAGTTTGAAACTCTTATACAAAGTTCTGTTCAGTGACAACTCAAGCAGAAGAGTTTATAATGGCATTTTATGACAAGAAGGGTATATATGTCAAAATAACAAAATGAATGACATTTTTGCAAATAAATCACATCTTGGAACAACAGTGAGCAGAAAATCTCCAGAGTCCACAGCAGCAACAAATCAAGGAAAATAACCAAGGGAGGAACCAGCTGACCAAGAAGACACAACTAGAAACAAGACCTAGATCATATGAACCTAAATGTGATAGAACTGACTTTTTGTTATTCAAGACTGTGGTAACATTTTGGTGAGGTAGTGTTCAATGTCCTTCATTTCATGTTCAATATCCTTTTTTGCCTGCAGACTTTAAAGATTGTATAGAGATGCATTATGTTCTAGCCAATGAAGAGGATAAGGAGGCTAAAATTGCCTGTTCTCCAGTTTGTCAGTCTTTTGTTGGGTATAGGATGCCTTAAGTGTTCACCCTGCACAATTCAGTGATCGATAAACAAAGAATGCAAGGAACCAGTATGAGAAAGGGCCATTTAGCCCATTTAAACCATCCATGCTGAATAATCTCCAGATTTGCAGATGACACAAAACTGGGTGGGAGGGTGAGTTGTGAGGAGGATGCAGAGAGGCTTCAGAGTGATTTAGACAAGTTGAGTGAGTGGGCAAATGCATGGCAGATGCAGTATAATATGGATAAATGTGAGGTTATCCACTTTGGTAGCAAAAACAGGAAGGCAGATTATTATCTGAATGGCTTTCAACTGAGAGAGGGGAATATGCAGCGAGGCCTGGGTGTTCTCGTCGCTGAAGGTAAGCATGCAGGTGCAACAGGTGGTAAAAAAGGCAAATGGTGCGTTGGCCTTCATAGCAAGAGGATTCGAGTACAGGAGCAAGGATGTCTTGCTGCAATTATACAGGGCCTTGGTGAGGCCGCACCTGGAATATTGTGTGCAGTTTTGGTCTCCTTATTTGAGGAAGGATCTTCTTGCTATAGAGGGAGTGCAGCGAAGGTTTACCAGACTGATTCCTGGGATGGCAGGACTGACGTATGATGAGAGATTGAGTCGATTGGGATTATATTCGCTGGAGTACAGAACAGTGAGGCGGGATCTCATAGAAACCTATAAAATTCTAACAGGACTTGACAGGGTAGATGCAGGAAGGATGTTCCCGATGATGGGGGAGTCCAGAACCAGGGGTCATAATCTCAGGGGTAAACATTTCAGGACTGAGATGAGGAGAAATTTCTTCACCCAGAGAATGGTGAGCCTGTGGAATTCGCTAGCACAGAAAGCAGTTGAGGCCAAAACATTGTATGTTTTCAAGAAGGAGTTAGATATAGCTCTTGGGGTCTAAAGAGATCAAAGGGTATGGGGCGAAAGCCGGAACAGGTTACTGAGTTGGATGATCAGCCATGATCATAATGAATGGCGGAGCAGGCACGAAGGGCTGAATGGCCTGCTCCTGCTCCTATTTTCTATGTTTCTATAATAACTCTCACATCATGGTATCTAATTGTAATTTAAATAAATCCAATACTTTTTGCCTTTTCTCCCTTGCTTGGTAGGTTATTTCACCCATTTGCCACACTAAGTAAATATTTCTTTCCTGCTATCTGTTCTATATTTATGTCCTCTGGTTCTATTACCTTGGTATGCATTGCATGCGGGTTAATTCAGACTTGCCTTTGATTTGAGTGTTTAATAGTCAAAGGCTTGTGTCCTCCAAATCTTAATTCAAATTGAAATCTGAAATCTGAATTTTAAACCTGTACCAATGAACTTGAGCAATTAATCACATTTGCACTCCACTGAGTTTCTAGGAATTGAAATAAAATTACAGTTGTTAACCTGAATAGAGAGGAAGCTCACAGAAACCACCCTTATATACAAATACTTAGACAAATCCTGACTGAAGTGATTTATGACTTTAGCCCCTTAGAGGGACTAAACCAAATCAGGAGTACATCCCTATGAATTTCCTTTAATTAAGTTCAAACCAGACAAACTCATATAGATACTTATTTGGGTCCAAAGAATTGAACTACTTTTCCCTCAAAGAAGGAAAACTAACAAGAGAATATTACCATCTTTTGGATAGCCTATTTTAAAAATAATTATGGCTAAGTCATAAATATCCCAGATATTATAAGGGTCTGGGAAACGCTCTTCAATACGTATCTCTCCACTTAAAGAGGCACAGAGAGGGGGTTCTTGTAGTTGCATACAGAATGCTATGAGATGATTTGTTAACTTTTATATATTTATTCAAGAATTTAACATGCAATACTCTTTTAAGTGGATAAGTATATTCCAATATTAAAGATTACTAAGAGATGTAAAACATAATCTTATTTCTAAAAATAGAATCCAAAAGTTCAGCCTTGACAATGTTACAGCAAAATATCTTAGAATAGCCATCAAAATTTAAAGTAAACTGTTACCTTAAATTCCCCAAATAAGCCTCCTGCTTAACAAGAGAAAACATTCTTGGTTAAGAGCAGAATTCTCTTTTCATGCAGTTAGCCATTCTTACCATAGGTTGAGAAGCATTGATGAGGAATTTCAATACCCCTGATTTTTTGATTCAAAACTCTCATGTTTATACCGTTTCTAATCTATTAACTCATCCTTTGGAATGTAGTTGTTACCTTTCCGTGCGTGTTTTTCCTGCTTTCATTATCCATATATGGTAATATCATTAGCTACTTATTCCCAATTAATTATCTGCTGAGAATTCCCTTCTCGTAAGTTGTGAGCTTTTATCTGGTCAAAATATTTGAAGTGTTTTATTGTAACACTAAGACTTAACTTTATAAATGTGTTTTATACTTAAAAGACTTTTAAATAAATTTGTGCAGTAACTGTTTTGGCCTTTTTTGGTTAAATTGGGTTTACATGGCATCTGTTTTCGTAGGTAACATTCCATTTTGTAATTGGTCATCTGTGAGGGTTCTTTGATGGTACATTGTACCACTCCTTAAGTCAGTCAGTCTATATCATTAACATTATCAACTAATTAGGATTATACTTATCAGTACTCATTTAACTTAAAAGGTGTTTCTGGTAGACATTCCATTGTAATAGGGATATTCTTACATTTTTAACTCTGCCCTTAAAGGGAATTTCAGTGAGTCTTGAAAACTGACCATTTATGCAATCTTTAATTCTAAAAGGTATAATGTATTATATCTAAATTCTACCTAATGAAGCCTATTATACCTATATTTCATCACATGACATTGACCTAAATTGAGTCAATTTAGTTCAAAGTGACCTAATAAATATGAACATACAAATAATGATAGACAGGAAAATACTCACTGCTCCATCCATCTTGTCTCACACATCTGTGATGCCTTGTGCATCACAGTATATACACTCCCGCTCTGCACCCAAAGGACATGTAATCTCCTGGGAGAGGTGGAAGCTAAGTAAGAACCCAGGCCAATTAAGGGGAAGAAATCTGGAAAATTCCTCTCCCAACCCCCACTTAGGCAATTTCAGTGTCAGTCAATACTTCGAATATTTGAATAAATTACCTGTTTCTGTCAATAATTTGAATCTGCTACTCATCTTCTCTGGTTAGGCATCAAATAACAAAGATAGCCAGTCCAACTATTTCCATTAGACGGGGCTGAAAGAAATTGTCTGACTGATCTCACTCATGCATTGAGATGTGAAGATAAATTTGTATATCTGTGAACTGAAAGGACTGTATTGGTTCCAGCCTGATGAAGATATCTCTTTTCTGTCGCCTTCACAAAATCATAGGATAGTTATGGATAAGGAAGGGCATTTAACCGATCTAACTTTATCCATCTAGAAAGATCCTAATGCCCTCCACTGCAGCATCCAATTATTTCTTAAATAATTTTATTTTTTTTCCCATCTCCATTATTATATCTGTAATTTTATTCCACACATTGATCATTCCTAAATTTACCCTTTACTGGTTTGAACCTGGGACCCTTTCATGCTAATTAATTTAAAGTATTATCCAGGTTTACCTTTTCCATTCTCTTAATGATCTTAACTAACTTATATACCTTAATAAGATCACTCCTCAGTTCTCTCCTTTGCAGCATGAAAAGTACATTTTTTTTTCCAGTTTATTCCTCAGTTCAGACCTTCAACTCTCTGAAATTCTCTGACTTGCCTCTCATCATTTGAATGTCTCCCCTGTCATGGCAATAAGAACTAGACATGATATTCAGGGTGTGATCTGACCAGACCACTGAACAGTTTGGTCGCACTTCATTGTTGTACTGTTTTGGCTTTGTTAATTGCTACTCTGCATTGAATGTTTAACACTGAATCTACTAAGACTCCTCGATAATTTCAATACCATTCATGGATTATTGTGTGCTGCCTGTGCTTCCTTCCTTTTTGCAATACTTTGTTCTTGTCTGAATTAAATTTCATCTGCCATTGTTCTATTTTGTTCAACTCATTTTGTAATTTTGAGCTCTCTCCTCTGATTCACTGTCCCACTTAGTTTGATATCATGGACCACTTTGTTTCTGAATCTTGGTAATTTAGGTCAATGAGAAACACTGAGCCCCTAGGCACCCCACTCAATACTTATCCCCATCCTGACACGACTCCTTATTAAATTTTTATTTTTTTTCTATTCTTCAGCTAATTTCTTGTCCATTCCCTTGATCTCCAATGCTTTGACTTTAACAAATATCCTTTGGTGTGTAGTTTTGTCAAATATCTTTCGGGATTCTACATGCACTATATTCTAGGGCTTTCTGCAGTTCGCTCGAGGTTTCACTTCCTCAAAGAAGTTGAGGAGGTTGGTCTGGTCTTCCAAGATACAAAAGCTCTGCAGGCTATAATTTCAGTTTCCTCTTATCATCTGCCTGTCTCTGCAAGTTTAGCTGTCACCAGTTCCCATATTTGCAGTTGTGCTTCTTTTAACTATTTTGAATCTGCACTTAGTATTTGTTGGAGTTTTTGTACAAAGTGGTCGCTGTGTAACAGCCCCGACAACCAATTTTTTCTGCAGCACCTGTGGAAGAGTCTGCCACTCTCGTATTGGCCTTTATAGCCACTCCAGGCGCTGCTCCACAAACCACTGACCACCTCCAGGTGCTTACCCATTGTCTCCCGAGACAAGGAGGCCAAAGAAGAAGAAGGTCGCTTACAATTACTGTACAAACTCTCATGTAATCTTCATACTGTCAGACTAATCTGAAGGGAATTGTTTGATGTGCTGATGATGATCTCATTATTGATCTTTTTGATGCACCATTAGCTCTGTACACTGATATTATCCAGCTATCTATTTTGTGCTATAGCAGTAAGAGTATGACTTTGAGCTGTGTCTTGATGTTGTACTGAAACATTGTTCTCTGTGATCAGTACTTTGATTTATTGCTTCTCACATCAAACAGAGCGGCTGTTACTACGCATTCTTTTCAACCTTGAAATTTGCTCACTGATTTAGAGTTCCTAGAACCTGTGGTTTGGAACTTAAACTTGAACCAAGAGCTGAAGCTATCAATAAATCCTGAAAGCTCATCTCTATCTTTGAGACCTTCTTTATCTAGAGCTTCCTAATTACAGCATTTTGGTCAAAGTTCCACATAACATACTTACAACAGGTTTTGTTAAAGTGATCAACAAAAAGAAACTATTTGCACTGGTCAGTGAGTTGGTAACTAACAGGCATGAATTTATGTACAACACTGAGAAAACAAAGGAAGTGGTAAAGAGAATTTATATACAGATGCTTGTTAGGGCATGGAATTCCCTATCAGCAACCAGTGAAAGCAGAATCCATTCTAAAAGGAATGTGGATAAGTAACTGAAAAAGTCAAAAAGAGTGCAGAGAACTGGTAGGAGAATGGGACGAGGTGGATAGCTCATTCAGACAGCCAGCACTGACTTAATAGGCAGAATGACTTCCTTTTGTGCTGTTCAATTCTATCAATCCATGATTCAAACATTGCTTAAACTAGTTCTTGTATCACCCACAACAACCACATAGTTTTCATCCTCTGCTTGATCCCCACATGCTGTACTCTGACATTATTAATTATCATCTTGTCTAGGTTGCTCAACTTTGTAGTACTCCCAGTTCATAATGGTAGTGTCCAATGCAGCCTGAGCTGTCAGCTAAGATCGAAATCAACTGCTCATTGTCCTTCTACATAATCACATCTAGCTTCCAATCGCAACTCTCATTGGTCTCTGTATCAGTTAGTAGGTACCCAGAGGTCACACTAATTTGGAAACCAGCTCAGAATGACTCACCTAATTGTCCCAGTGCTGCCCCAGAATTATTAAGGGATCCAGGATGAAGTGAGCCTTATAAAAGTGGCACAGGTACCAACTAGTTGAAATTTCCAGCATCTGCACTACAAACATTATTCTGTAGTATGTAAATTTACAGTCCCCGCAGCACTACTTTCCAATTCTAACAAAATCTGCTGCAGCTGGCTTGGCCTTATTAGAGTTCTTCATGTATTCTGAACCTTGTGACTGCAAGTGTAAAAGTTGAAGAAAATGTGCTTAACGCAGTTTGTTAGTAAAAAAAAATGAACTGTATTACAAGCTAAGGTTACCCCAGTGGCAATAAATGCATTAGAGTCACAATTTGGAGTATCAGGCGTATTTGTAGTCTGATTACAAATTCTATATGATGAAGTCATATTTCAACTCAAATACAGGACTCACATATCAAAACAAAAAGTAGAAACCATCTATGAATATAAAGTCACATTTTGATATAACACAGAAACAAAATGCACAAGACCCAAGAACCCAAGAACAGCCCATAAACATCAATGGATGACAGGCAAAATACAGCAGAGGAAGCTTTTGCTGCACTGTGTGTTGCAAAGTGTAACACAGTAAATCATAGAATACATAGAATTTTATAGCACAGCGGAGGATAGGGTAATTTATTTAGACTTTATGGAATAGTATAAAGTGGGTGATAGCGAATTGGCAGCCCTATGAAAGTGAATGGAAATCCAAAATGGAAGAGATGTAAAATGGGCTGTCTACTCACTATTGTCTACTTTACACTTATGTCAAAATTAACCCCAGCTCCCCCTCAGGAGGACGTTCAGGCAATCCTACCTGTGCTGGGTCTTTAAATGAGCTATCAGCGAATCCCAGTCTCCTGTCCTTTTCCGATACATCCATTAAATCTTTATATATTTAGCCACTTACCATTTCAAAGCTATTATTGATCCTGCTTCTACCATTTTTCTGCAAGGGCATTCCATATCCTGACAACCTCATGATTGCAAGAATAATTTAGTTAGGTTAAATTTGTTACTTTACTTTCAGATCTTGTTTGGCATTTCCACAGTGTATCAGTGGTTTAATCTCATGACTAGTTAAGCCAGACATAGAATCACAAAAGGAGATGAAATTGGTCTTGGACAGTAGTACAAAATGGGTGACAGCCAATAGACAGACCATACACACCATCCAATATTGTCTTGCATTGAAGTAAATGGAAGAGAATATCAGGCAGAGTGTAAAATGAGCTGCTGATTTGCTATTGTCTGTTTTGCGTTACCATCTCAGTCAAATTTCACTCTTATAGAATCCGCAGCATAGAAACAAATGATTCAGCCAAACTGGTCTATGCCGGTCTTCATACTACATACAAGCTTCCTCCCATTCTAATTTCCTCTTCCTACTCGGCACCCATATCTCTCTATTCCATTCTCCATCATGTATGCATTAAGCTTCCCATTGAGGTTATTTGTTTCAACAACTCCAAAAGTTCTTCTATTCCCATAGACATGGATCCCAATAATTTTTTTGTACTCTTTACAACCTTAACAACTTAAAAAAAAATTCTTTCATGGAATGTGGGCTTTGCCCATCGCTAATTGCCCTTGACAACTGAATAGCTTGCTAAGCCATTTCAGAGGGAAATTAAGAATCAACCACATTACTGTGGGTCTGGAATCAAATCTAGGCCAGACCAAGTAAGGACAGCAAGCAGATTTCCTTCCCTAAAGGACATTAGTGAACTAGACTTTTTTCATGGCAACTGATGATAGTTTCACAGTACCATTACTGAGACTAGCTTTCAATTCCAGATTTTTATTAATTAATTGAATTTAACTTCCACCAGCTGCCATGGTGGGATTTGAAACCATGTCCCTAGTACATTAGCCTGGGCCTCTAGATTGCTAGGCCAGTGACATTACCACTACACCACCATCTCCTCATTGTTACTATTAACGATTAATGTATTTATAATTCCAAATTTCATTGCTGTTCTACCCCATTTAGATACTTACCTTCCAAGGAGTGAGTGGCATGTTTATTCCTCCTACTAAAATGACTCACCTCAAACTTCATGATCTTGAATTTCATTTGCGATTTATCCACCCACACTGCCTATCTGTTTATATTTTCCTATATTATGGTGCAGTCTTTCACATTACTAACTATACCCTCCAATTTGCCATCATCTGCAAATTTCTACACTATAGCTCCAATTCCTGAGTTCAAATGATTTTTGTCTTTGGTAAACAATAGTGTTCTCAGCACTGATCCCTGCAGGACACCACTTCCCACTTTCATACACTACAGTGTTGGGGGTGGGTGGAATTTTAGCCACCAATAAAGGTTGGGTTTGGTTCAGATGGGTTTTAAAATTTTAAAAATCACAAACCTGAACCCAACCTGCCTCGAACCCACCCATTTCTGGTTTTAATGGAGACAGGACGGGGGTGGGGGCATGGGTGGGCAACAACTGACTCCCAGGAGGTGGATCTCTTATTTGAATCTTTCAATGAGGATGTGTGCCTCATATTTTATCTTTCTTCAGGATTAACCCTGGCCAGCTGGGTTTCCCAGGCCTTGGGAAACCTGGCAGCTAAAGATAGGTGAGGACTGCTGTGTGGAAGAGTTTAGTGCTTTTCCAGCACTGCTTGTGGGCCAGGAAAAGCAGGAGTGTTTCCTACCAATCCCCCAAATGAATATACTTCCCTCCCTGCAATCAGACCCTGCCCACAAACAAAGCCCCCTCCACCTGCAATCGGAACTCCTCCAATGATTGGATCACCTCCATGATATCACAGACCCCGTCCCCACGATCATCAACCTTCCCCATGATCAACAATCTGCCCTTGATCTGCCTCTGACCCTCAGCAATCCTCCCCGGCCCTCCAAACCATGCTTTACCCAACCTCACCAACCTTTACCAACCTCGCACTAAACATAACTGCTCCTCAGCTGCAGCCTCTTCTGCAGCATTGTCCACCTAACAGGTGCCAATCCTGTCAATCAGGCTGACTTCGGAGCAGGAATTCTTTTGAAAGAAAACCCAGGCAAACTGAGGAATTAAAACCCCAAAGTGTTTCCCCAACCAGAAATCCTGCCCCAGTAAAGATCAGGGCCGCTGTCTGATTTTTTTTTTGATACTGCTTCCCACTTTCTGTACCACTTCCCACTTCCAGACCAGGCAGGTCCCAGGCTTGAAGCACAGATTGCACTGATTTAGCTGATTTCATCTGGAGCTATAATAGGTGCTCACCAATAGATTTCATTTCTCTTCGCACTTTTGCCGTAGGTGGTCAAAGCTAACTCATAGATGGCGTCTCTGATGTGGGCCCACTTGGTCTCAGCATCCCCTGTGGGAGTGTTTTGAAGGGCTGTTACAAGTGAATTTAGAAATTTTTGTAACAGCTGTGGGTGAGAAATTCTGCTCGTGTTGATGCGCGGGTGGCCCTTCTGCTTGGAATGATGCAACTTCTTTGGTCTGAGTCTAACCTTGCTGCACACCAGGGAGTGGTCAGTGTCGCAGTCCGCACTGTGGAAGCTGCATGTGATTTGAACACTGTTTAAGGCGGTTCGCCTTGTGACAATGAGGTCTAGCTGGTGCCAACGACGCGATCTTGGGTGCCTCCATGTCCAGACTGGCCAAGAGAGTGTGGGAAAATGGCGCACTGTCACGGAACACAAAAGTCCGAGTGTATCAAGCCTGTGTCCTCAGTACCTTGCTCTATGGCAGCGAGGCCTGGACAATGTATGTCAGCCAAGAACGACGTCTCAATTCATTCCATCTTCGCTGCCTCCGGAGAATACTTGGCATCAGATGGCAGGACCGTATCTCCAACACAGAAGTCCTCGAGGCGGCCAACATCCCCAGCTTATACACGCTACTGAGTCAGCGGCGCTTGAGATAGCTTGGCCATGTGAGCCGCATGGAAGATGGCGGAATCCCCAAAGACACATTGTACAGCGAGCTTGCCACTGGTATCAGACCCACCGGCCGTCCATGTCTCCGCTTTAAAGACGTCTGCAAACGCGACATGAAGTCCTGTGACATTGATCACAAGTCGTGGGAGTCAGTTGCCAGCATTCGCCAGAGCTGGCGGGCAGCCATAAAGTCGGGGCTAAAGTATGGCAAGTAGAAGAGACTTAGCAGTTGGCAGGAAAAAAGACAGAGGCACAAGGGGAGAGCCAACTGTGTAACAGCCCCAACAAACAAATTTTTCTGCAGCACCTGTGGAAGAGCCTGTCACTCTAGAATTGGCCTTTATCGCCACTCCAGGCGCTGCTCCACACACCACTGACCACCTCCAGGCGCTTACCCATTGTCTCTCGAGTTAAGGAGGCCAAAGAAGAAGAATAGATTTCAGCACTCCTGGGTGAAGGAGGTAAAAATCACCCACTCCTGTAGCTATCTTCCAAACTGATGGTGGTTAACTCGCCTGATTACTCTGTGAGCTTTGTAATATGTATGATGGCTGTGAGTTTGATTAACCACTCCGAGTTGGCAAACAGACTTCTGTGAGAAGTACACATTTATGAATGTCAAGTGAGAACTGAACCAAGCTTAGCTACGTTTCCTCCCATGGTGGAATAGTCTGTTGACATTAACTCCAAGACTCATATGTGAGCCATTTCCGTGACATGCTACTTTAATTTCCAGGAAGTGAGGAGAGATGAGAAAGCAAAAAATGCATCATTAAAGCTTTAGTTTGCATAATCAGAACAAAGAAAACCTCTTTGCACCTATGAACAAGGTGCAGGCTTCTTAAAATTGCCTCAAGTCATTGCAAAGGTTATTGCAAAAGTAACAGTTGCTATCTGTGCCAATTTCAAACAAAATTATGATGCATAATAATTCAGGTCAGTCTGGATGGATATCTTGCTCAAAGACTGATAGTTATTCATATCCTTTTGAGTACTTTGACATATCTCCTACTGCTTTGACAGAAGGGAAATCACCACTGGAATTTTCAGATTAGTGTCAGTTGAAATAGATATAAGGGACTTATTTTAGTTATATAATTGTACAGCGAACATTTTCATGCATACTTTGACAGATTTTGTCAGCAGCAATGTTTTGTTTCTTTCAGCATGTTTCCTACCCCACAAGTAAATAACTTGGCCCTGAAATTCTGAGTCATACAATCTGCCACCAGGAATGGTGCAGGGCAGGAGATCCCCCTATTGAATGGTCCCAATGCTGACCCAGTCATCTCATCAGACTATTGCTGGGCAACATAAAGGCATGACTCCCATTGGTGCACCATGCCTGGGAACCCCAGAACAAATGTGGGAAAGAGGTCGGAGGAGTATGTAGCTGCATATTTAAATTTGTCCTGCTTTTAAAGCAAAACAAGGAAGGCAAAGACCTGGCTGCAGCTGGAACAAAGAGCAAACTTCCCAAAGATTGATATCTGAGATTGGGCACAGGGCAGATGCAACATTCAGAGGAGAGTGGAAAGAAACCCACCAGCAGAGCCAGAATCACATGGAAGGAAGTGGTAGTGGTAATGAGTACTTACTCGCTAATGCCTAGAAGCCTTCTCAATGCAGGATGAGGGTTAATTAACTCACAAAGTCAGTGAAGGTAAGCGTCAAGCTGTCATTAATATATATATTGTTCATTTCAGATAGTCAACTTAGTTTACACTAATAGTGAATTCACAAACCTAATTTTGTGAATGAAGTGTAATTACACATTTACATGCACATGAAAGACTTCAATTAAATGAATGCAGTATCTTGTATTGATGTATGCGTGTTGTAGCCTCACTCTGTATGAATTCCATGAGAGAAGTGATGAGAATTCTCCCATAGTTGTCACATGAAACAGTCTGTGACTAACAATCACAAGCATTCTTTTATCATCCAGGAAATAATTGCACATAGTTCCCAAGAAAGACAGGCTATGGCAGGAGGAACAGTAGGAGGAGGAAGCAAAAAAAATCCTGGGAACTCATTCAACTAATGCTGTCGGGGTTGGAGTTGTGGGAGGATGTGCACCCAGAGATGATTGGGATGACCAAGTGCTAATGGTCAAACATGAAAAATGGTTGCTCTTTTGTGAGGCTCTTACTCTGATGAGAATCTTACGGGAGCTTAACAGGAAGGAAAAAGCAGGAAACCAATATATTTCTGATTCTCCTGACCTCCACAGAAGCCAGAAACAAGACAAATGCTGCACAGAGAGAAAGAGAGAGAATTAGCCAATGTCAAAACCTTCACCATCTGGCGGAAATTTTTTCGAAACTGGCTTAGGGTTTTTAAACTTTTTATGGCCTCTTTCCCCACCTCCCCCCACCACTGCCCACATGTTTGCATGACTGAGTCTCGGGTGGCTGATGGAGTGTGCAGATAAATAATGCACCATGCCAGTATAGGATAGATTTGATGGGCCAATTGGTCTGTATCTGTCTTTTTCATATGCCCATATATTTGTAAATTTGCCCATTGTGTCATAGGCACCATCACATGCATTAATAAGACCAATATCAACTCAGGTGATAGTGATGGCCTAGATAAAGAATTGACAAAGGGCGATTCCTAATTCACACTGAGTCAATGGGATGAGGTATTGAAGATATTTTTAGGGGCATTATTTTAGTACTTTTGTTTGCAGCCAGTTTCAGATAAGATCCTATTTACGCTGCTTTTTTCACCAAAACCACCCTAATAACATATGGTAATTCAGATGAAGTCAAGCCTCCATAGTCCAACATTTGAAAATATCTCAAGTGGAATAATCCTACTTTTGCACTCCTGAACAGAAAATTTGTGATTATGTGTGCGTTGGGTGTTACTACTACTAAGTGCATTTTGAACAGTGAATTAATATTAGGCATCATTGCCTAAGTAGACGATCATAAGCTAAACCAATAATTAAGATGAGGGAAAGACTGAAGTAACAATTTTGCATTACTTTTACCGATAAGTAAACATATGTGCATTTAAGACCTATTGAATAGATCCCTCTATAAATTTTTGATGAATTTACCATTTCTTCCTTTGAAACCTAGATAATGGATCATAGAAACAGAGAAAATAGGAGCAGGAGTAGGCCATTCGGCCCTTTGAGCCTGCTCCACCATTCATTATGATCATGGCTGATTATCCAACTCAGTACCCTGTTCCTGCTTTTGCCCCATACCCTTTGATCCCTTTAGACTCAAAAGCTATATCTAACTCCTTGAAAACATACAATGTTTTGGTCTCAACTTCTTTCTGTGGTAGTGAATTCCACAGGCTCACCACTGTCTGGGTGAAGAAATTTCTCCTCATCTCAGTCCTGAAAGGTTTACCCGTATCCTGAGACTATGACCCCTGGTTCTGGACTCCCCCACCATCGGGAACATCCTTCCTGCATCTACCCTGTCAAGTCCAGTTAGAATTTTATAGGTTTCTATGAGATCCCCCCTTACTCTTCTGAACACCAGCGAATATAATCCTAACCGACTCAACCTTTCCTCATACATCAGTCCCGCCATCCCAGGAATCAGTCTGGTAAACCTTCGCTGCACTCCCTCTATAGCAAGAACATCCTTCCTCAGATAAGGAGACCAAAACTGCACACAATATTCATGGTAAATAGTAAAGGCTATCATCATTTCTTCTTTCTTTTGGGCCTCCTTATCTCGAGAGACAATGGATACGCGCCTGGAGGTGGTCAGTGGTTTGTGAAGCAGCGCCTGGAGTGGCTATAAAGGCCAATTCTGGAGTGACAGGCTCTTCCACAGGTGCTGCAGAGAAATTTGTTTGTTGGGGCTGTTGCACAGTTGGCTCTCCCCTTGCGCCTCTGTCTTTTTTCCTGCCAACTACTAAGTCTCTTCGACTCGCCACAATTTAGCCCTGTCTTTATGGCTGCCCGCCAGCTCTGGCGAATGCTGGCAACTGACTCCCACGACTTGTGATCAATGTCACACGATTTCATGTCGCGTTTGCAGACGTCTTTATAACGGAGACATGGACGGCCGGTGGGTCTGATACCAGTGGCGAGCTCGCTGTACAATGTGTCTTTGGGGATCCTGCCATCTTCCATGCGGCTCACATGGCCAAGCCATCTCAAGCGCCGCTGACTTAGTAGTGTGTATAAGCTGGGGGTGTTGGCCGCTTCAAGGACTTCTGTGTTGGAGATATAGTCCTGCCACCTGATGCCAAGTATTCTCCGAAGGCAGCGAAGATGGAATGAATTGAGACGTCGCTCTTGGCTGGCATACGTTGTCCAGGCCTCGCTGCCGTAGAGCAAGGTACTGAGGACACAGGCCTGATACACTCGGACTTTTGTGTTCCGTGTCAGTGCGCCATTTTCCCACACTCTCTTGGCCAGTCTGGACATAGCAGTGGAAGCCTTACCCATGCGCTTGTTGATTTCTGCATCTAGAGACAGGTTACTGGTGATAGTTGAGCCTAGGTAGGTGAACTCTTGAACCACTTCCAGAGCGTGGTCGCCAATATTGATGGATGGAGCATTTCTGACATCCTGCCCCATGATGTTCGTTTTCTTGAGGCTGATGGTTAGGCCAAATTCATTGCAGGCAGACGCAAACCTGTCGATGAGACTCTGCAGGCATTCTTCAGTGTGAGATGTTAAAGCAGCATCGTCAGCAAAGAGGAGTTCTCTGATGAGGACTTTCCGTACTTTGGACTTCGCTCTTAGACGGGCAAGGTTGAACAACCTGCCCCCTGATCTTGTGTGGAGGAAAATTCCTTCTTCAGAGGATTTGAACGCATGTGAAAGCAGCAGCATTACAAGAAGCTTTAACGAGGAAATTATTTCAATAGTAACTAAATGATGCTAAGCTGGAGTATTAAAAGCCATTAAAAGCAAGACAGAGGTCAGAAGTTCCACAGGTTTGAAATCCTAGGGCAAATGAGATAAAGTAGGAGATAGTGCAAGGAGTTTCAATTTCAACACAATCAAGAGTAAATAGCAGTAAATGAGGGTAGAGTTATATGCTTGGAACTTAAGAGGAACAAGTGAGGGAAATCCTTTGAGTATTGTTAAGAAGAAAGAGAGAGATTGTAGTGAGAGACTGATCACTATGTACATTTGTTCTCATTGATCACAAAGCAATCTTAAGTATTGAAAACGACCTCTGACAATTACAATCCACTCACAATGATTGTCCTATAGTCAGTAGTATGCACAAAGGAACAGTAATAAATATCTTTTTATTCTAGAAAGGAGAAAGCCTGGATGGAGACAATTGATTTGCAGGATCATCTACAGAGCAATTGCACAAAAATAAAGGTTATCTTTTGTTCTACTTAAAAAAGACAGAAGGCCGCATCAACCACAGAAGTAAAGTCTGGCTGATTACAAAAGATGAGGTCGTACATTTTCTGTTGTTAAGTTGTTTCATTTGTATGATTACCTCTTTGTTCCATTGGTTGGCTCAGGTCTTTTGCCCATAAATTAAAATACAAAAGGGTGGTGAATCAGACAGTAGAATTCTGCGATAGAGACAGGGAACCATCCAGCACTTACCACTCAAGCAATAGTCACAGTACAGAAGGATGCTATTTGGCCCATCAGTTCACTACTGGTTCTATGCTGGAAGAATTTAAAATGACTCGCATTGCCCTTCATTCTCCCCATGGCCCTGTAACAAACTCTGCTTCAAACGTTCATCTACTTTTAACTTATAAGTTATAATAGTGTCAGCCTCAACTACCTTCTGTGGCAAAGCAATCCATCCACTAGCAAGGCTCTGCTGAAAGTTCTCAAAATTGCTGTGTCACTCTTTGAGTGGTAATTTTAAATTGATCACTTTTGGCATTGATTCCGGAACCAGAGATGAAAGGGGTAACAAAAACAAGAAATGCTGGAATCACCCAGCAGGTCTGGCAGCATCTGTGGAAAGAGAAGCAGAGTCAACGTTTCGGGTCAGTGACCCTTCTTCGGAACTGACAAATATTAGAAAAGTCACAGGTTATAAGCAAGTGAGGTGGAGGTGGGGCAAGAGATAACAAAGGAGAAGGTGCAGATTGGACCAGTGCTGCTGTTCAATAATCAGTGTATTCACACCTAATCTATACTAATGCATTGTCTTTCAACACACCATTAACATATTGTTTGCCTTTGCTCCGTGACCTTTTGGTCAGCTATGTGGCCTGGTCCAATCTGCACCTTCTCCTTTGTTATCTCTTGCTCCACCCCCACCTCACTTGCTTATAACCTGTGACTTTTCTAATATTTGTCAGTTCCGAAGAAGGGTCACTGACCCGAAACGTTGACTCTGCTTCTCTTTCCACAGATGCTACCAGACCTGCTGGGTGATTCCAGCATTTCTTGTTTTTGTTTCAGATTTCCAGCATCCGCAGTATTTTGCTTTGATGAAAGGGGTAAGTTTGGTTCACTCAGACAAGTGGGAACAGCATGGGCGTAATGTTAAAATTGTTTCCAGGTACTTACTGCTCCATTCCCCTGCTTTCTCACTGATTACCGTTTTAACTGTGCCATTTTTTTTAGTGCCCACCAGAGAAGGTGGGAACCTCATAGATACATATAAATTGGGATTCTATGACATAATTGGCCCAGATTTTGCAGCGAGTGGTGAATGAAAGCCAGTCATTGCACTTACATTTGCCCACACACTTCGGGCTAGATTTTATTTTGCTGCTGCCAAGTGAGGCAGCGGGCGAAAAAAATGGCAACCTGCGTGTCACCATGCCGCTGCAATGTAGCGCACTGAGGCTCATTTGAATGTGACAGGGGCAGTCTCAGTGATACCATGAACAGTGTCAACTGATTCATGAGCAGGTGCTGGCACCATCTTTAAAAAGCAGCCAGCCCTACATTCAAGCTCTTCCTTCATTGTTGCTGTTGTGCTGGAGCAGAAAGGCCAGCAGTGTCTGCAACACCACACCAGCCTTCAAGCAGCATCCCTGGGAACCCCTGTGCTAATGGAAGGGTGGCCCCATGGTTTAGCAATGCCTCCCTACTCACTATCCTCCAGGCTGCAAGGGAATGGTGGGAGGTCCTCTTCCCCAGCGATGGCAAGTAAATGTCCTCCTGCCTGACCAAGAAAGCTTAGACAGAGATCGCAGAGGAGGTAAACCACCATGGGGTCCTCCGGCGAGACTGGGACCAGTGCAAGAAGAGGGTCAATGATCTCATGCACTCAGCAAAGTTAAGTGACATGTTGCAGAACTGCACGGTTTGACCTGGATGTCCATATATGGTATGTCACATGGGTGCCACTGCCATGTCAAAGACAGGGAGGTCAGGGAGGATTGATGGCACATGACTGGCTGCATATGTGCATCAAGTCACCCTCGTTTGTACCTCAGAGCATGCCACACCCATGACACGGTGAGTCCGTATACCAAAGTATCCCCCAACCGTTGTTGAACCGCCCATGTTGTTACAACTGTGATGTTGATGTTTGGCAATATTCAATATCTGCATCCTTACTTTTTGAGGCGAAGAAGGCCCCCAATAGTAGAGAGGCGTCCAGGGCCGGTTGGGGGGGGTGGTGCCAGACCTGAGGCCGCGCACGGACTTCGAAGAAGAGGCGCTGAAGCTAGCTGGGAGCCAGGGAGCACGTGCCATTTCGGCAGTGGAGCTTGGGGTCCCTGGTGAACAGAGTGATTATTGCCAAACACAATGATTCCTAATTGCCTTTCATATGCAGATACTATGCTGTCATCATAGCGACATTTGTACCATAAAATCTTAGTGTCCGTTCTTCATATTGTATCTTGCTGGGCAAGGCTCTGAGTCAGCCTTGGAGGCCCTGCAGACACTGAGCACCTCTGAGGAAGAGACAACCTCAGAGGATGCACCATCCCATGACACTCCTGCACCTTTCAGCAACGCGGATACACTGGCCCCGGGGGGTAGTTGATCGGTATTAGATTTTGGGTCACAAGCTGATGAGAGCAGCACACACGTACCCCAAGAGCTGGCTGAGGCTGAGACAGCCGAGCCCACTGACAGTTGGATGACTTTGGGTGTCTAGGCCCATGCTGAGCCCCAGGCTGACGACGAGCTTCTGGTGTCAGCAGCACAAAGCCTCCCGGAGCTGAAGAGAGAGGTAAGGCAACATCTGGCGGAGATGCCAGAAGTCATGCGTAGCTTTGAGTGGAGGGTGAGGGAGTCCATCCATGCCATGACAGCTGCCATGTCCCAGGCAGGTGAGTGCATGGCTTCATCCATGGAAAGGTCAGCAACCCTCATGGAGAGCCAACTTCCACCGATACGCGCAGACCGCAAACCCTCGCCTCAGCAATGAGCTCGATGCAACAGTGGCAGTGCGAAAGGGGGACCAAGGGCCTGGAGAGTGTTTCTGCTCCTGGTCCTTCTCCAGAGAGCAGCGAGGTTCCTATGAGCCTTGAGAGGAGGAGGGGAGCCAGCATGCCACATCTGGGGCGCCCCCTCAGGATGATTCCAGTTTGGACACCAGCTCCTCAGCCCCTCCACCAGTGAGTACAGCTCCATCAGTCATGATGCGTGAGGACAACTCTGCACTGGTGAAGGAGGCCCTCAAGCAGCCGGGTCCCTCCAGGCCTCAGGCACACAGAGGACGACAGCTGAAGTCATCCCAGGACAAGGGGCGTCCTGCTGAGCAGACTGCCTCCAGTCCAGCTGCTAGTGCAGAAGCCACACCACGAAGGAGCGCCCACAAACGTTTGAAAAAGACACCTTGACACATATGGGTATTCACGGGTGAGACAGCTATGTAATATGCAATATTTGTAAATGTGCTTTTCTGACAAGTGTAGCCTTTCCTGTGTGAATAACGCATGTGTCCACATACCGACTATGTGTCCTCCCATTACAGAAGTAGCCTGACAGTACTGCCAATGTAAGAAATAATATCATTGCCATGCCAATATGCATGTTGTGGCACTGCACAGGTGCAGTCACATGGGCAATGGCTCAGTCAGCTACTGCCAGTCATGCTAGAGAGACAGTTGTTATAGAGGCAGAAGACTTAAGACGAGATGCAGGACAGTGGTGTGAGGAGCATATGTTACACTTCAGGGATTGTGGGAGTGCTCATTGATCAGGTGTTGTCTGGCATCCCTTTCTCACTTCTCGCTATGTCTGCCCTCTATCAATGCTCTCCGTGCTCCCATGCGTCGTTGCAGCTGGATGCCCTCTGTGTCCTCATTGTCTATGGATGTCTCCTGCTCCCGTATCTCTTCATCCTGCAAGGCCTCCCCCCTCTGTACTGCGATGTTGTGCAGAACGCAGCAGACAACAACGATGTGCCCACCCTGTCTAGTGCGTACTGTGCGGCTCCACCCGATCTATCCAGGCAGTGGAAGCGCATCTTTAGCATGCCGATGGCCTGTTCGATGGTAGCTCGGGTGGAGCCGTGACAGGCGTTGTAGTGCTCTTCTGCATCGCTGCTGGGGTTCCTCCACAGCATTAGAAGCTATGGCATCAAGGTTTAGCCCTTATCCCCAAGAATCCACCCCTGAATCTGAGCTGATGCAGTGAACAGCAGCAGCACCTGGGACTAACACAGGATGAAGGAGTTATGGCGGCTGCCTGGGAAGTGGGCACACACTTGCAGGAAGCTTTCTGTGTTCACAGACTAGCTGCACATTGAGCGAGTAAAAGCCTTTTCTGTTGAGCTATGTGGCTGATTGCTTCGTTGGAGCCTTGATGGCCACATGCATGCAGTCGATGACCCCTTGCACCTGTGGGAATACCGCAATGGCCCCAAATCCAATGACCCTCTCGGCCTGACTCTCGGCGTCTGTCCTGAAGTGCACATATTCACCGGCCCTCCTGTACAAGGCATCAGCATCCTCCCTGATACATCGGTGTAATGCTGATTACGAAACCCCACACAAGTCGCCGGTGGATCCCTGGAATGATGCGGAGGCATAGAAGTTTAGAGCCACTGTCACTTTGAGAGCCACAGCCATAGGGTGACCATCAAAGCCCAGTGGCTGCAGGTCATTATTATTATTCAGTAGTGCGCAGAGATGTGTCACCACCTCTCTGGACATCCGCAATCATCTCTGACGCTGGCGCTCCAACATCTGCAGGTGCGTCATCCAGCTCTTATAGACCTGTTGGTGTCTCTGGGCTATAATACGCCTTGGTGGCTGCTGCTGCTCACATCTGGGAACTTCCATATGGGCTACACCTGCCCCTTGGTTCTGCTTCTGCCGGATATGCCTCATCATGGCACGAGGATCCAGAAAGACAGGGTGGACCATCCCCATCTCTGTGCTCGAGCTCAACTCGGTTCCTTCACAAGGTCAATGGCACCTATCTGGGCAGAGAGTAAATTCGTGCTTCAGCTGTGTTCCAGCATTAGCTGTATGGCATGGCATGACATTGTCTGTCTAAGCTTTAAATGAGAACGAGCTAACCTGACAACTGTAACATCATTCCATGTTGTCTGCATTGGAGCACCAGCAACAGGAGGTTATACATTCGTGATTCCACCCCACATAAAGGACTCATCCACTTCTATTGCTCCACCCCTCCCCCAAACATTGTTGTCCAAATGCATGGTGAGCCCCCTCCCCTACCCCCTCGGCCATTCATGGGCGCAGAGTGGCCCCCTTTACTGAACAAGGGCATGGGGTCACCCCCTCCATGGATGCGGAGTTCAGAACCCCATCAGCTGAATTAACTCAGCTTTTCAAAGAACAGGGGAGCAGGACAGTACTTACCCACCTTCACAGGCTCTGAGGACTCCTCACCTGGTGGTGCCAGGTTTTCTGGGACGTGAACGTAAAGGCACGTGAGTGCCGCACATCCAGCTGAAGATCCTAAACTGATGGTTGAATTGCACCGGGATGCGATTCCGAGCAGCAGGGGTGGAGGGCCAACACGGAGCTTCGCCACCGTCGGGAAGATCGGGCCTGGCAATTGCGGCATTAGGCTCTGTGGCGGGCCGCTGACTCAGTGATCTTCCACTACTGTGCTCCACCCCCCCCACCCCCCATTACGAAGCCCAGGATCAGGAGATGAACTAAATTTAGCCCTTCCTTTTTCACTGCAACTTGCAGTAATTGGAAATCCGAAACAGTGTGGCCCCTTCTACAGAGAATCTGGGACCTAAGTGAACAGAATAAGCAACAGCGTGTCTTCTCAACCAATCAGATTGAAACATCTTCACGAAAGTACGCTGAGGACTAAATTGGATTGCTCCCAAAAATGGGCACAGAGATTGTGATGCATAATTAACCCACACCCATTTATTACAATGCAGGCAGCCTGCTGCTTACTCCATTGAATGATCTCTGCATCCAGCCAGCATAACCACAGTGTTCATTGACTGATTGTGCAGCAGTGAGGTGGGGAGTGGGGGCATGAGTGGCTAGCATCACTTAAAGCTAGCACACTGTGTAAAGCTAGTCTGCACCACTTAAAGGGCATGTATATTGTGGCTGGAGCAGATGGAGACGTGGTTGAAGAGGATTTGACCTGGACAAGAGTGAGGAATGGCACAACAGAGGAGAAAGTGGCCTCCAAGGTTTTCAGATCCAGCACTGGAGTTCTTAGGAGAGGAGGTGGAAAGGAGAAGAGATGTTCTCTATAAACAGGGGTGGAAGGATGGTGGCCAGACCTACAGTAAAAATGCAGTAGAAGCCATAGCCATAGAGGTCAATGCCCGGACTCAAACCTCAACGACTTGGATGCAGTGCCGCAAGACATTCACTGTGAAGGTCAGTGAATGCATCTTCAAATACCATATTCCACCAGTTGCACCACTAGCCTCAGCCCCTGCTCAATACCCCACACCCTCATCGCTCCCCTACCACCACTTTCTATTAATCAGGTTTCATGCCTGACATTTCTCTGCTTCATCACACCCTCACAGACTAGCACTGTTGCAAGCCTCATACCCACATCTCACAGGTTGCACACTCTGCCAGCTATTCAATCCTCAGCAATGGGCATCCCAATAATGACCAGCACTGTCTCCTCCATGGGGATTAGGATATGCAAGCATGCCTGTCCCCCTCCGGTTAGCTCCTGTTGCCTGTGGTTGTGCACCACCTTGACAGCCACATCAGCCAAACAGATTACTTGACACTAAAATAAAAGCAAAATGAAAAGCTACTGCAAATGCTGGAAATCTGAAATAAAAACAGAAAGGGCTGGAAATGCTCAGCAGGTCAGACAGCACCTGTGGAGAGAGAAGCAGGTCTGTGACCTTTCATCAGAACTGGCAAAGGTTAGAAAAAAAACAGGTTTTAAGCGAGTGAAGGGTGGGGGGGGGGGGGGGCGGCGTGCAGGTGGTGGGCAAGAGAACAAAAGGGAAGGTGTGTGATAGGGCAGAGGGCAGGAGAGATTAAATAACAAAGCTGTGTTGGGACAAAGGCAAAGAGTGTGTTAATGCTTGAGGTGAAAGACAAAGCATTCGTCCAGAGAGAGGGTTAATAGTGGAATAATGAACTGCTCTGACTACATGAAAAACAGGCACATGTTTAAAAAATAAAATAAAATAAAATAAAAAATATAAAATATAAAAAGGGTCCAGTCATGCTCTGAAGTTATAGAACTCAATGTTCAGTCCACAAGGCTGTAGAGTGCCTAATCAAAAGATCAGATGCTGCACCTCGAGCTTGTGTTGATGTTCACTGGAACACTGCGGCAGGCCAAAGACAGAAATTTTGGTATGAGAGCAGGGGGGAGGGTGGGTGGGGAGAGAGGGAGTGGGGGGGCAGGGGTTGGCGGTGTTGAAATGGCAAGCAACCAGATGCTCGTGGTAATGCTTTCGGACTGAGTGGAGGTGTTCTGCAAAGCATCACCCAATCTGTGTTTGGTCTCCCCAATATAGAGGCGACCGCATTGTGAGCAGTGAATACAGTATACTAAATTGAAGGAAGTAAAAAGTAAATCACTGCTACACCTGGAAGGTGTGTTTGGGGCCCTGGATAGTGAGGAGAGAGGAAGTAAAAGGGCAAGTATTACCCTCCTGTGGTTGCTTGGGAAGGTGCCATGTGAAGGGGATGAGGTCTCGGGGGTGATGGAGGAGCGGACCAGGGTGCCGCAAAGGGAACGATCCCTTTGGAATGCTGACAGGGAAGTTTTAGCTCTACGGGTGCCATTTGTATGAAGATGTTAGCACGGGTGGTCAGAGTGTATGTCGGACATATGCAGAGTTGGCAGATTGTGACATCAGTAAGTATATAATGCTGATTTGACACCACTGTGGTCATTTTCAATGTCGCTGTTCTAGCTAATGCCCTCCCTTAAACACACACAGTTGAACAGGCATTCAGCAGCTTGGAGAACCTGACACCACCCCAACCAAGACCCCATCAACACTATTTAAATGGATCATCAACTTCTTTCAGGTTAATTGCTGATTGATTTCTACTGAGTTTGTAGAAGTTCTGTGAGTTTTCCCCTGCTGTTTAAATTTGGTAAAGTCGACAGGGAGTGGTAATGGACGTCAAGAAGACCTTGGTTCTGACTGCAAGGATTCTGGTCAGATCACTCACTCCCCGTCATTGGTGCTGTAGTTTCCATCCTCCTTGGCCTGCAGCAAGAAAGGGAGATTTAACAGAGTCAGAGGATGGGTTGCTTGCAGATGGAGGAGGAGGGGGAGAAGGGAAGCTTTATCCACCTAAGGTATTCAAGCAGTATTTCATGAACTTCAAGCTAAGCCAGGAGCAGTGTGTACATTGTCACTGTCTTATGAAGGAGGTGCTCATAGAAATCTGCCATCTTTTGCAGGCAGACCAGCAGCCTCAGAGCAACGCAAGGATGGCACAGCCAGTGACCATAGCCATGAATTTATTCACTTCAGGATTATTCCAGGCTGGCGCAGGTGGCATTCTCTAACACCTCCCAGGTCTGCTGCATAAGGGAGGCGACTGACATTCTTTGGGTTGGATTTTGTGTGGACCTTGGTGATGGGAACAGAGGCGGGTGAGCACAAAATTGGGACGAGAGATGTCGGACAAGGAGTCTGATGTCGTGACGTCCCATCCCGATTTTGTCCATGTCGGTAAAGATGGAGGGTGGAGATCAGATGTCAATGTGGTGGACAATTAAGGTATTTAAGAGGCCTTGTTATAATCCCACTGGAGATCACCAACAAACCAAAAGAATCAAATCCACCGATTGACCCAAATGTAGGAAGCAAAGTGTCATGCAGGCCCCCACCTGCCAAGAATGAGGCACATTAATTTCGCCACATGGACATTAAATTTCAAATTGTTAATGGGAAGAAGCGAAGGCCTATTACAACGAATTGCCAGGCCCCTGGTTGGAAAGACATTTTTGCATATTAGCAGACAGTGTTGGAATAAAGGAGCTGTCCCCTGTTCCCAATACACAGAACAGACGTGGTCAGACCAGTTTAGTCACATGACTAACTGGCTGTTGCAGAGTTTGAAATGAGAGTTTTAAACTGGAGAAACAGTGTTTGAAAGCAGAAAGCTCGGCTCCTGGATTGAAAAGAGCCTCTCCTGTCTGCTCCCATCTCTTTCTCACCAACTTCGGAATCCATTGAAAACACATGAACCCCAAGAGAGAAAAATTTCTTATAGTAAACAAGGTTTAAGAACAATACTAGGCCCCAACAAAAAGCAAGATCTACCGACAAGCAAGGACTTCACAGTGAGCTCAAAAACCCGTAACAAAACAACACTTCAGATATTGCCTCAAACTTTTCCACATTATTTTTTCTTCTGCTCTTTTCTGTCCCTATCTGCATGTGTGTATCGCATATGCATGCTAGCGTGGGTGTGACATGTATCCGTAGGCATTAACCGAATTAGAGTTTCAGTTTAAGTTTTAATAAGTTTCACTTTTCTTCTTTAAACCTAAGAAAGCCTGCCTGTGCTTGTTTCTTTGCCTTATAATTGGAAAATGGTGAAAAAGGATTCGCCAAGGAGGAGCTCAAAACATGGTGTGTTTAAAATTAAACCCTGTTACAGTTAGACCAGGTGAAGGCTGAGAGGGACTCCTAGACACCTTTCTCACCTGGTCGTAATAAAAGGAAAAACCAAACGGACAAGATTTCACTTTTATAAACTTTACTTTAACACTCAAACCAAAACCAACATAAATTAAATATAAGCTAACAGTTAAATCAAGGTTGATATATATATCTTGAAGACTACATGTTTATTATCAAATACAACAAAGGCTGTCCTTATGAATCCTCTGAGTAATCCTATGAGTAAGAGTGTGTTGAACATTCCCAACGTACATCAAAATCAGGGACTTCCTCAGGTAGTTTTCCAAGTCCTGTCTTCCAGGTTCATATACGGGAGTACTGTTGTGGCCGCAAATAAAGTAAGTGCCATTATAGGAGGTGAATTTGGACGCGTTTAGTGCCTTGGGCAGAAACGTGAGATTCCAATGGCTTTGACCTGTGTTATTAAAAAGGGAAATGGAGACGTTGTCGCCTGGGGAGGTCTATGAACACTGTATAGTTGCAAATGCTATTACCGACGGGGTAGCCATCGGTCAAATTACGGAACATGCACACTATTCCCATTGGCCGTCCCACTCCTGAGGTATTGGTCAATGCAAGATAAGGAGCTGTACTCGAGCCATTAAAGGAAGGTGTATACGAACCCCACATGCTATCATTATACCCGGATGATATCAGGTTTTGGCGAATCCCGAACCTATACGAAGCGGGGGTGGGGGGGGCGGGGGTCGCAAACCCCCTATCCCAACGTATGGGTTGTCAGCCACCATCCCATCTGGGATGTATTAAGAGGTATGGGCCGTAACGGAATGCCTCCTCTGGAATGGATGGGCATGTGTACACATACCCAACAGCTAGAGATGTTAGCTGCCTTGGCATAGGTATAAAACATGTAAAGGAAAGTGTTAATGTGCGTTTCCCTGGACACTCGATTAGTTCCCCAAAGTGGAAAGGTTTGGTTAACCATAAGTAAGCAGATACTTAAAATGCATGCAAAGAGGCTTGTATCCATGCTTTCTTCCCTTCCACCTTAACTGCTGCCTGGGTGGTCAGTAGCACCTGGAAAGGTCCCTCCCACTTTGCGTCCAATGGTTCTTTATGTATTTGCTTCACGTAGACCCAGACTCCCGGGACGATGTCATGCCCTCCTTCTGGTGGGTCACCCCAAGCTGCCGATACCTGCGAGGAAGCAGAACTGATGGCATTTGTTAGGTTCTAGTAGAGCGCCACTCATCAGGTGACAATCAGCTTTTCGCAAATCAATTGTTCCCTGCAGAGACATGGGTCTCCCTGTTATTATTTCAAATGGACTCAGGCCCGTAGTTCTGTTTGGAGTCGCCCTAATTTTGTATAGGGTTCTCACGCCCATCCTGCTTTCCGGGTACCGTTGTCAACAAAGGAGGAGCCATCTGTAAAAAGGATCAAATCTGGATTGTGCAATGCCTCCTCCTGCACTAAGGTTACTTCCTCTGTCTCTCTCATAGCCTCCATGCAGTCATGCTCTTCCCCCTCTTGCTCCCAGGCAACGGGAGCATAGTTGCTGGGTTTACCGGGCTGGCTCAGACTATATGGAGGTTGGAGGTCTCTAGGACCGTTGTCCATCTGGTCCATCTGGCTGCTGTCACTTGGGATACTCTATTCATGGACAGCAATGTGTGGACGGTGTGCGGACACTTGACCGATAGCTTTTGATCCAATACCAGACCTGCAGTAGCCATCACAGCTTGGCATGTGGCTTCCATGGCCCTTAGGCAACTGCCCCATCCTAGGGCCACGGTGTCCAGTTTTCTCGAAAAGTATCCAATAGGTAGGTCTCTGTTGGTCCCCATGCTCCTGTGTCAATATGGCGGTCATGTATCCCTCTTTTTCATGTATAAACAGGGTAAACGGTTTCCCGTTGCCGGGGATTCCCAGGGCCGGCACCGAGCACAAGGCCCTCTTTAAATTCTCGAAGGCCTCTTGTTGGTCTGTCGTAAGGGTGACCGCTTCCTTCGAGGCCCGCTTCCCTTTCAAGAGATCATTTAACAGTTGAGCCAGTTGTGTGTAGGAGTCGATCCAATTTCTTTTCAAGTTACACAAACCCAAAAAGGACCTAAGCTCCTGGATCGTGGTGGGCTGTTTGGCAGCCCGGATGGCTGTGGTCCTGTCCTGGGTAAGTTCCCTCTTTCCTTTCGAAATCTTTTGTCCCAGGTACACGACCTCTTCTTGGGCTATTTGCGCTTTGTCGCCACTGACCTTGTGTCCTCTCCAATGAAGGTGGTCCAGCAGGGTACGCAAATCTTGTTCGTCTTGTTCTTCCATTTCAGAGGCTAACAGGATGTCGTCCACGTACTGGATGACCGTAGAGTGCATGGGAGCTAACTCCCTCAAATGGTTTTGTAGGGCCATATGAAATACCGTAGGGCTGTTGTGGAAACCCTGTGGCAGCCGGGTCCAGGTGTACTGTTATTGTTGAATGGTAAAGGCGAACCACGGTTGGACCTCGGTTGCCAGGGGCACCGACCAAAATCCATTGGCCATGTCGATAACAGAGAACCATTCATGTTCCGGCCTCAGGGTATTGAATACCGTGGAGGGGTCAGCTACCAGAGGAGCCTTTTGATCAATACACTGGTTAGCCCTTCTATAGTCAACAGTAAGCCGCCAGGTCCCGTTTGGTTTCCGTACTGGCCACACAGGGCTGTTGGAGGTACTGTGTGTTTTAACCAGCACGCCTCACTCCTCTAGTTGTCTAATTACGGGTAAGATTTCTGCAATAGATGTTGGACTAATGGGGTATTGTTTAGTACAGGGCAGAGGGGATCCCGTAAATATTGCCAGTTCCATTTGAAGTGACCCACAATCGTTCTTATCCCGAGCCCATAGTGGGTACTCCCTCAGCTCCTCCTTCTTCAGACTTCTGATAGACCATGTTACCTGGCCGCCTTCAAAATGCAACGAGGAGTTCAGCTGAGTAAGAACGTCCATACCCAGAAGGGCCTGGTCCACTGTACCTATCCAGACTGGTGTTATCAATTTGTGTGGACCAAGTCCAATGCTTATGGCCACCAGCCCTGTGGGCAGTCTTAACTTTACCGTCCATCGGTATAGAGTTCCCGTATCGTTGAGGTAGACATGTTAATTCGGCCCCAGTATCCAATAGGCAGTCTATATCTTGATTGCCCGCCCTCGCGGTTATATACAATCCATCTCTTCGTTGTTCTATTAGGAGGGGCACCAAAAGGGCAAGGGAGGGCTCCGCTAGTTTTTTGCCGCACCAAGTAACGCCAGTATCTCCTTCCGTTGCTGGGATGACAACTGTTTGAATTTTTCTAGGTCATTGTCCTCAGGGGAGGGACCTGGTCTTGGTGCTGGATTGTATCCTTGCCGCCCTCTTCCCCGTCCCTTCGCTCTACACATCTTAGCCCAATGGCCTTCCTTCCCGCAGTAGTGGCATGCCCCGGGTCGTCTAGCTTGCGCCTTATCAGGACCTTTGGGTGTCCAACTCGCCTGCAGAGCTCGGAGCTTTGCTCCCATGTCCCTGTCCAGCTGACTGCATCGATCAATCAACGTAGGTTGTGCGTAGGTTACTCCTGTGACTACCCACTCTGGTAAGGTTACCTTCAGCATCTTGGATAATTCTGGTTTTAGCCCCGCAACAAAGGCAGACTTCAAAGGCACAAAACGGGTATCATCCAGCTCCTCTGGAGCAATGTTCGTTATCCCCGAGTGTTCCAGCCAAACAGATCTAAACCTCTCTTCATACTCCCGCACCTCTTCGGTACCTTTTTGCTGACAGGCTGTAATTTTATTCCAATCTGTCTTTGTAGGACAGAACGCTCGCAACCACTGACTAATCGCAGCCCATCTGGCATCTAGTTGTTGCTCGTCCTCGCCCAAAGCAGTATGGACCTCTCTGTTCAGTCTTCGCCCCGCTCGCCCAGGCACCGTCACAGTCAAAATCTATACCCCGTCCCATGGGTGGAGGTGGTAAATTCCCATCAGACGTTCCAACTGTTCCCACGACTTCTGACCCCCCCTTTTTCGGGTCAGGCAATTCTTTGGACCATTTATCAATTTTCTCAGGATCCGCTGGGGCATGCATCCAATAAGTGTTGTGCTCAGACGTGATCACCTCATTATCGTCTGTAGTCTTCTTTTCTTGCTTCACCTTAACGCGTTTCTGTTTAAGGGGGGCGAGCCGCGCAAAAGGAAACTCATCATCAGTATCACTTTCTTCGCTGGAGGACTCAGCCTCCTCTATACCAGCTTCACGCCGTTGCGTTTTTCGTAGTTCTTTTAGTAACGACTCCAGATTCAGGTACAGGCGAGACGGTTGTGGTCAGCGGGGTCTGCAGGGCGATCCCGGTCCCTTCGGTTGGGTCGCCTGTTCGTCTCGTAATTGTTTTTTAAGTTCGTTAATTTCAGTCTCCAGCTTTTCCTTTTCAGATTGTTTTTCAGTCTCTAATTTTTCTAATTTAAGCTTTTCCTTTCTCAATTGTTCGCAGACCGCCTTCAATTGGTCCTTCGCATTAGACAGGTCGTGGTCGTGGTTGCGTTGAGCTTGTTGGATAATTTCATTACACTGTCGGATCTGGCCCATTACGACTAAGGACCATTGGGTCCGTTCTTTATCCTTTAAACGGGTCTTTTTCCCCAAACTCTCTTTATATCTTCCAGGGACCACTGTCCCTTGGAGGCACCATATTTCTGTTCAATTTTAGTACAGGTTTTAGTCAAATTAAACTGTTGCTCTATATATCCTTTTAACTTCGAAGAATTTCATCTTCGGAAATGTCTGGCGAGGCCCGCCCGCCTTTTACGATGGTTGGCAACTGTCAGTTTCCTTCGTCAGTCATTGTATCGTTTCGAGTAAGGAGGGGGTCTCGAGCCATGGGGCTTTTCAGCCGGGCCAATGTATTACAGTATAACATTGCCGAGTCACACGTCTATAAAGGGGGTCTCGAGCCTCGGAAAAGTTCGGGATCGCTTGGTGGAGTACCAAAACTAGACAAAGGCCGAGGACTTTTTAAAGTAAAGAGGAGTCCTTACCTCCGGGGGCCGATATAGATCCGATGTCCAGGGCTTCGGTCTTTAATCCTCCAGCGATCCTGCCGACTACACCAAGTTGTTGGATCCCATCAGATACAAAGAGAGACCAAGTCCGAACTTAACTTTTAGAAACTTTATTGCAGTACATGATTGTTACATTGCAAGGATACAAAAAGAACAAAAAGCAAAACAAAAGAACATGCAAAAGAACAAAACAAAAGAACATGTGCTCACTACAGCAAGCCTTTCTTATAGTTATTCATACAAAACTAGTAACGCCACCGCCACCACCCGCCCCCCCCCCCCCCCCCCCCGCTTGTTTCTGAGTGGTTTGCAGAATTCTGCTATCAGTGCATGATTGGTTCATTCGCCCCAGCGTTTTATTTTTGCATTTTATTTCAGTAGTTTCACAACCCCCCTCCTTGAACTGTTAGGCTGATTATTAAACAATAGGCTACTATTAAGCTGTCTGCAGCTGTCCTGTTAGCTTCTGCTTGTTATTTTTTATAAATTGGCTCCACAGCTCCACAGTTAGTTTGTTAGTTGATTAGCTTACTTTTGATCTGTCCCCACAGTGGCTGCTGGGTGACAAGGGCTATTCACTCACCACCTGACTCATGACTCCAGTGCGCACCCAGGCAGTTTCAGCTGCCTGGACCGTGTTGGAAGACCCCTGCAGTACCAACCAGAGCATGTGTTACAATTTATCATGTATCCTGCATAATCTCACCATCATGAGGGCATAGCCCTTGCCACCAGGGATATGGTGAGCAGATGAGGAGGAGAGGGAGAAGGAGGATGAGGAGGAAATGATGCAGCAGGAGGAAGAGAGGAGGAAACAAACACATTCCATTTCCAGCTGGGCGGCCTGTGATCTCCTTATCTGACTGCGGTACCAGTGAACACAATCCCGAATTCCCACAGCTTACCATCCTTCTGTTACAATCAGAGTTTCCTCTTGGCCATAATACAGAAATAGAAGCCATCACAAACAATCGTTCCATACCAACTTTATGAAACAAACAATCCAATATTCCAAACAAAAGTCAACTAATAACCCTTCTGCATTCCCTTAGTGCCTGTTTTGTGTGTGCCTTTATGTGGCCTAGTCCTATGCAGTTCTACCCCATTGGCTGCAGCATGGCTGGTGGAAGGTTGCTGAGTTTCAGTGGGGGAGACTGTAAATAACCTTGCAGGATGCCCTTGAGTAGCTCTGGTGCTAGAAGGCCTGGCTGAGGAATACACCACCTCGGCATGGATGGCAGCAGTCTGGCTGACTGGTTGACAGGCAACATCAAGGGCACTGGCAGAGTGACAGTGGTGGGAGCATGAATGCTGTCATCCTAAGAGAGGACAGCAGGTTCATGCTCCACAGTGCCACTGACACTCCCTGAGGCAGCACTTCAGCAATCCAAGCAAACTGTTGGAAGACAGATTACTGGATTGCTGTGACATCTCGCAAACTGCTTTGAGCACTGGTACCTGCAGCCATGATGGCAGCAGATTGAGCCTGCATGGCAGCACGGTGAGATTTCATGACGTTAGTCTGAGCTTCCATTGCAGCAATCAGACATTCGGTGGTTCCTGCTTGTGCTGCAATAGAAACTGAGAAATCAGCTATCAGACACAGCATGATGGTTGGGTTTGCAAGTATTCTCATGGAATTGGCCACTACAATGGAAAGGATGGGCTCTAAGCTCTGCACAAAACCTTGTGCCAGGTTGGTGCCAGACTCCACCATGTTCCTTGACAGCGACATCAGGTTTTTTGGCAGGTCTGCCAATATACCAAACACTTAATTGTGCATGCCCATCAGCTTTTTCTGTACGCTGCCCTATCGAAGTCCTCATCTGAGTTCTCTGCAGCAGAACCCCTGTGTAAACCCGCCATTTGGGTAAATGGCACAAACCTTCACAAACCTTTCTCCCTGCCCTGGCTGCAGGCCACTCATGGCTGGTGACTCACCACATGTAGATCCCATCTAACTTTTTAAAGAACACACACTATCTGAGGTGGTGGCTGTGAGTTGTGAGCACGAGAAATGTTATTTCATCATCATCAGTGTCTTTCTCCTCTTGGAACTCATGCTCCCACCCACTGCTTGGCCAGGTGACAATTCCTGGATATCTGAAAGGAGAAAGGCACAAGGGTAGGGTTACAGTGAGGGAAGTGACAGAATACAAGAGGTGCATGCTTAGACCATCTGCAGCTTGTAAATCAGAAGAAATTGTAAGATGAGGGGTCAGTGGATTAGGTGGGAACAAACTCTCATCTTCTATGGTTTCAGCCTCGCCACTGGCCACAGCCTCTGTCATGGCTATGCCAATAATTGTCAGCCCTGTCTCTTCCATCGGGTTGAGAACATGCATCTGCACCTGTCCCCCACCTGCTAGGTGTTGCTGTCTACAGTTAAACGCCACCTTGTCCTACAAGAGAGAGGGAAGCGTGTCAATGGGTGTGGTACGCATTGCATTGGGTGATGTGTCATCGCTGAATAGCTGGTAGTGTGTGCAAGCTGAGAGATGTGGGTGTGAGGCTTGCAGCAGTGCTAAGTGTGTGAAGGTGAGGTGAGGCTATGAAAATTAGTTATGAGTCATGCTTGATAGAGAATGTTGATAATGAGTGAAGGGTGGGTGGTGAATGGAGTAGTGTTTGAGCCTTGTGGTTCATTTATAAGGATAAAGCATTTGAAGAAGACTGACCCTGGTCCCCCACTGAGGCATGCGGTCACTCAGCAACACCTTTAGTGCTTGGCTGCATGCTACTACTATTTAAATTAGCAAGCAGCATGAAGTTTGCATGCTGCTTGCATCAGAACAAACGGGCGGGGTTAATTGCAAATCGTGAGCCCCATCCTCATTTTCAGGCCTTATCCAAATTTTCCTCCTTTAAGCCACCAGAAAGTCCTTTAAGGGAAGGTGATGGCGTAGTGGAAATGTCACTAGACTATTAACCCAGAGCCCCAGGCTAATGCTCTGGGGGCATGGGTTCAAATCCCACCACGGCAGATGGTGGAATTTGAATTCAATTCATAAATCTGGAATTGAAAGCTAGTCTAGCAGTGACCATGAAACCATTATCAATTGTTGTAAAAACCCATCTGGTTCACTAATGTCCTTTAGGGAAGGAAATCTGCTGTCCTTACCTGGTTTGGCCTACATGTGACTCCAGACCCACAGCAAGGTGGTTGACTCCTAAATGCCCTCTGAAATAGTCCAGCAAGCCACTCAGTTGTATCAAGCCCCGACAAAGTCTAATAAAAGGAATGAAACTAGACAGATCACCCGGCATTGACCTAGGCACTGGAAATGACAATGGCAAACCCAGCCCTCTTGATCCTGCAAAGTCCCCCTTATTAACATCTGGGGACTTGTGCCAAAATTGGGAGAACTTTCTCACAGCTGGACATAGTAATACTCATGGCAGCCAATGACCCAGACACCACCAGCAACATCCCTGGGTATGCCCCATCCCACCAGTAGGACAGATGCACCAGAGGTGGCGGAACAGTGGTATACAGTCGGGAAGGAGTTGTCCTAGGAGTCCTCAACATTGACTCTGGAACCCATGAAGTCTCATGGCATCATGTCAAACATGGGCAAGGAAACCTCCTGCTGATTACCAACTAGCGCCCCACTCTTGGCTGATCAATGAGTGCTTCTCCATCTTGAACATCAATCATGAAGAAGCACTGAGGGTAGCAAGGGCACATAATGCACTCTGGGTGGGGGACTTCAATGTCCATCACCGAGTGGCTTGTTAGCACCACTGACCAAGCTGGCCGAGTCCTAAAGGACATATCATACAGACTGGACCTGCGGCAGGTGCTGAGGAAACCAACAAGAGGGAAAAACCTACTTGACCTCGTCCACACCAATCTACCTGTCACAGATGCATCTGTCCATGACAGTATTGGTAGGAGTGACCACCACACAGTCCCCATGTGGAGATGAAGATCTATCTTCACACTAAGGGTACCCACCATCATGCTGTGTGGCACTACCACCTTGCTAAATGGGGTAGATTTCGAACAGATCTAGCAACTCAAAATTGGGCATCCATGAGGCATTGTGGGCCATCAGCAGCAGCAGAATTGTATTCAACCACAATCTGTAACTTCATGGCCCAGCAAATCCCCCACTCTACCATCACCATCAAGCTGGGGGACAAACCCTGGTCCAATGAAGCGTGCAGGAAGGCATGCCAGGAGAAGACCAGGCATACTTCAGCCTGGCGAAGCTACAACACAGGATTACTTGCATGCCAAACAGTGGAAGCTGCATGCAATATACAGAGCTAGGTGATCCCACAACCAACAGATCAGATCGAAGTTCTGCAGTCCTGCCACATCCAGTCATGAATGGTGGTGGATAATTAAACAACTGACAGGAGGAGGAGGCTCCACAAATATCCCCAACCTCAATGATAGGGGAGCCCAGCATATCAGTGCAAAAAATAAGTCTGAAGCATTTGCATCCATCTTCAGCCAGAATTGCTGAGTGGATGTAGCAACCTGGCCTCCTCCTGAGGTACCCAGCATCACAATGCCAATCTTCAGCCAATCTGACTCAGTCCATGTAATATCAAGAAAAGGCTGAAGGCAGTGGATACTGCAAAGGTTATGGGCCCTGACAACATTCTGGCAATAGTACTGAAGACTTGTACTCCAGAACTAGCCGTGCCCCTAGCCAAGCTGGTCCAGTACAGCTACAACACAGGCATCTACCCAGCAATGTGGAAGATTGCCCAGGTATGTCATGTGCACAAAAAGCAGGTCAAATCCAACCCGGCCAATTACCGCCCCATCAGTCTACTCCTGATCTTCAGCAAAGTGATGGAAGGAGTCGTCGACAATGCCATCAAGCAGTACTTGCTCAGCAATAACCTGCTCAGTTTGGGTTCCACCTGGATCACTCAGCCCCTGACCTCATTACAGCCTTGGTCCAAACATGGACAAAAGAGCTGAATTCCAGAGGTGAGGTGACGGTGACTGCCCTTGACATCCAGGCCGCATTTGATCAAGTATGGCATCAAGGAGCCCTAGCAAAACTGGAGTCAATGGAATCAGGTGGAAAATTCTCCACTGGTTGGAGTCACATCTAGCACAAAGGAAGATGGTTGGTTGTTGGAAGTCAATCATCTCAGCTCCAGGATATCACTGCAGGATTTCCTCAGGATAGTGTCCTGGGCCCAACCATCTTCAGCTGCTTCATCAATGACCTTCCCTTCATCATAAGGTCAGAAGCGGGGATGAAGCGTGCAGGAGGGCATGCCAAGAGAAGCACCAGGCATACCTCAGCCTGGTGAAGCTACAACATAGGATTACATTATGTTCAGCACCATTCGCGATTCCTCAGATACTAAAGCAGCCTATGTCCATATGCAGCAAGAACTGGACAACATCCAGGCTTGGTCTGATAGGTTGGCAAGTATCATTCACACCACACAAGTGCCAGGCAATAACCATCTCAAACAAGAGAAAACCTAACCATCTCCTCTTGATGTTCAATGGCATTACCATCGCTCAATCCCCCACTATCAACATCCTGGGGGTCACTATTGACCAAAAACTGAACTGGAGTAGCCACATAAATACTGTGGCTACAAGAACAGGTCAGAGGCTGGGAATTCTGTGGCAAGTAACTTACCTCCTGTCTTCCCAATGCCTGTCCACCATCTACAAGGCACAAGTCAGGATAATGATGGAATACTCTCCACTTGCCTGGATGGGTGCAGCTCCAACAACACTCAAGAAGCTCGACACTATTCAGGACAATGCGGCCCGCCTCATTGGCACCCCATCTACCCACCTTAAACATTCACTCCCTCCACCACCGATGCACAGAGAAAGAAGTGTGTACCATATAAAAGATGCACAGCAGCAACTCACCAAGGTTCCTTTGACAGCATCTTCCAAACCCGCAAACTCTACCACCTTGAAGGACAAGGGCAGCAGATGCATGGAAACACCACCACCTGCAAGTTCCCCTCCAAGTCAAAAACCATCCTGACTTGGAACCACCATTCCTGGGACAAAATCCTGGATCTCCCTTCCTAACAACACTGTTGGTGTGCCTACACCCCAAGGACTCCAGCAGTTCAGGAAGGCAGCTCACCACCACCTTCTCAAGGGCAATTCGGGATGGGCAATAAATGCTGGCTTAGCCAGCGATGCCCACATCCCATGAATGAATAAAAAATGTATTTCAGCACCAGCCAGACTACTCCCAGTAAACTATTGAAACTTGAAACAAAACATGTAGAATTGCAGAAAAACCCAGAAGAAATAATCCAGCAACCAACTGGAAAGTAGTTGATGATTTCTTTAAATAGCTCTGGTCCTTCATGCCATTTAACATTGTTTTCAGCTGTGTGAGATTAAGCGAGGGCAGCGTGAAGTTCCAAAATGGCAGCGCTGGTATCAAATCATGCTGATTGATGTCACAATCTACTCTTTCATAAGTATGGTGCCTGGCATACTTCCTGTCAGAAGTATGTGCACATGTCCCAGACAACTTTTTTTTTAGTTTAAAAGGCTTCATAGCAAAAAACAGGTGCGACAGAGCCCCAATTCTGCCCTCAGAATGTAGGGATAATGGGTACATACTTGAATTGGAAGGAAGTGATTTGTGCTGTTCCTCAAGGATCTATGTTGGGGCCTCAACTGTTCACTATATATATTAATAACTTGGATCACACAATAGAAAATCACATATCCAAATTTGCCAATGACACAAAGATTGATGGCATCGTAAGTAGTGTAGATGGCAACATAAAATTAGAAAGAATTTAGAAAGAATTAGAAAGATTAAGTGAACGGGCTAGACTGTGGCAGTTGGATTTGAAGGTAGGTAAGTGTGAAGTCATCTGTTTTGGACCAAGAAAGGATAGATCCACGACCTTCTGGTCAGCTATTCTGTGACCTTGTCCTATCTACACCTTCTCCTTTGTTATCTCTTGCCCCACCCCCGCTTTACTTGCTTATAACCTTTTACATTTCTAATATTTGCTAGTTCTGAAGAAGGGTCACTGAACTGAAATGTTAACTCTGCTTCTCTCTGTACAGATGCTGCCAGACCTGCTGAGTATTTCCAGCATTTCTTGTTTTTATTTCATATTTCCAGCATCTGCAGTATTTTGCTTTAATTTTAGTGTTTAATTCACTGCCACTTCTCTTCCAGGAATGTCTACTTTGAAGAAGTTCTGCTCTTCGCTCCGACGGGATTTTCGTTTGTCTCTTTTACCTTGTTCACGTTCATTGCTTTCTATTTCCCTCCTGGTGTTTGATAAAGTGTCTACCAAAACTCGTTTTCACAGCCACATCTCCTTCCTCAGTGACTGTGTCCGGCTCCGACTTATTCCACGTGGATTCCAACTGCAGTTTCACCCATCATGTTTTGAATCCAGGATTACAGGTATCTCCGAGATATACAACGTTCCTCGGACTGCTATTCTTGCCGCATCCTGAGATCCACACTCAGTGCTATGCGCCGCCATATGCACACATTGAACCTCTCTCTCCAGCAGCACCGCCTCACCTCATCTCAAAGTTGTTCTACTCCCCAGTTTCATTTCATCCTTCGTCTCATCCGACGCATTAAGAAAAAACTTTTTTTCTTCCTTTCAGGTGTCAAGGAACGCAAGCTCCAACAGCTGAAGGGGACTAATGCCCCTCCAGATCCTTCTTCCCCTTCACTTCCCTCTGACCCCACCCCTTCTGATCTGACCCCTTGCCTTGTATTCACTAGACCCTCTGACCTCCCCCTCTCTGACGCTGAACGTTCTGTACTCAGCAAAGGTCTCAGTTTTATCTCGTTACGCCCCCACCTCAATGAATTTTGTGCTCGGCATGGCGTTGAGCTCTTCTTCCATCACCTCCAGGCTCACTTCTTTGACCAGGAGTCCTCCCCCCGACCAACAGACCCATTCTCCCGCCTCCAGCATTCTCCCTCTACCTGGACCCCTCCTCCTGGCCTCTTACCCGCTCTTGATCTCTTCATTGAAAACTGTCGGCGAGACATTGGTCATCTCAATTTCTTTGCCCCCCTCATTCACTCTAACCTGTCCCCCTCTGAACTAGCCACACTCTGTTCTCACAGGTCTAACCCCGACATTGTCATACAACCTGCAGACAAGGGTGGTGATCTTGTTGTATGGCGTACCGACCTCTACCTTGTAGAGGCTCAGCACCAACTCTCAGACACTTCTTCCTACCTCCCTCTGGACCATGACTCCACCACCGAACATCAAGCTACTGTCCACAGGACTGTCACTGACCTCATCTCCTCTGGAGATCTTCCCTCTACAGCTTCCAACCTCATAGTCCCACAACCCCGGACAGCCCACTTCTACCTCCTTCCCAAAATCCACAAACAGGACTGTCCCGGCAGACCCATTGTGTCAGCCTGCTCCTGCCCCACTGAACTTATTTCTTCCTATCTTGACTCTATCTTTTCTCCGCTGGTCCAGACTCTTCCCACCTACATCCGTGACTCTTCTGACGCCCTACGTCATTTTGATAATTTCCAGTTTCCTGGCTCCAACCGCCTCCTCTTCACTATGGATGTCCAATCTTTCTACACCTCCATCCCCCACCAGGATGGTTTGAGGGGTCTCCGCTTCTTCCTTGATCAGAGGCCCAATCAGTGCCCATCCGCCACCACCCTCCTCCGCCTGGCTGAACTTGTTCTCACATTGAACAACTTCTCCTTCAGCTCCACTCACTTCCTTCAAGTAAAAGGTGTTGCTATGGGTACCCACATGGGTCCTAGTTATGCCTGTCTTTTTGTGGGATATGTCGAACATTCCTTGCTCCAGTCCTATTCAGGCCTCCTCCCCCAACTCTTTTTCCAGTACATTAATGATGGTATCGATGTCGTTTCCTGCTCCTGTGCCGAACTCGAAAACTTTATCAACTTTGCTTCTAATTTTCACCCTTCTCTCACCTTTAATTCAATTACTAGGGGTCACGAGTTCAAAGTGAGAGGGGAAAGGTTTAGGGGGGATATGCGTGGAAAGTTCTTTACGCAGAGGGTGGTGGGTGCCTGGAACGCGTTGCCAACGGAGGTGGTAGACGCGGGCACGATAGCGTCTTTTAAGATGTATCTAGACAGATACATGAATGGGCAGGAAGTAAAGAGATACAGACCCTTAGAAAATAGGCGACTTGTTTAGATAGAGGATCTGGATCGGCGCAGGCTTGGAGGGCCGAAGGGCCTGTTCCTGTGCTGTAATTTTCTTTGTTCTTGTTCTTTGTTCATTACATGGTCCATCTCCGATACTTCCCTTCCCTCCCTCGACTTCTCTATCTCCATCTCTGGGGATAGGCTGTCTACTAATATCCATTATAAGCCCACCGACTCCCACAGCTAACTCCACTACACTTCTTCACACCCTACCTCCTGTAAGGACTCCATTCCATTTTCCCAGTTTCTCTGTCTCCGACGCATCTGCTCTGTTGATGCTACCTTCCATGACAGCGCTTCTGATATGTCTTCCTTTTTCCTCAACCGAGGATTCCCCCCCACTGTGGTTGACAGGGCCCTCAACCATGTCCGGCCCATTTCCCACATCTCCACCCTCACCCCTTCCCCTCCCTCCCAGAACCGCAACAGGGTTCTCCTTGTCCTCACTTTCCACCCCATCAGCCTCCATATCCTCCGCCATTTCCGCCACCTCCAGCATGATGCCACTACCAAATGCATTGTCCCCTCCCTTCCCCTGTCAGCATTCCGAAGGGATCGTTCCATCCATGACACCCTGGTTCACTCCTCTATTATCCCCACCACCTCATCCCCTTCCCATGGAATCTTCCCCTGCAATCACAGGAGGTGTAATACCTGACCATTTACCTCCTCTCTCCTCACTATCCCAGGCCCCAAAAACTCCTTTCAGGTGAAGCAGCGATTTACTTGCACTTCTTTCAATGTCGGATACTGTATTTGCTGCTCACAATGTGGTCTCCTCTACATTGGGGAGACCAAACGTAGACTGGGTGACCGCTTTGCGGAACACCTCCGCTCAGTCCGCAAGCAGGGCCCCGAGCTTCCAGTTGCTTGCCATTTCAACACTCCCCCCTGCTTTCATGCTCACATCTCTGCCCTGGAATTGCTGCAGTGTTCCAGTGAACATCAACGCAAGCTCAAGGAACAGCATCTCATTTACTGATTAGGCACACTACAGCCAGTCGGACTGAACACTGAGTTCAATAATTTCAGAGCATGACGGGCCCCCCATTTTACTTTTATTTTTAGTTATTTTTTCTTTTTCCTTTTTAAATTTTTTCTTTGTGTTTATTTTATTTTATTTCATCTTAGTTTGTTCAGTTTGCTTACCCACTTTTTTTCATGTTTGTACTTGCGGCTGTTCAATTTACAGTCCATTAACACCCTATCTGTACTAATGCTTTGTCTTTCAACACACCATTAACATATTGTTTGCCTTTGCTCCACGACCCTCCGGTCAGCTATTCTGTGACCTTGTCCTATCTGCACTTTCTCCTTTGTTATCTCTTGCCCCACCCCCGCTTTACTTGCTTACAACCTTTTACATTTCTAATATTTGTCAGTTCTGAAGAAGGGTCACTGACCTGAAACGTTAACTCTGCTTCGCTCTCCACAGATGCTGCCAGACCTGCTGAGTATTTCCAGCATTTCTTGTTTTTATTTCAGATTTCCGGCATCCGCAGTATTTTGCTTTTCTGATATAAGGATAGATCCACGCATTCTTTAGATGGTGAAAATCTAAGAACAATGGAGATCAAAGAGATTTAGGGGTCCATGTACACAGATCACTAAAATGTGGTAGCCAAGCAAAAAAATCAAAAAGACGATTGCAATGTTAGCCTTTATAACAAGAAGTCTATAATACAAAGGGGAGGAAATTTTCTACAGCTATACAAAGCCCTCGTTAGACTACATGTTGAGTACAGTGCACAGTTTTGGACACCACACCTTCGGAAAGATATGCTCTGCTGGCATCTTTTTTATAGCAGAACACTTGAGATCATCATCTAATTGCTGTTTGGTCAAGGGCTGATATTTCCTTATCCTCCAGTCAGGAGTATCGATTTTCTCCTTTCACTATTTCTTCCTCTGGCTTCCTTGGGTGTTGTGTCACTCCCAGTGTCTATTCCTCACCTAAACTCTTTACATTTCTTTGAATGACTCTAACTGGACTGAGGAGTGGAGTGAAAGAATATTGGTGGGACAGATTTCTGCTGTTGTGGCTCTTGCCTTTGGGCCACTTTTTCTCTTTCTCTTTGCCTGTTTACTGGTTCCAGCTCTCGTAGGGAGAAAAAGATAGAAAAATGCTAACATTTTCCTGTCAGCCAGTATTTGCTTACTGTCTTGCACATGTAAATATGTCTTTTGAGTATGAACATCAGACAACTGAAATGTATTTTTAATCTTTGAACATTGTTTCAAATTTCACTTATTCTGCACAAAGGAACTGTAGGTGCAGGAACTTCCATGTCTCCTTCCCCTGCTGTCTCAGCTGAGTAAGATTTGAGTACCTCAATTGTCTCTTCTTCCCGCTGGGTTAATGGACAAATATCTGCTGTTCCACCTCCTGCAGTTCATCAGTCCTGTAAATTGTCTATTTATTCCAGCATCAGAACAGAATGGTTGTCACATTTAGTCACAAACTGATTTATTTGTTGGTGAATTTGTATCACTTCTGTTATGGAGTCCCATAGAGAAAATAATTCTTCAAAAGGCATCCATCCATTTCAGGAATCTCCAATAACTAATGCCCAATAACTGTCCCCAATAAAGGAATCTGTATTCTTCATATACCCTTAATTAAGTTTTATACCCTGAAGTGTGCCACTAAACTTCTAGGGTTAATAACAGTCTACCATCTGTAAATTATAAAATATAAGTTAAGACAAGAGGAAGGTGGGGGGGGTGGGGGGTGGGAGGCGTGGTGGGGGGAGGGGGGGGTTGCAGTTAAAGATTAAAAATTAGGAAACCTGACCCCCAACTCACCTGACACCATTTTGATGCTTGTGGGTTGTGTGATGTGCCTGTAGCCCACTGTAGAAAGGTAGGACACTTCATTAGAATATTTAAATCTGACTCCCATAGAGCAGTTGAAGGCCTGATATAAATTTAATGGTCGCCAGCCGAGTTTTCCAGAGCTTAGGAAACCCAGCAGTTAGATGGAGATGGGAGCAGCCTTCTGCAGAAGGAAAACACTTTTTAGAGCACTGCTCATGGTCCAGGCAGAGCAAGACTGCTTCCTTACCCCTCAAGCAAACCTTCTGCCGATTGCAGCCTCTCCTTGCTGCCACAACCTGCCACTCCCCTCCCTCCAATCTCCAATCTGAGTCTCCTACTCTGTGCTCATTCAAGACCCTCACCAAGCCCCGATCTTTCACAATTGAAAGAATTCCAATCAGTTCTCATCTCTGACAGTGCAGCACTGTCATTTATATTCTCAAATCATGACAACATTTAGAATTATCCATCATGAACTTGGCAGAGTTGAATCTTTCAAATTTCAACTCTGGCTAACTACCTGAATGGAAGGGATCTTTCAATCAGCATCTGACTGAAGGAAAGGAGACTTCTTGTTGTTGTCATTCCTGACCAGCAGCCAGTTAGCCTGTCAATCTGGCTGACTGCTGGGCAAGGAACAGAAACAAAAAATGATTATAAGGTCCTGCCATTAAACTCGGCAGGACCTCCACATCTCTGGGATTTCCCAGTCTACCCTACACACCCACTCCCCAGCTCCTTTCCCGCCTCCCGTAAGCCATTATTTTCTGTTCCTCCTGACACAATTAATCAAATTCTGTTGGGACTAGCACCTTTGTATTACCAGCAATATTAAAATTAAATGATCCAGTCACTTCTGATGGGGTGAGCACTTTGGCCAGCAGGTGGGCAGAAGTCCTGCTTATGGTGGTGAATTGTGGGACTCACGATTTTTGGCCCAAACAATTCACAGCATTTGATTTATTGTGCTTGTGTCAGTGTAAGATCTTCAATTGAAATAATCTAATCCCAGTTTCTTGCCCTTTCCACATATTTGTTTGTATTCTTCCTTTTTAAAGTGGTAACATTCTCACCTCTGAGTCAGAAATTCATGGGTTTTGGTCTCACTCCAGAAACGTGAGCACATAATCCAGGCTGATACTCTAAGGCAATACCGAGGGAGTGCTGCACTGTCAGAGGTGCTATGTTTCAGATGAGACGTTAAACAGAGGTCATGTTTTCCCTCCCAGGTGGCCATAAAAGATCACATGGCTTTATTCGAAGAGGAGCAGGGATGTTCTCCCCAGTGTCCTGACCAATATTTATCCCTCAACAAACATCACTAAAAAACAGATTATCTGGGCATTATTTCATTGGTATTTGTGGCACCTTGCTGTGCGCAAATTGGCTGCCTAATTTCCTACATTAAAATAATAATATAATAATAATAGTCATAATTATAATCATAGAATCATATAAAGTTTAAGGCGCAGAAAGAGGCCATTTGGCCCATCGTGTCTGTGCCTGCCGAAAAACAATCCCCCTATTCTAATCACACCTTCCAGCATTTGGTCCGTAGCCCTACATCCTGTAGCAATTGAGGTGCATATCCAGACTCCATCTGAATGAGTTGAGGGTCTCAGCCTCAACTACCCTTTCAGGCAGTGAGTCCCAGACCCCCACCACCCTCTGGGTGAAAAAGCTTTTCCTCATCTCTCCTCTAATCTTTCTACCAATCACTTTAAATCTATGTCCCCTCGTCACTGACCTCTCTGCTAAGCTAAATAGACCTTTCACCTCCATTCTATCCAGGCCCCTCGAAATTTTGTACATTTCAATCAGATCATCCCTCAGCCTTCTCTGATTCTCTGGAGAACATCCCCAGTCTATGCAATCCTTCCTCACAGCTGCATTTTTCCAGTCCTGGCAGCAACCTCATAAATTTATTCTGTACCCTCTCTAGTGCAATTACATCCTTTCACAGTGCTCAAGTAACACTTCAAAAGTACTTCATTGGTTGTAAAGCAGTTTGGGACATCCTGAGGCTGTGAAAGACAGTAAATCAATGCAAGTTCCTTCTTTCTTTCTCAAAGTTTTGGGTGCCACGTCACGTGGCAGGGGCCGGATGTGTGTCACTGATTATGGTGACAGATGACTCTGGTGCAGGTACTGGCAGCATCTTTAAAAGCCTGCCAGCCCTGCATTCACGCCTGCCTTAGATTCACTGGCAGCTTTGTGCAGCTGATAACATTACTGGACTGGTTCCTGAACCCCCCCAAGGAGGTCAGCACAGGACGGCCGAGGCAAGGCACAGGGTGGCTCCATGGTTCAGTGATGCCACCCTGCAGTTTCTCCTCCAGGCTGCAAGGGAAAGGCGGAAGGTCCTCTTCCCCTGTGATGGCAAGAAGAGGTCCTCCCACCTGACCAAGCAAGAGATCGCAGAGGAGGTCAGCAGCCGTGGGATCAGCCAGCACAACTGGCATCCAGCAGGAAGAGGGTCAGTGACCTCCTGTGTTCGGCAAAGATGAGTGCTCCATACCACTCCCCTTTTTGGGGATTGCATGTGATTATACGGGAGGGTGCACGACAAGGAGAGGGTGGCACTACCACGGTGATGGCAGAGGGGGTAAGGCATCACCTCATCCTGACAGATGCATGGCTGCATCTCAGCCACAGAGCACCTTCCTTCATAGCTTACCCCCATTAACTCCCCTGACAGTAAGTGGTAGTGTGAGAGATATCAGATCGCCCATTAGGGGACAAGGGGCTGACACTAGCAGAACTGTAATGTTGATCTCTTTGCAAATTTTTACTACCTCCATCGTTCCTCTTGCAGGACAAGATGCCCACAACAGGAAGGAGACAGCTCAGACTGACGGAGGAGGTCCGGATCGGCGTCCTCTCACCCCAGCCGAGGAAGAGGCTTTGGAATAGGCAGGGACCCAGGGCGGCCACAATATCAGATGGAGAGACTGGAGTCTCTGCGCAAGAGAGTGAGGATTGCCTTCCATCGACATTCACATCAATTCTGGAGACCCACATCACCTATGGTTGGCATGACGAGATCTGCAAAGCCTAACCCACACATGTTTGGGTTCTCTCATGCAGGTCAGAGGCTGAAGGAGACCCCAGCTGCAGGGGGGCAGTCATCAGCCTCTGTGGAGGTGGAGCACTCAGAGGAGGCACCATTCCATGACTCTCCTGCACCTTCCACCAGCGCAGATACTTTCACCTTGTTGGGTGACCGTGCAGCTCTAAAATCAGGGTCACAAGCTGGTGAGAGCACCACACACGGGCCTGAGCAGCTGGCTGAAGCTGAGACAGCCGAGGCCTCACACAGTCGGAGGACTGTGGGTGGCCAGGCCCACGCTAAACCCCAGGCTGATGATGAGCCTCTGGTGTTGAGAGCACAAGACATATTGGAGTTTCAGGGAGAGGTAAGGCAACATCTGGTGCAGATGTCAGTGGCAATGCGCAGCCATGAGCGGACGTTGGAGGAGTCCATCTGTGCCATGAGTGCTGCCATGTCTCAGGCATGTGAGCACATGACTTTCTGCATCGCGAGGTTAACAACCCTCATGGAAAGTCAGTCCCCACAGATGCACGCAAACCTGCACACCATCGCCTTAGCCATGAGCCTGATATAGCAGTGGCAAAGCAAGAGACGGAACAGGCGCCTGAAGACTTCTCCTGTTTCTCGTCCTTCTCTGCTGAGCAGGAAGATTCAATGAGCCTTGAAAGGGAGGAAGAGAAGCTGGCCTCCACAGCTGGGGGCTCCCCTCAGGGCACTCTGAGTGTGGACACTGGCTCCTCAGCCCCTCTGCTAGTGAGCCCAGCTCCAGCAGCCACGACACCTGAAGAGAGTCCTGCACCAGTCCAGGACATCCCCAGGCAGCCAGAGGATGACCACCAAAGTTATCACAGGTCAAGGAGCAGCCTGATCAGCAGCCGCAGAGATCACACTGCGTAGGAGCACTCGCAAGCATACTAAGGAAACCACCTATCCACACTTGGTGACTCATGGGTGTAGGAAATATTACATGAATTAATTAGTTAAACAAATCTTTTGTTCAAATCATTAACGATCATTGTCTGAAAACCATTTTCCATTATGCCTTAATCATGAGCTGTCAACTTCCCTCTTAGTGCAATGTCAATGTGAACACAGACCTCATCATCATATGTTCTTCCATGGGCAATCATGCGGATTGCAGCTGGTGCAAGTCAGGGAACGCAAATGGAGAGCAGGTGACAGACTACATGCATTAAGATGAGTCGTTATTAGGTTCTCTGTTAGCGGACATCAGGATGGCTGGAAGCCGGTGATTATGAGTTTGGTTGTTGCCTCCTTGGTGTGTCACTCAATCTGCCTGGCCTCCAGCACAAGGTCTTCACTATCCAGTGCTGCCTTTTCCTCTCCCTCCTCTGCATCCTCCTCGTTGGTGGAGGAGTGTCACTCAGGCATCTCTTTGACATGTGAGGCCTCCCCCGTCTGCTGGGCTAGATTGTGCAGAGCAAAGCAGACCATCACGATACGCGAGACCATCTTTGGGGTATACTGCAGGGCTCCCCTGGATCAATTGAGGCAGCGGAATCTCATCTTCAGTCGCTCAATGGTCTGCACAATGGTCGCTCGAGTGGAGTCATAGCAAGTGTTGTACCTCACCTCCAATGCATTGCGAGATTTCCTCACAGGTGTCAGAAGCCATGCCTTCAATGGGTAACCCTTATCCATGAGAATCCATCCCTGAAGGCGAGCGGGTGCTTGAAAAGCTGTGGAAGCTGGGACTGCTGAAATATGTAGGCATCGTGCTTCCTGGAAAGCGGACACACACCTGCAGGAAACACTTTCGGTGTTCACTGGCCAGTTGAATCTCGATTGAATGGAAGCCCTTCCTACTGATGAAGGCAGCTGGCTGGTCCATAAGAGCCTTGATGGCCACATATGTGCAATCTATCACACCGGGAAACCCAGTGATGGCCCCGAACCTGATGGCCCTCTCAGTCTGACTGTCAGGATCGGTTCGGTAGGGCACATAGTCGCAGTCCTCTTGAACAGGGCATTGGTCACCTCTTTGATGCAGTGGTGGGCTGCTGGCTGGGAGACCCCACGCATGCCCCTGGTGGATCTTTGGAAAGAGTCTGGTGCAAAGAAGTTTAGTGCCATAGCGATCTTCAGGGCCATTGGCATAGGGTGACCCCCAAATCCCAGAGGCTGCAACTCGTCCTGCAGCAGGATACATATGTCGGTGATGGCCTCCCTGGAAAGGCCTAGTCTTAGTCGACAAATGTGCTCAGACATTTGGAGGCAGCTGATCCGAGTCCAGTACACTCTCTGGCGTATGTGGGCCCTTCCTGGTTTGGCAGGCTGCTGTTGCTGTCATCGTGAAGCTTCACAGGCAGTTGCAGCAGCCTGTTGGCCCTCCCTTTGTCAGAGGTGCCGCATCACGGCAAGAGGACCAAAAATACAGGGTGTATGAGAACCATGTCAGGTGAACTGTGGGCCTGCAGATCATTGTTGATGCAGAGACAACCCTGCCTTAGCTACTGAGCTTTTGACAAATCTTCCAGCGGAGTCCCTGCTGGCTCTCAGTGCCCACCCTTGCTGATAGCCAACCCACTTTTCCAGCAGTATGAGCAATCCCACACAACTGCTTGCTAACTAAATACAGCCCCGGAGACCCACCCTAACCCCTTGTAGATCCCCCCCTAGCCCGAACCCCTTTTTGAGCCCCCGAGAGCCCGAAACCCCTTGCTGAGCCCCCGAGAGCCCGAAACCCCTTGCTGAGCCACCGAGAGTCCAAACCCCCTTGCTGAGCCACCGAGAGTCCAAACCCGCTTGCTGAGCTTCCAAGAGTCCAAACCCCCTTGCTGAGCATCTAAGAGCCCAAACCCACTTGCTGAGCCACCGAGAGTCCAAACCCCCTTGCTGAGCTTCCAAGAGCCCAAACCCACTTGCTGAGCCACCGAGAGGCCAAACCCCCTTGCTGAGCCATCGAGAATCCAAACCCCCTTGCTGAGCTTCCGAGAGCCCAAACCCACTTGCTGAGCCATCGAGAATCCAAACCCCCTTGCTGAGCTTCCGAGAGCCCAAACCCACTTGCTGAGCTTCCGAGAGCCCAAACCCCCTTGCTGAGCCACCGAGAGTCCAAACCCCCTTGCTGAGCTTCCGAGAGCCCAAACCCCCTTGCTGAGCTTCCAAGAGCCCAAACCCACTTGCTGAGCCATCGAGAATCCAAACCCCCTTGCTGAGCCACCGAGAGTCCAAACCACCTTGCTGAGCCACCGAGAGTCCAAACCCCCTTGCTGAGCCACCTAGAGTCCAAACCCCCTTGCTGAGCCACCGAGAGTCCAAACCCCCTTGCTGAGCTCCCGAGAGTCCAAACCCCCTTGCTGAGCCACCGAGAGTCCAAACCCCCTTGCTGAGCCACCAAGAGTCCAAACCCCCTTGCTGAGCCACCGAGAGTCCAAACCCCCTTGCTGAGCCACCGAGACCCCAAACCCCCTTGCTGAGCTTCCGAGAGCCCAAAACCCCTTGCTGAGCCACCGAGAGCCCAAACCCCCTTGTTGAGCCACCGAGAGCCCGAACCCCCTTGCTGAGCCTCCAAGAGCCCAAACCACCTTGCTGAGCCCCCATGAACCCGAACCCACTTGCTGAGCCACCGAGACTCCAAACCCCCTTGCTCAGCTTCCAAGAGCCCAAACCCCTTTGCTGAGCTTTCGAGAGCCCAAACCCACTTGCTGAGCCACTGAGAGTCCAAACCCCCTTGCTGAGCTTCTGAGAGCCCAAACCCACTTGCTGAGCCACCGAGAGCCCAAACCCCCTTGCTGAGCTTCCGAGAGCCCAAACCCCCTTGCTGAGCTTCCGAGAGCCCAAACCCGCTTGCTGAGCCACCGAGAGCCCAAACACCCATGCTGAGCTTCTGAGAGCCCAAACACCCATGCTGAGCTTCTGAGAGCCCAAACCCGCTTGCTGAGCCACCGAGAGCCCAAATCCCCTTGCTGAACCACTGAGAGCCCGAACCCCTTGCTCAGCCATCGAGAGCCCAAACCCCCTTGCAGAGCCCCTGAGAGCCTGGGAGCCCTTGCTGATCACCCTAGACCCTGAATCCCTTGCAGAGCCCCCGAGTGCTGAACCCCTTGCAGAGCACACAGCAACACAATGTGACAAGGACCTCCAAACCCCCTTCTTCCCTTATGAAGCAATGCTCAGGGCTACCTCCCCGTCGTGGCAATATTGCCTCTTACCTCAGTGACACCAGGTTTTAATGGTCATGAACACGAAGGCACATGAGTGCTGCTCGCCGTCCACTAAATCAAGAGCCAACCATTAAATCCAGGATAATTAGATGGTAGTGCATTAAAAACAACAGCTCAGCAATTGAAAATAGCTTCCCGTCGCGTTGGGGCAGCAATGCGCCATGAAGCTTTCCTGCTGCTGACAAAAATCCGGAACCAAAATCATGGTGCTGGATTTCCGGGTAGACGGCTCCAATGTAATTTTCTGTCCCCCGACGGCACCATTCCCGCTTTAAATGGCTGCATTAAAATCTGCCCTAGGTTTTTAAAATCTTGTACATTTCGTTAAACTAAATTTCATCAGGGAATCATGCTGCAACAATGTTACACTCCTTGTGACCAGAGTTCCTTGAGATGCGATTACAGGTTTATGGAGTTGGGCTAGGGGAAGGGGATGAGGGAAGGGGAGCAGTATAGAAGAGGAAAGCAACCTGCACCTCTAAAGAGAAGATAGATCTTTAATTAATTTTTTTCCTTGCACAGACAACTGACAATGGGGAACTATGGGGTCTGTGAGTGAGGCCTGAGCAACCTTCCCCCAATAGCAGGCAGATGGCAGATTAAGTGCCTTCGCACAGACCTCGCAAACTCTGGCAGGGTCAAGGCAGGAGGGCACAGGCAATGCATTTTCTCTTTTCAGATGATGGCAGACTGCTACCAATTTCCAGCGCATTCTGTTTTAGTTTCAGATTTACAGCATCTACAGCTTATTTTTTTTTTGTTTATCTCAATTTAAATTGCAGTTGAGCTCCTTTACAATCTGCTCTCACTGTTGGTTTTAGTGGCCTTGGTGCTAAAATCCAATCTGCACTACATCTTGGTTTTGCTGACACAGGGGCTGGAATATATTTAGTTCTATCAGTTTGACTCAAAGAGATAGTTTGCAGTTTTTGCTATGTGAAAAATTTATAGATAATCAGGGCACCATCAAGATTGGCTTTTAATGCCTACAAAATTGAAGGCCTTAGGCAGGACAAGGGCTCACTGTTCATTATCTTGTATAACTTCCAAACGACAGGGGGGTAATTTTGACTTTGGATGATAATATAAAATGTGTGACTTTAATGGAAACAGAAATCGTGAGAGGTGTTTAACGGGTAGCCGAGCTGATATTGCCTGCTTTACACTATCATCTAAAGTCAGAATTACTCCCCATAACTCTAAAAACCACCATGACCTCCAGTGAACAAGCAGAAGACCTTTATTTAATCTGAGACAGAACAGCCATCAAATATGCTATTCCTCTATCAGTGAAGTTTATAATTGCTCATTATGGATTTGGACATATTAAGGCCAATTTTAAGTGCATGAACAAGTGGTCGACAGGAAGAGCCAGACCATTGTTTCCACCTTGAAGCTCAAACCTCATTTGTAAGTTGCCAGTACTGACTGTTGCTCTGAAATAGCTGGCTGGTTGTTGAGGATGGGAAGTCAGTGGGCTCCTATGTGGAGCTGGCCAATGGTTGGAATTGTGCACAAGCAGAAGCAATACCAGGGGAGGGCCTTTCAGGAACCAATAATGGGCTGGATTTTCTTGTGGGTCCAGAAGAATTTCGGCTCCTCCTGGGCCCACTAAAATGAAAGTTACAGATATCTTTGGGCGTTTATCGAGCAACCTCCTGCGACAAATTTAGGTCACTGGTTAGTGCCAGTACACTGGTGGAATGTCAGCACCACACACTGTACCCAATTGTACATCAAAATTGAATGAACATCAAAGGACGCCGATTTAGGAACATAGGAACAGGAGGAAGTCATTCAGCCCCTCATTCCTGTTTTGCCATTCAATTAGTTCATGGCTGATCTGTAGTTCAAATCCATTTACTCATGGAGGTACAAATTAGCCATGATCTGATTGAATGCCAAAACTTGAATGGCAGGGCTCGAAGCCCTTTAAAAACGACCTCCGGGCTTGCATGCAGGCATCTGACACCATTGCTGGGGATGGACAGCTTGCCCCCTCCACATCATCAGGTGAGAGGGAGGCAGCCTGTGCAGGCTATTTAAATGAGCCGCCGTGCTTAATATCGTGGTGGCTCTGAGACATGCGGCCCGAGCGGGCGGGCTGCCATTGTTTTTGGCAGCGGGAGTATAAATTTCAGCCCTATGTTAGTGACTTCCTACTGTTTAACGTATAGTCTACACATCTTGAAGATGATTCTTACACTTTAGAGCTTCGAATGTCTGATCTGCACTTTGGAGCTAAGATCTGTTATAGCAGCATGGTTTACTTTAGACCTCAGATACGAACTAAGATGACCACTAGCAGCACAAGCAGCACCAGGAGCAGCAGGACCTTCAGCAGTAACAGCTTACTGTTCCTGTGTCTATAGGCAGAGGAAAAGCTTCATTAACTGTCTGAATACCAGCACCTCAGGGGGTTCAGGGTGTTGCATGAGGTGGTGACAGATAAGTTCTGCTGCCAGCTGGACCTGATGACTATGCTTTACCAGTGCTGTAAAAGTCACCACCGCCCTCAACCGTTTTGCCTCTGGATCCTACCTGGTCTATGTCGGAGATATTTGTAGGCGCTCGCATTTGGAGGCATACAAATACCTAAGACTGGGACTGATTGTGTCTTTGCCAGGGCCGTCAATGATGTCAATTCTGCCTGCAATGATACCAGTCAGAATGAGTGGGCGCTCGGGTTTGTGGCTCTGTCTGGCTTCCCACATGCGCAGGGCATCATCAACTGCACACATGCATCAATTAAGGTACTCCGAGATCACCCAGGGGTATTCATCAACTGCAAGGGCTTCCACTCCATCAATGTATAGCTAGTGTGCAACCACAAAAAGATCTTTATGCAGATTCCCAGGCAGCTGTCATGATGCTTTCACCCTGCGGCAGTCCACCCTCCCAGACATCTTCTGGGAGCAGAGCTGCTCAGACACAAGGAATATCCACTTAGAACGTGGTTGATGACACCTCTTAGAAATCGGAAGAATGAGACTCAGGAGCAACACAATGAATACCATATCACCACCAGATGCATCATTGAGCAATATATCAGCATGCTGAAGAAGCATTTCAGGTGTCTGAACAGATCTGGAGGCACACTTCAGTACATACCCGCCAGGATCTCCAGAATGGTTGCAGTGCATTGCACAACAGTGCACAGCAGTGAAGTTTGGACCTGCAGGAGGAACAAGGCACAAAGCACAAATTCTCCTCAGATGATTCTGACAAGGCGGAGAAAGACAAGGAGGAGGAGGAGGGAGGGGGAGGAGGTGATCCAGAAGATGATCCAGGCAATACACCACCAGCAGTGCACATCATTGCCTAGGACATTATTGAAAGGTTCACTTAGGTTCCACCAGTGCATTCATCTAACAACAACATGCAAAAACTACTATTGCCATCCCTCCCCCTGCATGCCATTAACACAAAGCAGTCCTGCAAACAACCAAACATAAGAAGATAAGAAATAAGAGCAGTCGTAGACCATTTGGCCCCTTGGGCCTGCTCTGCCATTCACTAAGGGCTGATCTTCAACCTCAACTCCACTTTCTTGCCCGCTCTTCATGTCCCTTGATTCCCTGAGAGATCAAAAAATCTATCAATCTCAGTTTTGAATATATTCAATGATGGAGCATCCACAACCCTCTGGGGTAGAGAATTCCAAAGATTCATAAGCCTCTGTGAAGAAATTTCTCCTCATGTCGGCCCTAAATGATCAATCCCTTATCCTGAGGCTGTGCCCCAGTGCTCTAGATTCTTCAACCAGGGCAAACAACCTCTCTTTGTATACCTTTTCAAGCCCCTTCAGAATCTTGTATGTTTCAATGAGATCACCTCTCATACTTCTAAACCCCAGAGATTATAGACACAATTTACTCAGTTTCTCATCAAAGGACATCCCTCTCATCCCAGGAACCAATCGACTGAACCTTCGGTGCACCTCCTCCCAGGCAAATATATTGTTCCTTAGACATGGAGACCAAAACTGTGCACAGTACTCCAGGTGTGGTCTCACCAAAGTCCTATAGAATTGTAGAAAGACCTCCTTATTCTTGTCCTCCAATCTCCTTGCAATAAAGGCCAACATGCCATTTGCCTTCCTAATTGCTTGATGTACCTACATGAGTATACCCAAGTCTCTCTGAACATCAACATTTAAAAGTTTTACACCTTTTACAAAAGTCTGCTTTTCTATTCTTACTACCAAAGTGAATAACCTCACACTTCCCCACATTATACTCAATCTGCCACCCTGCTGCCCACTCAAGGGCGGCACAGTGGCTAGCACCGCAGCCTCACAACTCCAGCCACCCAGGTTAGGTTCTGGGTACTGCCTGTGCAGAGTTTGCAAGTTCTCCCTGTGACTGTGTGGGTTTCTGCTGGGTGCTCCGGTTTCCTCCCACTTGCAGGTTGGTAGGTAAATTGGCCATTGTAAATTGCCCCTAGGGTAGGTAGGATAATTGTGGGGATGTGGTAGGGAATGTGGGATTGATGTAGGATTAGTATAAATGGGTGGTTGATGGTCAGCACAGATTCAGTGGGCCGAAGGGCTTGTTTCAGTGCTGTATCTCTCTCTCTATGACTCAACAGGTCTATATCTCTTTGTGTCCTCCTCACAATTTACTTCCCACCTAACCTTTTATCAGCAAACTTGGATACATTACTCTCAGTCTCTTTGTCTAAGTTATTAATATAGATTGCAAATAGCTGAGACTCCAGCATTGATCCCTGCAGCACTCCATTAGTTACAGAATGCCTATTTGAAAATTCCCTGTTTATCCCTACTCTCTACTTCCTGACCGTTAACCAATCCTCTATCCATGCTATTATATTACCACCCCTCCATGAGCCCTTATCTTGTGTATTAGCCTTTTGTGTGGCACCTTATCGAATGCTTTTTGGAAATCCAAGTATACTACATCTACTGGTTCCCCTTTATTTACCCTATTAGTCACATCCTCAAAAAATTCTATTCAATTTGTCAAACATGATTTCCCTTTTATAAAACCATATTAACTTTGATCATATTATGATTTTCTAAGTCCATATTTAAGAGTTATTTAATAATAAATTCCAGCATTTTCCCAATGACTGATGCCGGGCTAACTGGTCTGCAGCTTCCTGTTTCCCCTCTCTCTCTCCTTTCTTGAATTATGGTGTTACATTTTCTAACTTCCAGTCAGCTGGGATTGTTCTAGAAGCTAGGGAATTTTGGAAAATCATAACCAGTGCATCCACTATCTCTGCAGCTACCTGTTTTAGAATCCAAGGATGTAAGCCATCAGGTCCTAGGGATTTGTCAGTTTTTAGTCCTTTAATTTTCTCCAATAATTTTTCTCTCCTCATAATAATTACTTTAAGTTCTTCACTGTTATTAGCCTCTTGGTTGCCCTATAACCTGGTACGTAAGTTGTGTCTTCTACTGTGAGGACAGACACAAAATATTTCCTCATTCCCCATTCTCCTGTCTCTGCCTCTAATGGACTAACTTTCGCTACGCTCCTCCTTTTCATATACTTGGCTAAGCTCTTACAATCTGTTTTTATATTCCTGACTAGTTTACTCTCATTCTATTTTTTGCCTTTTTATCAAATTTTTGATTGCCCTATGCTGGTTTCTAAAACACTCCCAATCCTCAGGCTTCCTACTATTCTTTGCAACATTGTAAGCCTTTTAATGTATTACTTTCCTTAACTTCCCTTGTAAGCCACAGATAGACCTTTCTTGCTTAGTTTTTGTTTTTTAATGAAACTTTTTTTGAACATTTTGAATTGTTTCTTTGAATGTTTCCCATTGCTTATGCACTGCCATACCTTTCAGTCAATTTACCCAATCAACCTGAGCCAGCTCTCCCCTCATACCTAAGTAATTGGCTTTGTTTAAGTTTAAGATTCCTGTTTGGGACCAGAGTATGTTGCTTTCAAACTTAACATGGAATTCAATTGTATTATGATAATTTTTTTCCAGCGGATCTTTTACAATGAGATTACTAATTAAAACAGCCTCACTTGCCTCCCTGGTTGTTTCCACAATATATTGTTCAAGGAAATTGTCACAAAATCATTCTACAAACTTATCTTCCGGATTACCTTTGCCAATTGAATTTGTCCAGTGTATATGAAGATTAAAATCCCCCACGATTATTAACATTGCCTTTGTTACAAGTTCCAATTATTTTTTGCTTAATGCTCTGCCCAATGTTATAACTACTGTTAGGAGGTCTATAAACTACTCCCACCAACATTTTCTAACCGGTTTTATTCCTAATCCCCACCTATACTGATTCTACCTCCTGATCTTCTGAGCCAAAATCCTTTCTCATGACTGTCCTTATGCCATCCTTTGCTATTAGGGCTACTCCTCTTTTTCCATTCTGTATGTCTTTTCGAAATGTTGTGTACTTATTTTCCAACCTTGGTCATCTTGTAACTATGTCACTGTAATGGTGATTAGATCCAAACTATTTTTCTCTATTTGTGCCATTTGTTCATTTATCTTATTACAAGTGCTTCGTGCACTCAGACAAAGAACCTTTAAGTTCACTTTTTTAACTACTATTCTTTACTTGGACCTTATTCGCTGATGCACTATTGCCATTAAACTCTCTGTCCCTTCCTGCCCCACTCTGCTTGTCTTTACCCAAATTGCTACACTGCTCTATTGCCTAAACTTTTCACCTTAGATTTCTAAATATCCCTTCACCTGATCACCCCACCCTTTTAGTTAAAAGCCCGATTCACAACCCTATACAATTCACCAGGACACTAATCCCAGCGCAGTTTAAGTCCAACGGAACAGATCCCTCTTTCCCCAGTACTGGTGCCAGTGCCGCATGAATCAAAACCCCTTTTTCCCACACAAATCTTTGAGCCATGCATTTAATTCTGTTATCTGCTTGATTCTATGCCAATTAGTGTGTAGCTCAGGTAACAGGTCATCCAGAGGTTCTGCGTTTTAATTTGGACCCTAATTGCTCAAACTCTCTCAACAGAACTTTATTCCTAGTTCTACCTATGTCATTGGTTCCTACGTGATCTATGAAAATTGGATCCTCCCCTCCCATTCCAAGTCCTTCTCCAGCCACAAGATGACGTTAACCCTGGAACTGGGCAGGCAACACAACCTTCAGGGCTCCCAGTCATGGCTGCAGAGCATATACCTCATTCCTTTTCACTCCACCCAATTGAATTCCTGCACCATGGTACTATGGTCAGTTTGCCCATTCACCCTTCAGTCCTTGTTCTCATCCACACAGGTAGCAAATACCTCATACCCGTTGGTCAAAGTCAAGGACTAAGGCCCCTCTATCACTACATGCTGGATTTCCATACCTGACTGACAGCCACATCCTCCTGTTCCTGAACATTGACCAAAGGGGTGTGACTATCTCCTGGAACAAAGTCTCCAGCAACTCTCCCCCTCCCGGTTACCCAGAAATGTCTGCAGCTCAGACTCCAGCTCAGCAACTCAAGCTGCAGACATTTAATGCAGATATGGTTGTCCAGGATTGCAATGCTTTTCACAAACCTCCCTTTCACAACCACCCATTATTTCCTGTCAATTCATGTCTTCCCGTTCCTCATCACACAACTCAAAAGGCCACTTGACAGACAGCAAATAAGAATGAGCAAGATTTGAAAGTGGTACAAAAGAATAATATTACATTTGCTCATATATAAAACAGAAACTTAACATTCCAGCAATGCGTAACACACCCATGTGTATACCCCCATGCAACTACAAATGTTGACTGTTCATTTTCCTTACATTTCTATGAGGTTTCAACCTATGGCTTCAGCAGAGGTAGAGGAAGGCTGCTGAGATCCCTGTTTGACTGCTGAGATGCTCTTGACTGACATCCTCTGGGTTTTGGAGCCCGTTAGGTCTCCATCAAAGATTGCTCCTGCTGTGTAGGAGTAGACATGGCCATCGGGAAACAAGGCAACTGACTGGGTTGGATGGGGGACATGCAACAGGTGAGAAGAGGAAGCGCTTTGAGCCAAGGCCTGATTTCCGCTTTCATCATCATCCCTCTCATGGCTCTACCTCACATTCCTGCTAGCAATGAGCTGGAGAACACTTTGCTGCAGATCAGTGGGGCAATGAATAGTCAAGTCTAGGGTATCAGCCATTCAGTATAAGGGGGCATTCTAGTGTGCAAGCCATTGGCAAGTGCCTGCATGCACTTGTGTAATTGCTGCATTTAATACTTCAAGCAGGTGCCCACTCTTTCCATGGATGAAGACATTACTGCAATTGCCTGTGACATCATGCAACTTATGCTTGGGATGGACTTCTCCAATCTCTGCAAGTGTACGCAATGTGGCTGGAATGCCTGCCAGTACATTGCACACTCTGTGCTGCTGTTCTAGAAGTATCTTCTTCATCAATGCCCCCCACCACCCCCACCCCCCGAAGGACCAGCATCTACATCCAACTGAGCAGAGCTTGGGGCATTCTGCAGCCTGTGACATGGACTCTCCCCACTGGTGTTCCTGTCTTCACCATGTGCTCATGCTCATTTGTGATGTGTGAGTCACGAGGTGAAAACCCAACTATCTGCCTTACTGGTCCCACTAAAGTGTGAGTATCTGAGCTGGTGCAAGTTCTATTTCGCTCACTGTTGACATCAATTCAACATGAGTGCATATTTTATGTAATCTTCTACCTTTGATAGGTTACTCTACGGTTCGGACACGAGAATTGTGAGAAATAATGAGAGCACGCTCAAATACCTGAATTAAATAATAAGCTTTATTAGGTCAGACATACAATGCAAAATTCTATTCTACTGTGGACTATGCAGCACCTACAATAAATGTTCTAAGCAGATTCAAAGAAAAACTACGGAGCTTACTCCAATAGTCACACACAAACATACAAAGTTATATGTTTCAAATGGAGTACGAGCCCTTCTTATTGTACCAGGCAATACAATGCCATTATTAGTCTACCTGGTGATACAATGCCCTTCTGAGTCTACTGTTAGCAATAAAGATGCTCTCGCAATAGTTTTTCCTCAATGGCCTTCCCTTGTAACTTTTTCCACATGACTATTCTCCTTTGTATGAAGTAAGTCTGCTTTCACTCTCTCAAGGACAATATCCGTCAAATGGTTGATGACTTACTGCACACAGTAATCCTGGTGATGGGCAATATGCCTCTCTGGATAGCAATACTGCAATGAGTACTGCAGAATTAAGCTTTTGCATCTTTAGAGAAAAGGTTCCTCCAGAGCAGTCCAAACAGCTGAATCTTTACTCAAGGATATCAAATGTTCTTTGATGGTGCTCAATGTTGCCTGAAACACCTCATTTTGCTTCTGCTTACTCAAAGACTTGGGTTTGTGCCAAGATTTCAGAAACTATGCCTTCAGACAAAAGTCAGGGCCCCAAGGAGGAATACATATATCCTGTCATTGTGTTTGAAGACTCCTGGCAGCCAAGCTTGATTCAAAAGAAACAAATCATGAGTTTTGAGTTGAGCAGTAAAATTGGCAGTAATGTACAAGATCCTATGCTTGGTATTGCATACAATTTAGACTTTTATAGAAAAACCTGAGAGCTACGTAAGCAAAAAAAGATGCGGTGGGAGGCACTGAATTTGACGTTATTACCACCAGGTGAGAATGGGGTCTAGAGGTTCCCTCTCAGCCTTTTCCTGGTTTAACTGTAACAGGGTTTAATTTTTTAAACACTGTGGCCAGAATTTTACGCGGGCGGACGGGAGCCAGACTCCAACGTAAATGTCGGTGCCAAACCTGCTTCCGCCCAGCTTGGGGTTCCGTCCCGTATTTTACGGATCCCCAGGCTTTAATTGGCCCAAGGCGGGACTTCCACCCACTTGAGGGAGAAGGTCCCGCCTCAGTGAGCAGCCGGCCAATCAGCGGACAGGCAGCTCTTAGTCTCAGCAGCGCCCCCGGGAGCGGTGGCCACTGCTGGGACTGCAGCCCAGCCGACTGAGGAGGATACCAAGGAGCAGGGACTGAAGGTAAGTTTGGGTTACCTCACCAGGGCACGACCAGGTCGTTTGGTGGGGTGGGGGGGGGGCGTCTTGGATCCGGGGGTTGGGTTGGGAGGCGAGGGCGGCCCTCAATTGGGCACCCTGTGGAAGTTTATTAATTTTAAACTCTAATTTGGTTAACGACTACGAGTACACGATGCGACCATATTAGCATGCATACGCAATAAACATACACGCAGATAGAGACAGAAAACGTAGAAAGAGTAAAGGGGGAAAGTTTGAGGCAATAGCTGGATGTATTTACAGCCCTTTGAGTTCAATGTGGAGTCTTTGGTTGCAGGTAAGTCTTACTGTTCATTGCGGCCCAGTGCACGCTTTAACTTGTTTCGATGTAGGAATGTTTTCTCTCTTGAGGTTTAAGCGACATCAGTGGGACCGGAGGTTTGTGAGAAAGCGAGAGCACGGCAGCCAGGAGAAATGCTGTCTTGTTTCAGGTTCAGTTGCAATCTGTAGTCTGTCTTCAAACTGTCCTGTGTGTAGTTCAAAAAGCCTGGGCCAGCAGGTTAGTCATGTGACCAGCTGGTTTAACCACTCCTGTGTTGTGGATTCTCCATCTTCGCAGACACTGGAATGCGAGCTTTCTTACACCTCCAATATCTGGTGATCAAAATCATTTTGGGTTAAATGGACCAGGGAGTTGCTGCTTTGTCTCGCCAAGCACTGTTTTTCGGTATGCAAATTTCCTCCAGCCAAATGTCTGGTGATCTCTTTAAACTAGTACTTTCTTCACTCCAACAATTGTTTAATATTAATGTTTATATAATGAAATTAATATGCCTCAGTCTTGGCAGGTGGGGGTCTTATGACAACGTAAAGGCCGGAATTTTACTGACACATTGTGGGTCCTGCGCTGGGACCAAATGTGGGTCCCCAGACTGTGCAAGCGAATGCCACGACTGCATAGGGGATTTTACCAGTGGTGACCTCCTAATTGGCTGCCGCCAGGACTGCTATCCAATTAAGGATAGTGGCCTGCCTCTCCGAGCTGCTGGCCCAGTCAGAGGGCTGGTGACACTGCAGCCTTGGCAGCGCCTGTGTTCAAGGCTGTAGGGAGGAGGAGAGACTGTCTCCATATTGAGGAGCCCTTGAAAGGCCAGTGAGAATTTTTTTTAATGTGTCAAGGCCAGGCAGGCACGCCCCAGCGATAGGAGGAGTGAACCCTCCAGTGGCGGCATTGGAACAGCAGGGATGGCCATTGCCCCTTTCTCTGGGAAGAAAGGCCCCTCCTCGGGAAACTGCTGGGAGGCCACCTCAATGTATTTGGCGGTCTCCCCACACGGCGGGGGTTCATTCCGATGCCAATAAAATACCGGTGGGTGTGTAAAATGGCCATTAATAGGCCAGTTAATTACTTTAATTGGCTGCTCACCTCCAGCTGGTGGGCAGCCAAGTCGTTGCTGTTCCTGTCTTTCAAAATATCCCATGGTGGCAGGAAGACGTCGGGTTTCCCTTCCAATGCCTTCCTCCACCATTTTACCAGCCCTGCCATCTCCCGAAGACTAGTAAAATCCCAGCTAAAGTACCCAGTCCAAACTCATGGAGAAATCCAACAGTCATACAGAGTCGCATAAGACAGACTCGCACCCCTGCTGCTCTTGGGAAATGCATGCATCTCTGTCGAATTATACCCAACAGCTCATCAAAACAGTTACATAAAAAAGGGCTAGAATTTGCTATAGTAGGGTGTCTAACAGTATCTGTGCCATTAGTGAGACTTACTTTACACCCTTTAGCTCAAATTATATTTGCCCACAAAAGTTGCTGAAAGTGTGAGCTGCCTTGATCTCTCCCCATGCTCTGCTGCACAGGGGAGGAGTAAAAAATGTGGGAATGCAATAGTTATAGGGGATTCAATTGTAAGGGGAATAGATAGGCATTTCTGTGGCCGCGAAAGAGACTCCAGGATGGTATGTTGCCTCCCTGGTTCTCGGGTCAAGGATGTCTCAGAGCGGTTTCAGGACAATCTGAAGGGGGATGGTCAACAGCCAGTGGTCGTGGTACACATTGGTACAAATGACATAGGTAAAATAAAGGATGAGGCGCTAAAAGCAGAATATAGGGAGCTAGGAAGTAATTTGAAAAGCAGGACCTCAAAGGTAGTGGTCTCAGGACTACTACCTGTGCCACCTGCTAGTCAGAGTAGAAATAGCAGGATATATCGAATGAATATGTGGCTGAAGAGATGGTGTGAGGGGGAGGGTTTAAGATTCCTGGGACATTGGGACCATTCTGGGGGAGGTGGGACCAGTACAAACAGGACAGGTTACATCTGGGCAGGATCGGGACTGATGACCTCGGGGAGTATTCGCTACAGTGGTTGGGGAGGGTTTAAACTAATATGGCAGGGGGATGGGAACCTTTGCAAGGAGTCAGAGGAGGGGGGGAAATCAAAGACAAGAACAAAAGACAGTAAGGGAATCAGAAAAGTGATAGGCAGAGAAATCAAGGGCCAGAATCAAACAAGTCCACAGTGAAAAATAGTGGGAAGGGGACAAGTAATGTTAAAAAGACAAGCCTTAAGGCTTTGTGCCTTAACGCGCAAAGCAGTCGCAATAAATTGGATGAATTAGTCGCGCAAACAGATGTAAACGGGTACGATATAGTTGGGATTACGGAGACAGGGATGGGAAATGAACATCCAGGGGTATTCAGTATTTAAGAAGGACAGACAAAAAGTAAACAACGGTGGAGTTGCATTGCTGGTTAATGAGGAAATTAACGCAATAGCGAGGAAGGATATTAGCTCTGATAATGTGGAATCTGTATGGGTAGAGCTGAGAAGCACTAAGGGGCAAAAAACGTTAGTGGGGGTTATATATAGACCCCCAAACTGTAGTGGTGATGTTGGGAATGGCATTAAACAGGAAATTAGAGACGCATGCGATAAAGGAACATCTGTAATTATGGGTGATTTTAATCTGCATATAGATTGGACAAATCAAATTAGTCACAATACTGTAGAGGAGGAATTCTTGGAGTGTAAATGGGATGGTTTTCTGGACCAATACGTTGAGGAACCAACTAAAGGACAGGCCATTCTAGACTGGGTATTGTGTAATGAGAGAGGAATAATTGACAATCTAGTGGTGCGAGACCCCTTGGGGATGAGCGACTATAATATGATAGAATTCTCCATCAAGATGGAGAGTGATATAGTTGATTCTGAGACTAGGGTCCTGAATCTTAGTAAAGGAAACTACGAAGGTATGAGGCGCGCGTTGGCTATGACGGATTGGGAAATGTTACTTAAAGGGATGATGGTGAATAGGCAATGGCAAACATTTAAAGAGCGCATGGATGAACTGCAACAATTGTTTATCCCTGTCTGGTGCAAAAGTAAAACGAGGAAGGCTTACAAGGGAAATTAGAGATAGTATTAGATCCAAGGAAGAGGCATATAAATCTGCCAGAAAAAACAACAGACCTGAGGATTGGGAGCAGTTTAGAATTCAGTAAAGGAGGACCAAGGGATTGATTAAGAAGGGAAAAATAGAATACGAGAGCAAGCTTGCGGGGAACATAAAAACTGACTGTAAAAGTTTCTATAGGTATGTGAAGAGAAAAAGATTGGTGAAGACAAATATAGGTCCCTTACAGTCAGAAACAGGGGAATTTATTATGGGGAACAAAGAAATGGCTGACCAACTAAATGCATACTTTGGTTCTGTCTTCACAAAGGAGGACACAAATATCATACCAGAAATGTTGGAGAACACAGGGCTTAGTGAGAGAGAGGAACTCGATCAGTATTTGTAGAGAAATGGTGTTGGGGAAATCGATGAGACTGAAGGCCAATAAATCCCCAGGGCCTGATGGTATGCATCCCAGAGTACTTAAGGAAGTGGCCCTAGAAATAGTGGATGCATTGGTGGTCATCTTCCAAGATTCTATAGACTCAGGAACAGTTCCCACAAATTGGAGGGTAGCTAATGTAACCCCGCTATTTAAAAAGGGAGGTAGAGAGAAAGCAGGGAATTATAGACCAGTCAGCCTGATATCAGTAGTGGGAAAAATTCTACAGTCCATTATCAAAGACTTGATAGCAAAGCACTTAGAGAACAGTGATAGAATCAAGCAGAATCAGCATGGATTTACGAAAGGGAAATTATGCTTGACAAATCTACTAGAATTTTTCGAGGATGTAACTAGTAGAGTTGATGAGGGGGGCCAGTGGATGTGGTTTATTTGGACTTTCAGAAGGCTTTTGACAAAGTCCCACATAAGAAATTAGTGTGAAAAATTAAATTGCATGGGATTGGGGGTAGTGTATTGTGATGGATAGAAAATCGGTTGGCAGACAGGAAACAAAGAGTAGGGATAAATGGGTCTTTTTACGAATGGCAGGCAGTGACTAGTGGGGTACCGCAGGGATCGGTGCTAGGACCCCAGCTATTCACAATATATATTAATGATTCAGATGAGGGAACTAAATGTAATATCTCCAAATTTGCAGATGACACAAAACTGGGTGGGAGGGTGAGTTGTGAGGAGGATGCAGAGAGGCTTCAGGATGATTTGGGCAAGTGAGTAGTGGGCTAATGCATTGCAGATGCAGTATAATGTGGATAAATGTGAGGTTATCCACTTTGGTAGCAAAAACAGGAAGGCAGATTATTATTTGAATGGCTATAAACTAAGAGAGGGGAATATGCAGCGAGAACTGGGTGTTCTCGTACACCAGAAGGTAAGCATGTAGACGGTAAAAAAGGCAAATGGCATGTTGGCCTGCACAGCGAGAGGATTCAAGTACAGGAGCAGTTTGCTGAATTTGCACTGACAATTCAAACGGGACTCATCCACAGCAAGTTAAGTCTTGTAATTTCAAGTGTAAGTACTGTGACAGAAACCACACCTGCCAAAAAATGGGCCATATTAATTTCGTCAAGTGGAACATTATTTTTGAACTGTTACTGGACTTGTTTAAAAAGACCACAACAGTGGCTGAAAACATGGCTGCACATTTGTATTCTAAAAGACAGTTGCCTGAAGAAGACAATGGGAGTGCCTCCCTGATTCAATTAGCCAGATAGATTTTTGATCAAGAGACATTGAATGTGTAAGAGCCAGCATTCCACCCCCTCACTGACAGTGTCTACTAAGCTTGGAGGAAATCCACAAACCTCTCCGGAGAGGTTCTTCCAAATAAGGAGCTAGTCATGTGAGTAACCTGCCAGCCAACTTGGAGTTGTTTGAATTGTGCCATACAGAAAGGAAGAGACTGCAATTTGAAGACAACAGAGAAGAAAGGTCTCTCCCTGTCTCTCTCGCGCAGAGTTCCAGCGACCCCCGAAAGTAACTCAAGCCACAAAACAGAAGACCATCGAAACAAGTTTGAAAGTGTGCACTAGGCCCCAACAATAACTGTAACACTTAATTGTAATCAAAGACTTTACATCAAACCTAAAATTAGTAACTGAACTCCAGCTATTGCTTCAAACCTTTTCTCTTTTGATTCTTTCTCCTTTTCTGTCTCTATTTGCATGTGTGTTTATCGCGTATACATGCTAGTGTGGTCGCGTCACATATTTCCAGTAGTTTTAAATGAATTAGATTTTTAAGGTTAATAAACTTACACCTTTCTTGTTTAAATCTGAGAAATCCTGTCTGGTTGATTTATTTGCCATTATAATTAGAGAGCAGTGAGCAGGGACTCACTAAGAGGGAAGCTAAAACACGGTGTTTTAACAATTAAATCCTGTTATGGCCAAACCAGGAAAAGGCTGAGAGGGAACCCCTAGACCCCTTTCTCACCTGGTCGTAACAGAACCTTTTTAACGATGTGAAAGTTGTTAATTACTGCCAATCAACCTCTTTGGCACTGAATATTAACTATTACAAGTGTGGTTCAGGTTTTGAATTTTTGGGGGAGATTTTAAAAATGCCCAATTTTAAACTTAAAATGTTTTTCTTCCTTTTTCTTTCTGTCTTTTTTCCCCTCTCTTAATCCACTCTTTCTTTCCCTCTCTTCATTTCTCTTTCTTTACCTGATTTGACACTAAATCCCCACCCTCTAATTTTTGCTTCCTTCTCAGTCCTTCTGCTGCTTAGTTCTCAATTCTTTAATCTGATTGGCTAAGGAGATACAGTTTTTTTGCCCTGTTCACTCGGGTTCCAGATGTTCAATTTCCCTCACTGCACCATTATTAGCTCACACTTTCAGCAACCGTTTGGGCAAGAATTTTTTGAGCTGAAGGGTGCAGAGGCCAGTCTAACGGCAGATGCTGCAGCAAAATCTGGCTAATTATGTGATAAATGGCAATATGTTCTTCCCCCATTTTTGTAGCACACAGAGAAAACAGAGGTTTATTCATAAGTTCCAATTTTACGAATGCGTGCACACAGCTAAGAGTTTCCTCCAACAGTGGTGCTTAGCGCAAAATCAGCCTACTCATTCCGACTTCGGGATTGTTCACTGTCTCCAGTTCACGCAGCAGGCCAGCACAAACCACATGGCAGGCCTATGACTGTTAAAGATAACATTGAAGAAAATGTTAATATTCTTGTCAGCCGTCAAAATCAAGTGCAGACTATCAAGATATAGTATAGGTTTTCATCCCGAGTACTGAAAGTATACAAGCAATCTATATGCTATATAATAGGTTGATAAAGACATCTGGCTGACTGTGGTGAAATCTGTGCCTACAGCCTCACACAAGCTTTAGCTCCTAGTTCAACAACTAGATTAGGAACTTCATTTGCTATCTGGAGACCTGAAAAATGAACAAAGTGCCTGCAAGCAAACTGGATGAAGCAAGAAAGCAGTCTCTGGAGAAGAGAAACCTCAAAGAATGGAGAATAATTTATCATCTAATTCAATCTGTTCAACTGGATTTTGCATTACAATTTCAGATATTAGTGCTTTACTTCAAATATTTAAAGTTTGGCAGAATATTTGATGGTGGTGATTTAGGAGTCAGCTTTATAATGACAATGATAATCAAAAAATATCATAAAGCAATGCTTTGAGTTGGAATTGAAGCTGCAGTATCTCATTTATTGATCTGACTAGGCTTTATATCAAAACAGTTTTGATCATTATATTAAAATCTGGTGTAAATCATTTTTTAAAACTGACATATGGTGTTAGTCATATTAACATCTTCTTGGGCCTGTTTCAAAATAAAGCACATATAATACTTGAGAAAATTGTTTTTATTATTTTCAAAAGCTAATTCTATCAGGCGAACCTGCTTTAATAATCAAGAGGTCAAAATTATGTTCGATCATTTCCTTCGGCTAAATGTTTAATCATTTTCACCTTGCACTGTACAGGCCAGAACATACAGCCCAATTTTAACTCCGGACCATTTTTTAGCTGGCAGGTTGCAGTGGAAGTAATAAACTCATCTGGTGCTTCAGCAATGAGGCCGAATATTGTTAATTCCTGGGTCTCAATTATATCTGATCGATTGATTTCTAGGTCGAAGTTTGGCAGGAGGCGGTGGAAAAATGCATGACTTGGAGGCAGCCTGCTGAGTTTAGGTAAGTTCAGTTGCCAGAACTGTCCTGTGGGGGTCTTGTGATTGGGAATGGGGTAAATCTGCAGCAGAGGAGGACTAAGCTTTCCTTGTGGAGCCCGGAGGAGTCCTGCTGCTTGCCCCATGAAAAAAGTACATTTTTGAGCCACTTCTGTCCCAATTCTTTACCCCACTGGAGGGGAAACCTACTGCAGCTTCCCATTAAGCTGCAGAGTTAAAATTGTAATTGAGGATATATCAAAAAGGACCACATTGGCATTCGGTGGGTGTCGGGGGCAGGAGCCAATGTAGGTCAGTGAGCACAGGGGTGCCGAGTGAACTGAATTTAGTGCAAGTTAGGGCACGGGTGGCAGGCTTTTGGATGAGCTCTAGTTTAAGTGGGGTGGAAGATGGGAGGAGAGCATGAGAGCATTGGAATAGTCTAGTGGCAACAAAGACATGCATGAGGGTTTCAGCAGCAGGTGAGCTGAGGCAGGGTCAGAGTCAGGTGATGTTATGGAGAATCAGTCTTGGTGTTGATGTGGGTATATGTTCAGAAACTCAACTCGGCGTTACCTATAATAACAAGGTTGCAAATGGTCTGGTTCAGCCTCAGACAGTTGCCTCGAAGAGGGATGGAATCAGTGACTAGGGAACAGAGTTTGTGCTGAAGTCATGGCTTCAGTCTTCCCAATATTTATTTGGAGGAAATTTCTGCTCATTCAATACTGAATGTTTGACAAGCAGTGTGACAAGTCAGAGACAGTGGAGGGATCGAGAGAGGTTGTGGCAAGGTAGAGCTGGGTATCGCCTCAGAGTACAAGTGTAATGTTTTCAAATGATGCCACTGAGGGGTAGCATGTAGATGAGAAATAGAAGAGAGCCAAAGATAGACCCTTGGAGAACTCCAAAGGTAGCATTGTGGGAGCAGGAAAATAAACCATTGCAGGTGATTCTCTGGCCTTGAATGGATCAATAAGAATGGAACGAGGCAAGTGCAGTCTCACCAATTGAGAGGGACTAGAGGATGGATAGTTTGTCATGGTCACAGTCACACAGCATGCCATTCAATAATAATTTCAGTATTATTTCAAGGCTCAAAGCCTGATGGAAGGATTTAAACTTGGAATTGCATGAAAAATGGGCACAGATTTGGGAGGCAACAGCACATTCAAGGGCTTTGGAGTGGGAGGTTGGAGATGAGGCAGTAGTTTGCAAGGACGGAGGGGTCAAAGGTGTATTTTGAGAAAAGGGGTGATGATGACAGATTTGAAGGGGACGGGGACAGCACCTGAGGAGAGGGAACCTTTAACAATATCAGCTAACATTGGGGCCAGGAAAGGAAGTTGGGCCATCCATAGTATGGTGGGAATAGGGTTGAGGGAACAGCAGGTGGATCTCAGGGGCGTGATGAGCTCGAAGAAGGCATGAGGAGAGATAGGAGAGAAACTAAGGAAAGATGCAAGTTCAGGGCTCGGGTGGTGGGAGGGACCCTCCAGGAAATTTTACCCAGTGTGCTAGAGGAAGGGAGGAAAGCAGCAGAGGCAATTGAACAGATGTTGTCAATCTTTGTCAGCTCTGGCTCAGTGGGTGCCACTCTCGTCTCAGAGTCAGAAGGTTGTGGATTCAAGTCCCACTCCAGGACTTGAGCACAAAATCAAGGCTGACACTCCAGTACAGTACTGATGGAGTGCTGCATTGTTCGAGATGCCATCTTTTGGATGAGACGTTAAATCAAGGGTCCATCTGCCCTCTCAGGTGGATATAAAAGATCCCATGGCAATATTTAAAAAAAAACAGGAGAGTTATCCCGGATGTCCTGGCCAATATTTATCCCTCAATCAATATCAGAAAAACAGATTATCTGCTCATCATCACATTGATGTTTGTGAGAGCTTGCTGTGTGCAAATTGGCTTCTGCATTTCCTACCTTACAACAGTAACTGCACTTCGAAAGTACTTCATTGGCTGGAAATCACTTTGGGACATTCTGGGGTCATGATAGGTGCTGTAAAAATGCAAGCCTTTCTTTCTTTGTGACAAAGAAATTCATGAGCTCCTCACACTTGTTGGAGGTGAGGATTGAGGAGGTAGGGGAGCGACATTTACAAAGACAGTTTGTAGTGGAGAAGAGAATTCAGGAGTTTTCTTGGCATTCCAGGATGATCCTAGAATAGTGAGCAGTTTTGGCAGAGGAGTGCAGGACCCAGTAGTGTTCACTTGGTCCTGCTGTATCTGGCAATGAATGGTTAAACCAGTTGTTTGCCGGAGATGTTCAAGTCTGTGTCCCTTGGACTTACGAGCAAAAAAGATGAAGGTGAAGGTGTGGTTGAGCAGATTGATAGCTGCAGTACTGTTGTGGTGAATGGCAGGCCAAAGACTAGACAGTTAGGAATTTGAAAGCATATATGTAACTGACTTGAGGGATAGTTTTTTCTAGGGGTGGACATGGAAGGAAGTGGAATTGGGAAGGGGAAGGGGGATGTGGGTTGAGAGGAATACAAGGAAATGATCAGAGATGGCCTTATCTGCAATTGACGTAGTGTGAGTAGCAAAGCCACATGAGATGACGAGATCAAGGGGGTGGCCATGAATATGAGCCAAGGAGTTTATATGGAAGGAAACATTTAGGGAGGATAGGTGAACTCAGTGGAGAGAGAGCAATACTTAGAATTTACAGCACAGATACGGGCCATTCAACCCAACTAGTCTGTGTTGGTGTTTACATTCCGCATGAGCTTCCTCCCACCCTATTTCATTTCACCCTATCAGCATACCTTTCTATTTCTTACTCCCTCATGTATTTATCTAGTTTCCCCTTAAATACATCTATGCTTTTCGCCTCAATTACTCCATGCTGTAGTAATCTCCACATTCCAACCATTCTGTGTAAAGAGGTTTCTCCTGAATTCCTCAGAGGATTTATTTGTGACTATATAATAATTATGACCCCCTAGTAATGAACTCCCTCACAAGTGAAAACATTTTCTCTATGTCTACTCTAACAAACCCTGTCAGAACTATAAAGATTTCGATTAGATCACATCTCAGCTCTCTTCTAGTGAAAAGAACACACCCTGTTCAGTCTTTCCAGATCATTATAACCTCTCAATTCTGGCATCATTCTTGATAAGGCCTGAGGGTTGTAAAGTGTCTCATAGAAAGATGAGGGCTGTTCTTCGAGCTTGCTTCACTGGAACAACTGACAATGCCAAGGACAGAGAGGTCAGAACAGGACAGAGAGTTAAAGTGGTAAGTGACAGGGAGCTCTGTACTTACGGACAGACAGAAGTATACAGCAAAGCAATTATTTAATCTGCATTTGGTCTGCTCTATTCTCATTTAAGTTATTAGGGCACATTTAGTGATGCAAGACTCCTGGTAGGCAGCATGAATCCGTAGAACTGTGGCTTGCAGAATTAGTTCCCATTTAACTGATCTTAGCTGTGAACTGCACTGCCATTGACTGATGCTCCTCCCGAGAAGCATAGCAGCATTCAATTTGCCCGATAAAGAACTATCCCCTTTCTAGGATGTAGTATTAGCAATGGCATCACCATAATTAACTGATGAGAATTCCCCTATTCTTCTTAACTCTTTGAGTAGTCAATGTCAGCAGCTCTCATTATATGATGATTATACCATCTGCAATGAATCAAATAAATAAATGTTTGCCATTCAAATTATAAAAAAACATTAACCTCTGAGTGTCTTATTTCAGACATTTCTAAGAAATCCATTTCTAAGAGGTTCCCAGCTTTAATCCCTGGTCTATGCTGAGGGGGTTGGCCTCAGTCCAGCTGGTGTTGTAGGCCCTACAGTTGGGCTCTGCCCCTGGATTAGGAAAGGTAAATTTAGGGTCTGATCCTGAGCACTATCCAGTGACCCCTGCAGGAAAGTTCCTGCCTGGACGTTGGACAAGAATGGGGCCAGAAGTTTGGCTAATGGCTATTCAGCCAACAGTCATTGTCTCTGTTCACACTTTCTGATTGCCCACTTGAGCAAGGCACAGTGTCAGTGACTGAGTGAATATGAACAGGAGAGAGCACATATAAATGATATATGCCCATATAAATAATTATATGGACACAAACATATCCATACATATGGACAAACACTGAAAGATTCACTATTCTTACTTCTTCCTGCTTCCACTCACATGACTCCAGTCCTGATCCCCATGACCATCAGAATTAGCCCCATCTTACCATCATCTGAGATTGCAGCCAAACTTTACAATCCCACTGGTTGCAAAGTGCCCTCCATGAGCAGAGATCTGGTCTTCCCCATCAGCCGAGCATGATAAGTTGAGATGGAGGTTAAAATCACCGAGGCTGAGAAGCCACTCAGTGCAGAGGCAGAGGGAAGAAATCAGTGACGATATCTCGGTAAGAAATTTGTTGTGGCACTTGATGGGCAGTAGAAAATTAGGGTTTTAAATGAAGCAAGAGGGATGGAACAAGGTGAAATGTTCAATGGAGGAGAGGGCTCTGTAGGTGTAAGGGGACAGAACAAGATGTGATTTGGTGATAAGAGCCACATCGCCACCAATGGCAGTTTGGAAGGGGAAGATGGTGGAAGTTATAGACAGGCGGGGAAGCTTAATTAAGGGGAAAATGTCATCACTCCTCAGCCTGGTTTCCATCAGGCCATGATGTTGATGCAATCATCCACAATAAATTCATGGATGGCAAGGCCCTTGTTCACAATTCAACAGATGTTCTGGAAGAATATGCAGAGTTGGATGGTGATAGCTGATCTGGCACAAAATTTAGGTTCAACACTGTGAACAGTGAATGAGATTGGCAAGAGTTTGGCAAGATTAGCAACTAATGAGTATGCTGGGGCAGTTGGGGTTGCTGCTCATAAGGAGGCAGTGACAAGGGTCTCAGTGGGCCTTTTGGAGGAGGCCAAGAGAGCCATAGAGGGAACTTGAAGCCTTATGTAAGAGGGAGTTAAACCTCAGATGGCGGCAGAAGAGTAGGAATGTTGAGGAGTGCCTTCGATAGGGATTTGGGAGAGCAGAGTACTTGAGAGGGGAGAAGCGAAAGGAGGCATGACAACAGGGTAGGGCACTTAGGAGGGGTTAAAATAACTAATGGGGAGGAAAAAGGGGAAATAGAAGTGATGGGCTGGTTAAAATCACAAACGTTTGAGTCCCAGCAGCTCCAAGGCAAGAAAGTTACTTGAGCAATATGAACTGTTCACTAATCTGTTTTTCACCAGCTGGGTAAGGTTAAAACCACCCTCATCGCTTTTTTCTTTCTTTGACTGTATTTTTTAAATCCCCCTTTTATAATTCACAAAGATAAGGAACGAAAGTACTGGGGAATAGAACATATGTTTCTCTTTACTCCAGGTGTAAACTCCCCTGTCATTCTGTATAGCACAGGCTAAATACAAAATAAAATCTCCACGCTGCATAAATGTGACATTTGCAGTCCCCAACTAATTGTTCTTGTGACCTTTCTGAATGAAATTACTGAATTATTACCAATTTGTTGTCAGTATTATGCTGCAAGCTTCTGACCTTTAAGAATTTGGGTCAATGCAGGCCAAATTAATTTCACAGAAGACTGTTATAACTGATGGTTTGACTACTATGCTTATATATAGCATTTCTCGGAAACACCTAGGCATTTACATGTATGGTCCATTTTGAAGTGCAGTGACTGTTTTTATGTAGGTAAGAACAGGAGTCATTTTGCAATATCTAGCAGTCAGCAATGAGATGAATGAATAGTTAACCTGTTGTTTGGTGATGTTTGTTTGCAGGAGAAACGTTGGGAGAACTACATGCTCTTCTTCAAAAAGGCAGATATGCCTATTCTGATAGTTAAGCAATTACGAATGTCTCTTCCAAAGTACAAATCTCTGACTATGCAACTATCTCTCAATAGAGCCCCCACGTGTCAACCAAGATGAGGGGTGAAAATTCGAATCAGCCAGTTAGTGGATGCGAGGATTGCAATGCCCAATTACCCCACGCCCAATCGAGTTGAGGCCTGCTCATCACCATGATGGTAGCATGTAGTCCAGAATGAAACACGCTGCTGACTGGCTGCATGCTCAGCAGGGGTCCCAGGTGCATGCATGGCTAGCATAACAACAGCTGGCCAGAACTTCTTAAAGGCAGCCTGCCCCTCTTAAATGGGAGGTGCACTAAGGCTACAACAGCAGTGAGACAGTCAGAAAGTGGTTGCTGGAAGGAACAAGACTACCAATGGAGCAACAGGCCAGAGAAAGGGATCCTAGGTTCTCTGATGCAGCACTGGAGGCCAGGAGGCTGAGAGGAGGAGAAAGGTCATGTGTCCACAGGGACCAGAGGTCCTCAAGGCATACACTGCAAGGTAATGATGGGAGCGGATGGCCAAGGAGGTCAGATCTGACATCTGGCCCTGTGGATGTGGCTGCAGTGCTGGAGAAAGTTCAATGACCTCATATGGGTGGTCGACCAGTAATGCATCTTCAAATGACATCACCTACCCACTGCACCACCAACCTCTCACACTGCTAAATGCACCACACTCCCATCACTCACTCATCAGCAATCAGAACTGAAGCCAAGCATTCAGATACTTTACTTCACCCTCACACACTTACCAATGCTGCCAGCATCACACCCACCTCTCTAAACTTCTACTTACTTCAAGCTGTTTAGCTATGGTAAGCACATCATCCAAACACATTGCAACACATTCACTGACATTTTTCCCTCTCTCTTGCAGGACAAGGTAGCACATCCATCACGATGAGCAGCGCAGAACTAGTGGGAGACAGGCACGCCTGCACCTCCTGAGCCCTTTAGAGGAGATGATGCTCCGTATTATGGGGCTGGCAATCGCTGAGGCCGTTGCATTCAGCAACACTGAGAACATTCAGGATGATGGTATGTTCTTGCCTTATTTCCCTTTTCAAATCCCACTTCACCTTCATCCTTCTATCTGCATGAAATGCAAAGAGGCAGATGGTGTGGCCATGGACCTCTTGCGTTCTACCCGACTCTCCTTTCCTTATACCAACCCTTCCCTTCTGCATTCTTGCTTATAGATACCCAAGAATTTCTGCCTGGCCAGACTCACCATGAAGGGTGCAAGCAGCAGGAGATTTCCAATGAAGAAGCACTAACATTTGATCGTATGCTTACAGCCACCAGCTCTGTTACTGGTACTGCGTATACATTAGAGGCTAGTTATAGAGTCAGGATCAGCATGGGCTGAGTCACCAGGCATGTGTGGGCTTCAGCCAGGGCGGGGGTAAAGGATAAAGGAGTGTCAACTCCGTGGAGGGGGAGGTTGCAGACAAGTTCTGCTACAGGGGACTTCAATGAGGACTTCAACAGGGCAGCATACAGGAGAAGGCAGATGAGCATGCACAGAGAAAAGCTTGAGCATTGGCAGAGTCTTTTGTCACTGTTAAGGAGCATGGAGGTGTCCAACTCCAATTTGGCATATGGCTTTGTGCAGAGCTTGGAGCCGATGATCCCTCTAAGCTCCACAGCCACGCAGCATCCCAGAAACACCCCTGCACGCTGCACACAAGTTGGCCCCTTTAAATTACTGTGCGTGAGCGGCCGTGCAAAAATATTTTAAGGGGCCACGCACTTAAAGAAATTGCCTGCACATTCAAAAACAAAATTTGAGCAGCGTTGCCTGGAGCCCATCTGTTCCAGCATGGACATGGTGGCCAACTCCATGAGAGCACTTGCGCACCTGACCATGATGCAGCATCTGGTGACTGACCAATGTCTTGATTCTACAGTGGAAGCTCAGACTGAGGTCATGAGATCAATGCTTGTTGCCATGCAAACCTAGTTTGATGCCATGTGGGTGCAGACTGCTGCCAATACTGCAGATACCAGTGTTCAAATGGATCATAGGCTCTCACGGCAGTCCAGCATTCTGCCCTTGGCCAGTTTTCTATGATTGCTGAGGCGCTACCCTGGAGGAGTGGCAGTAGCTCCATGGAGCACAAACCTGCTGTCCTCTCTCAGGATGACAGTATTCCTGGTTCCACCATTGCCACCGCCACAGCAACCACGTGTTTTTAGAAACAGCAAGGGATATTCATTCATCAGTGCGTATCTGGTGTGCAACCACAAGAAGAGGTTCATGCAGGTCAGTGCCAGATTTCCTGGGAGATGTCATGATGCTTTCATACTGAGATGGTGGAACGTTCATTCCACGAAGCAAACTTAAGGACTCGCTCGTCGGAAGACAAGGGATAGATTCAGAGAAATTATGCATTTCAAACTTGGCTCATGACATCTGTGAGGAGTTCCAGCAACATGAACCATGTGACCACTAGGTGTGTCATCAAGAAAACTTTTGGAATGTTGAAGATGTGCCTCAGATGCCTAAACAGAGGAGAAGGGGCTCACATCTCATCTTTGGATAAGGAGAACATAGAGGAGGAGAAGCAGAAGGAGGATAAGCAGGAGAAGGAGGAAGAGGAGGATGATGATGGGGCTCCAATTGCCAAACGCAGACATTTAACACTGCTGCCCAGGATGCTCTAATATGTGAAGGTTCACCGAGTAATATTAAATATAAGGCATAATGAAGCGTAAAATATGAAATTCTGCAGTCTGTTCCCATCACAAACACCTACTCCAACCTCTTCCCTTTGCACTAAATAGTCATTCAACAATACATGCCCTCACTGCATATTGGTCCAATGGGTTCCATCATGTATTGACATTCATCCTGAAAAAATTGAAAGGGTGAGTTGGATCTTGGGTTGCCGGAATGGGTAAGACATAGAAGCAGTGCTAATCACTACATTTTATGTGCCATTATAAAAAAAATGAAAATTTAACAATATAACATTTTGTCAAACACCCACGTGCATACCCCTGGTGAATTAGAATTTCTTCAACTCACTCTTCCTACTGCTTCTACGTGTTGCATCCTGTGTGGTTTCAGCAGAGATTGAGGCAGGCTGCTCAGATCCCTGCTCTGACTGCTGAGATGCTTTTGGCCCACACCATCTGAGCTTTGAAGTGCCCAGGTACCCCGCCAAAGACTGCTTCACTTGCACCTGTGCAGGGGCAGACTCGGCCGTCAGGGCATGAGCTAGCATGTCAGATGCTGGCTATTGGGGGTGGGAGGCGGTGAATGTGTGGGAAGTGGGAGTATATTGAATGGAGTTCTCACTTTCATGTCCTCTTTCGCCATCAGCTCTTTCCTTGATCACTGCCACATTACTCCTACAATCTGCTGCCGACCACCTTGATGAGGATCTGCGACATGTTGTAAGGCCACAGATAAGGCAAATGTCATCCTGTTTAATGTAGCAGACAATTTTGCATCCACAGCCTGCACGTCCCTGGACATGGCCTACATGAATTTATTTGTGAGCCATGCTTGAAGCTCCATGAAGGCGACTGCACTCCTCATGCAGACATTCTCTCAATTCCCTGCACCACCAATCCACTAGCAATCGAGTTGGGCTCCTCCATCCTCTCCTTTATTGTGGAGAGTGTGTGTGGCACATCTGTCAGTACGTGGCTGATTTGCTGATGCACCTCTATCATTTTCCTTCTCAATGACAGCTCCTGGGGATCAGCATCTGTGTCCAGCTGAGCAGAGCTTGGACAGGATCATGCCCCACACACCCCCCAACTGCCCCCACTTCCCTTCACCCCACTACGTGAACTCTCTGCAGCTGTCCCTGCTATCAGAGTCTGCTCATGCTCATTTGTGAGATGTGAATCACTGGGGGAAAATCCCATTAACTATCTAAGTGGAACCACCAAAGTGCGAGTCTCTGCACTGGTGGCTGGCTCTGTGTCCTGTAATGGTGCATCCTTAGAAGGAATAAGACCCTCTGCAAAATTGTTTTCATGGATGGCAAGTGACACTTGCTCTACACATGAAGGCCCTGGAAGACAAAAGAAAGGGATCTGATTTAGTCGTGTCAAAGTCACAATCTTGACAATTACCATACTAAGGCTACTCATAAGTTAAGTCATTGATGAAATTATGCCAATATATGTATGTCAGAGATATTTGTAATTCTGTCACTAGTTATCTACGAGCTCTCTGTCTCTCCATTTCTGACTGAGAGGAACACAGACATGCCAGTTATCTCCAGGGCGTGTTAGGTGGGCTATATGTGGTGGCCAGCCTTCACTACTCTTTCTATCCCTTGTGTTTTATGTCCTTTTCCCCTACAAGGGGTGAAGAAACAGACCTGTAAGTGAGTGAAGCTCAGGTATTCACTCAATGGATGCAGTGCCTTTGGTGAGGGTGATTATGAGGCAGATGCATCACATTGCACAAGAATTTGGGTGACTGGCAACAGTTGATGGATAAATGGGGAGGTGATGAAGTGCATCGAAAGTAAAAGCTAGGCGTTGCTGAAAGTTGAGTGGGTATGAGGGGTGATGCATTGGAGAGCACTTAACAAGACAAAGGGAGTGAGCTTAAAACACAGGATGTATTGAATCAGCAAATGTTCTCACTTTTACTGACCAGGTTAGATCATTGAATCCTAATAAAAAAATGTGCTGTGGATGCTGAAATTGAACAAAAAAAGCTGGAAATACTCAGCAATGCTGGCAGCACCTGTGCAGACAGAAACGGAGTTAACATTTAAATTCTGATGAAAGATCATTGCTCTGAAACATTAACTCTGTTTCTCTCTTCACAGATGCTGCCAGACCTCCCGTCCTTCCCGTCTTCCTATATTGCGTTCATGACCTGGTCACAATGCTCCTGCTGCTCACCTCCTCAGCTACCTTCAACCATACCTTCCTGATAAAAGCACCAGGTTTCTTCCTCCCATTGCCAGAGAAAATTATGTCCCTCCTGCTCCTGACTGCCCCAGCAGTAATTCCAGTGATGCAGCATTGAATCTGGGTGCTACCCTTGCTCTATGTCCACTATTCATCTTGAACACCTCCAATTTCTATTTGTGCATTGTCCCTTTAAATACAGCTGTGATCATGTTATACGGGTGTGCATCATGCCCACTGCACAGCTTGGAGACACAAAAGCTGGATGTCAAAAGCAATTGGTATAATTGCGTTGAGATTGCACATTTCGATCCGCTCGTCTGACATCCAGATTTCACCTGCACAATCCCATCCCTGCCTGCTCAACAGCTGCCTTCAGATTATGTCAGGTCCCTGATAGTCTATTTTCCGATAGCAGTCAAATTTGTTAGGTAAGAAAGAAATAGAGACAAAAAGGCTGGTAACATACTCCCATGTTCCTATAGGTGACACATATTGGCTGGTGCTGGAGCCTGCTAATGTACAGAATGCCTTAATTGGTTGGGCAAATGCTTGTGAACCAGCGGAGCCTGAGCACCAGGTGTGTGTTCGGCTCAGTTAACTCTGAAAATTCTTTATATGGCCTCGCAGATTTGCAGCACCTGAACAGTGCTGGGCACACCCAGTGCCCATGTAAAGCAGGTAAGGCATGGAATTTCTTCAGCAATGGGCTTCTCTTTTTTAAAAGGGAGTCTCTTGATATTTATAGTAAGTAATTATGTGTAAGTAATTTGACTGTTTATTTGTTGATTTTAAAATTTTAGTTTTAGTACTGAATCCTTCTTGAAGCTGAAACTTATTTCCCATCTGGGATTTTTTTCCCAGGTGAACTGCAATTGCAGAAAGCCTAAGTGAACCTTTGCATAACTTGTGGGTATCCTTCCATATTTCCATGTTCTGCATGAAAAAGTGGAGGATCAAAGGAGGCCTGTAATAAAAATTTGGTTGGGGTGCTCAAGAAGAAGCTCAAAACAGCAATGGCAAGGCGCGAGAAGGATGAGGCCCCTGGAGTCCTTTCCAGCTCCTTGTCCATCTCTGGTCAGCAAGGAGGTTCAAGTGAGCCTTGAAAGGGAGGAGGAGAGGCTGACCTCCACAGCTGGGGGTCCCCTCAGGGTACTCTGTGTGGACAGCAGCTCCTCAGCCCCTCCACAGATGAGCTCAGCTCCAGTAGAGTCCTGCACCTTTACAGGAAACCCTCAGGCAGCTGGGGTCCTCCAGGCCTCAGGCAGCCAGAGGATGGCCACCGAAGTCATCCCAGGCCAAAGGATAGCCTGATCAGCAGTCTGCCTCCAGCCCAGGTGCTAGCACAGGGGTACACCTCAGAGAAGCACTCACAAATGTATAAAGAAATGCATTTAGACACACTTAGTTCACAAGTGTTTGAAAGTTGACATTTGCTTTCTCAGATGAAGCTCTTTTGTTTATGAAATTAACCTTCATTGCGGAAAAGTGATTATATTATCATGCATTAATTGTGAACTGCTGACTTCACCCTTCCTCCTTACTGGATGCCAATGTAGGCACTGCCCTTATTTGAATAGGGTCTCCTCTGGGCCATAGCACATGGTTAAGCTGGGCATTCGGCATGGAAGACAAGTAGAAAAATGGCGACAAACTACATGCATTGAGGGGAGTCTTTATTGTTCTTACTCAGAGAGGCTCCTCATGGTGTCTGCAAGTGGGTAAGTATGAGATTGTTTCTTGCCTACTTGGCTTGTCACTCAATGTGCCTGGCTAACAGTGCAAGGGGTTCAACATCCAATGCTGCTTGATCTTCACCTTCCTCTGCGTCCACCTCATCGGTGGAGGAGAGTCATTCAATCATGTCCTCGTCATGCAAGGCCTCCCTCCTCTGCAATGCTAGATTGTGCAGAGCACAGCAGACCACCACGATATGCGACATCCTCTCTGGGGCATACTGCAGGGCTCCACCAGATTGATTCAGGCAACGGAATCTCATCTTCAGCAGCCCAATGGTATGCTCAATGATTGCTCAGGTGGAGCCGAAGCAAGTGTTGTGTCTCTCCTCTACTGCATTGCGAGGGCTTCTCACAGGCTCCAGTAGCCATGTCTTCAATGGATAGCCTTTGGCCCCTAGACTCCATCCCTGAAGGCAATCAGGGGGCCTGAAAAGCTGTGGCACCTGGGATTGCCAAAATATGTAGGCATCGTGGCTGCTTTCCAGGATGCGGGCACACACCTGCAGGAATGCTTTCAGTGTTCGCAGACCAGTTGAACATTGATGGAATGGCAGCTCTTCCTGTTGATGAAGGTGGCTGGCTGGTCCATTGCAGCCTTCATGGCCACATGCGTGCAATCTATCAAACCTTGCACCTAGGGGAATCCAGCAAAGGCCCCGAATCCATTGGCCCTCTCAGCCTGACTGTTAGGGTCGGTCTGGTAGTGCATACAGTCACCGGCCCTCTTGAACTGGGAATTGGTCATCTCCTTGATGAAGCGGTGGGCTGCTGCCTGGGACACCCGACACATGTCCCTGGTGGAACCTTGGAATGATCTAGATGCGAAAGGTTAAATATCTCTATGTCCTTCAGGACCACTGGCAAGGGTGACCCCCAAATCCCATAGGTCGCAACTTTTCCTGCAGCAGGGCACATAACTTTGTGACGGCATTGTTGGAGAGCCGACATCTTTGCTGACAATGCCGCTCAGACATTTGGAGGTAGCTGATTCGAGTCCGGTACACTCTCTGGCGCAGGTGGGCCGTTCTCGGCATGGCCAGCTGCTGTCATTCTCATTGTGGAGCTTCACAGAGAGACACAGCTGCCTCTTGACCCTCTCTCCGTCGGAGGCGCTGCATCATGCCATAGGGGTCCACAAAGACAGGATGTATGAGACCCATGCCAGGTGACCTGTGGGCCTCCAAAATGCTGTCGATACAGAGACGACCCGGCCTTGGCAGCTGAGCCTTTGCTATTTCTGCCGGCAGACTCCCTGATGGCCCTCTGTGCCCATTCTTGCTGACAGCCAACCCTCTCATCCAACAGTTTGGACACCAGATACAGCCACCCAAAACCAAGCCACTCCCAACTTGCAGACCACCCAAGACCCTGCTCACCTAGCACTCCCACCCAAGACCCTGCTCACCTAGCACTCCCACCCGAGACCCTGCTCACCTAGCACTCCCACCCGAGACCCTGCTCACCTAGCACTCCCACCCGAGACCCTGCTCACCTGGCACTCCCACCCGAGACCAAGCTCTCATTGCAGACCACCCTAGACCAAGGCCCCCCCCCCAACCCCTTGCAGCTCTGTAGGCCGACAACAGCCTCTGATCCCCCCTCTTCCCCTATGCAGTGCTGGCCATGGCTGCCTACCATCGCAGCACTAAGGCTTCACCTTGGTGCCACAAGCTTTCAATGGCGGGGGATCTGAAGGCATGCGAGGGCTGCCTGTCATCCACTTAATTCCAAGCCTCCCATTGAATCGTGATGAATTACATGCTAATGTATTAAAACTAGATGTTCTACAATTTAAATTGCATTCCCATTGCATCAGGGTGGTGAGACCACCTTGGCTGACTAAATCCAGAACCAACATCACAACTTCGGATTTCTGGGCAGACACATCCGACATGATTCTCTGGCACCCATGCCATCATTCCCGTTCCAAACGGCAGCACTAAACTCAGCCCACCCCAGGTGCCTTGTTTGCCTGGGCCAGTGATTCCATACATTTCCCTGTGGAAACCAGCCTGTAACATGAAGGATACTTCACTTTTGCCATTTAGCCATATTTTCCAAAGTGCAGGGCATTATTGATGACATATATATGGGCATATGAGGAAATCTACCTATGATTTTCACCAGGGGAATTTTTATTGCCTGGGGAATAAGCACAGAGAATAGGGTTGGAGAGCTGAGATGCTGGGTCTTCATCCCCGTTAATGTTGTCCTGGCATTTCTTGGGTTCCCCCAAAAGCATGGGGCAAAGGTCCTGTAGCAATAATCGGTGAAGGTTAAGGATAGACATATAAATGAGATGAAATGGAACATTTCTGATGTTTTCACCTCATTTTCCTCCTGCATCACCGGAACAACAGCAGAAACATTAAGCATTCCATCAGGACCCTCCTCAGATCAGTGCATCAGAGGGAGCAGGGAGAAAGGCAAGGGAAATCTATAAAGATAAATACTAACATTCTTTTTTAGGTTTCCAATTTATTTCCTGGCCAGAAGGCTTACTTGCTAATGTTTTTGGGGGAATTAACTCAGCCTTTTTTTTGTTATTTTCTTATTCAGTTTGAGACTTAAAGGGATTGTGTAAAGTGCAGGTAATTTCTGCAAACATGAATTTGAGACCTTTTAACTTAGTGTAGTTAATGCACTATTTAAAATTTGCACAGAATGTACCTTTTTTGCCTTTTCAGGTAGTTGAGTCACTATGCTGCTGACGAGATAGGCAATTGATGTAGCTAACACACCAATTCGGGAGGGACAAGTGGTTTTAGAAGAAATTGGCCTAGAATTTGGATCTCATTGTGTCCAGTTTATAGACTATAAAATGGACACAATAATCACCAGCCCAACATCCTGAACCCTAAGGTGGTGGGAAAGACATGCGCCCTGATATTGGTTTGGGTCATTTTTCAGGCATCTGAGGTGGCCACCTAAAACAGCTGTTTGTTCCCTTGCAATGCCAATGAATAGCCTAACGTTTGTTTTAGGACCTGTCTGGGAAATTAGGCTTCCCTGAGCAGAGATTAAGTCAATAAGACCTGAGGCCTGATTATGGGCCAGCTGGTTTGCGTGCCTGTTATGGCTACATTGCTGCCTTCCTGCCTGAAGCTGGGTGTTGATAAATTTCTACCTCATTAATTCAATGTGAAGAGGGGGTAGGAGATAAATATTAATTTGAAAAATATAGCTTAGCAATGTATTTCCCACTTCTCCACAAACAAGCAGATGAAGAATAAGTTGCAATCCCTGTTGAATTCTAATCTTTTTCAGAGAGAAGAAAATCGTAAAGAGGTTTGTGTTAAAACAAATTATCCTCTACCTCAGTATCAACATGTCATATTTTTGGGGATTTTTATTACAAAAACTCAGAATTCATATTTATTTCCATTCACATCTCTTTCAACAAATATTCAAAATAGTATGAAAAGTGGCATGGAAAAGTTAAGAATAATTTTAAACTGATATAAATCACATTGCTTTTATCCAGTATTAAACAAAACCACACATCCCATGTGTACAAAGAGTATTAATAAAACATTTGCTTATAATATTGCTGGTACAAACTCATGTGTTTTCACTGTTCTATGGCTAGAAATATGTCCAACAGCAAAAATCTGTAAATATCAAAATAAATTATTCAGATATTTGCATGTGAACCTTCATAAGCCATAGTTATGGTAATCACAATCTGGTTAATTATTGATGTAGGAGAGAAAAACATTTCATAGACAATCATTTTTTATTCCATTTATATTCATATTTTAAATTCTTGTTCTTAATTGATGCATTTTTTTTTCTCATTCCTCTCCATTTATCCTTTATCATTTCCTATATGAGCTCCTTTTATTTTGCATGACCCCGAGTAATTAATAAAGGTTCATACTGGAGATCCCTTTACATCTAATATTGACACCAATCCATTGGGAGGTTTACTTAAACTAGGGTAAGATGGACAACATCTGTTTCTTTCTTCACCAATTGCCCAGCTGAAAACTAGCAGGGCTGTATAATGGTAGGTCAGTTGTAACCTGAGATTGAAGGGGCACTAGATTCGATAGCCCCGAAAATAATGATGCATGATAAACCAATGGCCTGTTCAATGTAAAGCAAGCAGCACACCAATTTCATGCTGTCTGCTGATTAGCATGAGTGCAGCATGCAGCCAGAGATAACTGCATTGTTGAGCGGCTGCTTGCCTCATCAATTGGGCAAAAATCATGAGAGGCTAGAGGCTAGCATCATTGAAAGCTGGCCTGCACTACTTAAAGCTACATTGCACCTCTTAAAGGGGAGGTGTATTGTGACCAGAGCAGGTGCTGGAAGTCATTCTCCAACTGGTTCTGACCTGGAAAAGGCAGAAGACTGGCAGAATATGGAAGATAGTGGGTTCCAAGGTTTTTAGATGCAGCACTGGAGGTCTTGGTGGAGGATGTGCAAAAGAGGAGAGATGTCCTGTATCTGCAGGCCTTGCGGATACACACTCAAAGACAGTGGGAGCAGATAGTCATGGAGGTTGATGGCATAAGTCAAGCCCTGAGGATCTGGATGCAGCGTCACAAGTAGTTCAATGATTTCAATCGAGTAGTTAAGGACATTGAATGCTTCTTCAAATTCCATATCCTACCAACTGCACCAGTGGTCTCAGAAACTGTTTAATGCACCATCACTTACCTACTAGTAATGTCTATCAATCAGGACTCATACCTGACATTCATATGCTACACCTCACCCTCACATAAGTAGTACTGCTGCAAACTTCATAGCCAGATCTCACAACTTACACACATTGCCAGCTATTCAAGTGTGATAGCACATCAACCAAACAGATTGCATGACAGTCACTGATGCACTTGCCTCTTTCTCGTAGGACATGTTGGTGCACAACTGGAGGCATCAGGAGCTAACCATAGGGGCCAGGCAGGCCTACAAATCCTGACTCCCACGGAGGAAATGGTGCTGGGCATTATTCAAGTGCCTTTTGCTGAGGTCGTGGTCGCAGAGGTACTGAAACCTGCAAAGATGATGGTTTTCTCATACCTTTCTCACATCTCACCTCCCCCTCATCCCATAATCTTTTCTGATTTACAAACTGATGGTGTAAGCATGCACCTCTTACTTTCTTCTTGCCCCCCTCACAACTGCATCACAACCTTACCATTGTGCCTTTCCCCTTTCAGGTAGCCAAGAAGTACATCCTGTCCAGGCAGTAAAGGAAGAAGACAGTGATGATGAAGACACAGCAAAGTCACTTGATCCCGCATTCGCAGCCATCAGCTCAGCTACTGACACTGTGTGTAAGTTAGAGGAGAGCATAGAAATGGGATCTGCATATGGTGAGACACCAGGCACAAGTGGCCTACAGCCAGAGCAGGGGACAAGAATAGAAAAATGTGCTGACTCGCCGGAGGGCAAGGTCGCACACAAGTTCTGCTGCAAAGGATTCAGATAAGGACTTCGATAGGGCAGCAATCAGAAGAAGGATGATGGGCATACACCAGGAAATGCTTGGTGCATTGGGAAGCCTGCGGTTACTGTCAAGGAGCATGGAGGAGTCCAGCACCAACTTGGCACAGGGTTTTGCGCAGTTTGAAGCCCATCCTTTCAAGCATGTAAGTGATAGCCAACTCCATCAGCACACTTAGAGTCCCAGTCATGATGCGGTGTCTGAGGGCCGATGTCTCAGCTTTCATCGCAGCACAAGCATTCTCTACTAGAAGTCTGAGTGCTGCAGTGGAAGCTGAGACTGCTGTCATACAATGTAATCTTGCTGCCATCGTAGCTGTGGATGACAGTATGCAAAGGGACTTGCCGAGTATCACAGCTGTCCAGCAATCTGTCCTTCAACAGGCATCGCCCTGTGGGAGTGACAGTGCCTCCATGGATCAGGAACCCATTGTCAGGAATCACAGAATCACATAATTGTTACAGCGCAGAAGGAGGCCCATTCAGCCCATCATGTATACACTGGCTTTCTGAAAAAGCAATTCCCTCAGTCCCATTCCCCTGCCTTCTCCCCATAACCCTGCACATTCTTCCTTTTCATATAACTGGCTAATTCCCTTTTGAATGTTTCAATTGAACCTGCCTCCACCATGTTCTCAGGCAATACATTCCAGACCTTAACCACTCGCTGCGTGTAAAAGATTTTCCTCATGTCGTTTTTGCTTCTTTTATCAAATACTTGAAATCTGTGCTCTCTCATTCTCGATCCATTCATGAGTGGGAACAGTTTCTCTCCATCTACTCTGTCCAGACCCCTCATGATTTTAAATACCTCTGTCAAATCACCTCTCAGCCTTCTCTTCTCCAAGGAAAACAGTCCCAACTTCTCCAATCTATCTTCATAACTGAAATTCCTCATCCCTGGAACCATTCTCGTGAATCTTTTCTGTACTGTACAATGCCCTCACGCAAAAGACGGGATTTGTTTTCCCAACCCTTCCATTCCATCAGTGCCCTTGCTGTTGCCTGTCAACCAGCCAGTCCAGACGTCTGCCGCCCATGCCAAGCTGGTGTAGTTTGGAGCCAAGCCTTCTAGGGCCACAACTGCTCCAGATTATCCTTCAAGGCCGTCTGCAGTTACTAGGGTAGCACTGTGTAAGAGCTCTACGGCATGCAAAGGCACCTGAAAGAGAGGCACTAAGGGAATGCACAAGGGTGAATAGTTGACTTTTGAATGCAATATGGCATGATTTGATTTATAAATTTGGTTTGGAATGTTTATTTTGTGGTGGCTTTTATTTTTGCATTGCGATGGTCAGTCACAGAGAGAAGGTAATGTATGGGATTGTTGGTGAATGGGGAATTTGGGTTCTTGTTACTGGTATCACATTCCAATGAGTTCTTCACAGACAAACCAGTCAGGTAGGGACTGTTCTGGTTGCCTCTGTCCTTGCTCCTTCTCTTCCTCCTCCTCCTCCTCAGCTGGTTGCTGTATAGCTAGTGGTGAGGGCTCACCCCTCATGATGGTGAGGTCATGCAGCATGCAGCAGGCCACTACAAATCTTAACGCCAACTCTGTCGAGTACTGCAGGGCTCCTCGAATGCAGTCCAGGCAGAGGAAGCATTATTTCTGTATGCTAATAGTCTGCTCTATCACATTTTATGTGGCAGTATGGCTTTCATTGTATGCATGCTGCACACGTGAAATCAGGTTGCACACCGAAGTCATGAACCATGTGGTCAGCAAATAGCCCTTGTCATCCAATAGCCCCCCTTTGGTTTGCCTTGATGTCTCAAATGCAGCTGGTACAACGGACTGCCGTAGAATTAAGGCATTATGACAAATGCTAGGATACTGGACACTGACTTGCATGATCCTCTGTGCATGGTCACCAATTAGCTGGACATTGAGGGATTAGAATTCTTTTTGGTGTGGCAGAGGGCAGAATTGACATGTGACATCTGTGAAGCGATGGGCCTGCAGTCAATAGCATCCTGTACCATAGGGAAGACTGGAAACCAAGCAAAGCCAAATCCTTGCAGGCCTGCTTTTCTCCAGCAAAAGAGAATGAATGTAATTAGCTCTCAATGAATAGAGAGCATCAGTGACCTCCCTTACGCAACAGTGGATGGCAAATTGTGAGATGTTGCTAATATGTCCAGCTGTAGCCTAGAAGGAGACAGATGCATCAAAGTTCATTGTCATGGTCACCTTCACAGTCACTGTCAATGGGGTTGTCACCCTGCTATGAGGTTGCAGTGGTGGTTGCAGCAGATGGCAGATTTCAATGAACACATCCTTCCTGAAGTGCAGATGCCTCACACACAGTTCATCACTGAGGTTCAGTTGGAAGAATTGTTTCCTGAACACCCTGGCTGCATTTTAAAAGTACTTGGATATGTATTTGAAGTGCCATAACCTACAAGGTTACAGACCAAGTGCTTGAAAATGGAATTCAGCTAGATAGCTCCTTTTTTGACTGGCACAGACACAATGAGCTGAATGGCCCCCTTCTGTGCCATGCGTTTCTCTGATTCTGTCGACATTGCCTTCTGCTGAGAGCCCTTTTCCCCCTCCGCCTCCCTCTTCCAGCAGCTGGTCCTGCTCTGCATGTCTTCTGCTCATTCTTCAAGTCATGCTACATTCCAAGATGAATGTTTATTAGTGCACCAATGCTTGGGAGCAACTGGTTTGTGAAGAAGCCTGTAGTCATCAAAAGGTTCTTCAGCATCTGTCACACTACGCCCTGTCGACTTTTGCTTTATTCTTCATACCCCAAGTGTGAAGAAACCAGTCTCCCGATTTCTGTTTGTGTGTAGGCTTAATTCAGATGTCTGCCCGCATCTGTCTTCGTTTCACTTTTGGAACCACGCCCCCTCAGATTTGACTGACAGCATAGCAAGCAGTCTTACAAACACAGCCCAAAGCAATCAATTACTGAGTAAACACAACATATTTTCCCCTTTGTAGACTAAGGAGCTTATTTTGAATTAAACCTTCACAAGCATCAAACGGGTATTTATATTATGATCTCCATGGAGATCAACAAACCAAAAGAACCAAATTTATCAAATGACCCCAATAAAAAAAATGGACAAGATTTCACTTTTATAACTTTTACTTTAACAGTCAAACCAAAATCAACATAAATTAAACATGAATTAACTGTCAAATCAAAGTCAATGGATATATTACAAATTGCACATGAACTGTCAGATACAACCAAGATAGATCTCATGGATTTATTGGGCAGTCCACTCAGCATATATGGCACCAATCACAGCCACAAAGTTCTTCAAACTTCTGAACTTCCTCAGGTAGATCTCCAGCTCCTTTCTTCCAAGATGCCACCACCTATTCTCATTCAACATCAGTTCCCCTTCAACCTGAACTCCACAGGTATGGTTTTCACCAAAATGGCACACTTTTTCAGAACCTCCTCACCCCTGTTCATGACAGTCTTGATGGCGTCAATCCACCAGTGTTACCTTAAGTAACAGAAACAGCAGCAACTCTTGGATCTAGCCTTCATTTTCTTAAATCTGCATGCACACCAACTCTGTGCGATCAGAGTTTGGATGGCTCTGACTTTTTAATCTGGTTCCAATCAGTTTTTGTTTCCCCAGGAACATAGAACATAGAACAGTACAGCCCTTCGGCCCACGATGTTGTGCCGAACCTTTAACCTACTCTAAGATCAAACTAACTACCTACCCTTCATTCTACTATCATCCATGTACCTATCCAAGAGTCGCTTAAATGCCCCTAATGTATCTGCTTCTACTACCACCGCTGGCAGCGCATTCCACGCACCCACCACTCTCTGTGTAAAGAACCTACCTCTGACATCTCCCCGAAACCTTCCTCCAATCACCTTAAAATTATGCCCCCTGGTGATAGCCCTTTCCACCCTGGGAAAAAGTCTCTATCTATGCCTCTCATCATCTTGTACCCCTCTATCAAGTCACCTCTCATCCTTCTTCGCTCCAATGAGAAAAGCCCTAGCTCCCTCAATCTTTCTTCGTAGGACATGCCCTCCAGTCCAGGCAGCATCCTGGTAAATCTCCTCTGCACCCTCTCTAAAGCTTCCACATCCTTCCTATAATGAGGCGACCAGAACTGATCACAATATTCCAAGTGTGGTCGAACCAGGGCCTTATAGAGCTGCAGCATAACCTCACGGCTCTTAAACTCAATCCCCCTGTTAATGAAAGCCAACACACCATACGCCTTCTTAACAACCCTATCAACTTGGGTGGCAACTTTGAGCGATCTATGGACATGGACCCCAAGATCCCTCTGTTCCGCCACACTACCAAGAATCCTATATTTAAGCCTGTATTCTGCATTCATATTCGACCTTCCAAAATGAATCACTTCACACTTTTCCAGGTTGAACTCCATCTGCCACTTCTCAGCCCAGCTCTGCATCCTGTCAATGACCCGTTGCAACCTACAACAGCCTTCCACACTATCCACAACTCCAGCAACCTTCGTGTCATCGGCAAACTTGCTCACCCAAGTCATTTATAAAAATCACAAAGAGCAGAGGTCCCAGAACCGATCCTTGTGGAACACCACTGGTCACCGAGCTCCATGCTGAATACTTTCCATCTACTACCACCCTCTGACTTCTATGGGCCAGCCAATTTTGTATCCAGACAGCCAACCTTCCCTGAATCCCATGCCTCCTTACTTTCTGAATGAGCCTACCATGGGGAACCTTATCAAACGCCTTGCTAAAATCCATATACACCACATCCACTGCTCTTCCTTCATCAATGTGTTTTGTCACATCTTCAAAGAATTCAATGAGGCTTGTGAGGCATGATCTGAAGTTTTAGCTACCCTTTCAGTTAGGGTCTGTCTCAAAAAAACTAGCTTTGAAACAAGGGTCAGTGTTCCTAATTGAACATTCAACAAGGAATCTGTCCAGACAACAGCTTGTACACACTCCCCCACAATATCGAGTAATTTCTTAGAGTCCCTTTGTTCCTCTAAGTACACAAATAATCTTCAAGATATGGAAGCCACCTATAATGGAGCTGAGATTGATGAAACATGGTTGTGGTGCAGCACTGTAACGGAAAGCACAACTGCCAAAATGAGACATATTAATTTTGTCGTATGGAACATTATCATTTGAACCTTTACTGGACAATGAAATAACATGTTTTAAAAAGATCAAAGAACATGGCTGCATATTTGCATTTTAAAAGACCGTGGCATAGAGAGAGAATGGGAGTACTCCCAGATTCAATTAGCCAGATGGATTTTGTCAATAGTGATGATCAAAAGACATTGTAAGTCATTGAACATCGAAGAGACAGCATTCCACCCCCTCCCCACTTCTCCCCACCACTGAGAGTGTTTGGTAAGCTGTGAGGAATCCATAAACCTCACAGGCAAGGCTGTCTCAAGCAAAAAGCTAGTCACATGACTAACCTGCTGGCCAACCTGGAGTTAATTGAATTGTACTCACAGAACAGTTTTTGAAAGAGACTGAAATTGAACTTCAAGGAGAGCACAGCTCTCTCTCTCTCATGCAAAGTTCCAGGGACTCATAAAAGTAACTTAAGCCTCAAGACTGAAGACCAGTGAAACAAGTTTAAAAGTGTACACTGGGCCCCAACGAGAACTGCAAGACTTAATTTCAATCAAAGACTTTATATCCAACCCAAAACCAGTAACTGAATTTCCATCGACTATTTCAAACCTTCCCCCACCCCTTTTAATTCTTTCTCCTCTGCATCTAATTACATGTGTGTTTATCACGTATGCATGCTAGCATGGTCCTGTCACGTATTCTTAGTAGTTTTAACTGAGTTAGAGTTTTAAGGCTCATAAACTTACACCTTTCCTGTTTAAATCTGAGAAAACCTGTCTGGTTGATTTCTTTGCATTTACAATTGCAGAGCAGTGAGCAAGGACTCACTGAGGGGAATCTGAAAACAGGGTGCTTTAAAAGTTAAACCTTGTTACAGCCAAACCAGGAAAAGGCAAAGAGGGGAGCCCAAGACCCCTGCCTCACCTGGTCAAAACAGTGCAATCATTTTGATGAGGTAGATGATCAACATAAGATCGCTAATCAGAAAAGGAAATATATCCTCATAGTCACAATCGTCAAAATCTCCAATTTTGCTCGCAATTAGGCATCTTGCGTTCCACTTGGTGTTGTCATCCAAGACATAAACGTTGGTACTAAGCATCTGTTTGATCTGCTTACATCGTGATAGAGATGATACAAGCTTGTGGTTGCGATTTGGATGTTTGATGTGAACCCAATCTCTGACTGTGAATCGTAATTTCCTTGCGCGCGATCTTTTTGATCAGAGAGTTTGGGGTGGATCAATCTGGGTGAAGTAGAATACAAATGGATTATTTAAATGTTTTTCCCTCCAAAATGCTAGCTCTCAAACTGTCCTTGATCACCCTATTGAAACATTTAGCACCACCATTCGATTACAGGTTGTATTGCAATGTCAGATGGTGGTAAATTCTGTAACTTGCTAGGAACTCCATGAACCGACTGGAAGCAAACTGCAGTCTGTTGTTCATAGTCTCTGGCAAACCCCACTTTGTAAACAACTTGTCTAGAATGTCAATGACTGAAGTGGTGGCTATGGAATTTATTGTAGTGATTTCCAGCCACTTGCTATGTAGAGCATGCACAGCAAGCAAAAAATTTGATTGCTAGGGGCTGCTTGCACTTCTCCAAAAATATCTACTTGGAGTTATTGGCATGATTTTATTGGTCATAGGGTCGGTTGTAGAGCTGAAGGATACGGTTTAGCAGATATTTCACTGAGGGTGCATGCTATGCAGTTTCTCGTGAACACTTCTATGTGGCAATCTATGGCTCACCACCCGACTGCTTCACGGGATTGTATTTCATTATAACAACACCCGGATGTCCTTTATGGGCAAGATGCAACATGCGTTGTCGTAACACTTTCAGGATAACTGCTTGAGTTCTGCATTGGATACAGTTGTCATCAAACAATGTGAGCTCATTGCATACTTTGTAGTATGGGACCAGTTCTTCTTCTATTTCGCGAGGCCCGTTGGTTTTTAGGCACTGGCTTACTTTCCGCAGTATGCTGTCTGCCACCGACTCTGCCTTCAACTCCTCTCGCGTGACAAGATTCGTGGTCGCGTGCAAAACCACTGTAACTACGAGGTCTTCGATGTTGAAAGGCGCTTTGCCATCGCTAACGCTGTCTGTGATAGTAGTGCGGCCAAGCATGTCAGCTACTCGGTTGCTTGAAGCTGCGAGACACTCGACCTCGAAGTTGTATTGATGAAATCAATCAGACCATAGAGAACATAAGAACATAAGAAATAGGAGCAGGAGTTGGCCATTCAGCCCTGTGAGCCTACTTCGTCATTCAATGAGATCATGGCTGATCTTCCACTTAAACACCATTTTCCTGCACCCTTGATATTTTTAATATGTAGAAATCTGACACTCTCAGTCTTGAACTTACTGAACAACTGAGCCTCCACAGCCCTCTGGGGCAGAGAATTCCAAAGATTCACCACCCTCTGAGTAAAGAAAATCTTCCTAATCTCAGTCTTAACTGGCCTGCCCCTTATTCTGTGACTCTGTCCCTGGTTCTGGACTCTCCAGCCAGGGTAAACATCCTTCCTGTCGAGCCCTGTAAGAATTTTGTATGTTTGAATGAGATCACCTCTCATTCTTCTAAACTCCAGAGAATAAAGGCCCAGTCTATTTACTCTTTCCTCATAGGTCCATCCCAGGAATTAGTCTGGTGAACCTTTGTGCACTCCCTCTATGGCAAGTATATCTTTCCTTAGGTAAGGAGACCAAAACTACACACAATACTCCAGGTGCAGTCTCACCAAGGCTCTATATAATTGCAGTAAGACATCTTTACTCCAAAATTCAAATCCTCTTGTAATGCAGGCCAGCATACCATTTGCCTTCTTAATTGCTTGCTGTACCTGCATGTTAGCTTTCAGTGACTCATGAACAAGGACACCATGTCCCTTTGAAATTCAACACTTCCCAGCCTCTCACCATTTAAGAAATATTCTGTATTTCTGCTTTTCCTACCAAAATGCATAACCTCACATTTCTCCACATTGTATTCTATCTGTCAAATTTTTGCCCACTCACAGCCTGTCCAAATCCCCTTGAAGTGTCTTTGCATCCTCCTCATAACTCACACTTGCACCTAGTTTTGTGTCATCTGCAAACTTGGAAATATTACATTTAATTCCCACATCCAAATCATTGATACAGATTATGAATAGCTGGGGCCCAAGCACTGATCCTTGCAGTACCCCACTAGTCACAGCCTGCCATTCTGAAAATGACCCATTCATTCCTACTCTCTGTTTTCTGTCCATTAACCAGTTCTCAATCCATGCCAGTATATCCCCTCGAGTCCCATGTGCTGTAATTTTGTTTACCGACCTCTTGTGTGGGACCTTATCAAAAGCTTTTTGAAAATCTAAATATACCACATCCACTGGTTCCCCCTTATCTATTCTGCTAGTTAAATGCTCAAAAAACTCCAACAGGTTTGTAAAACATGATTTCCCTTCCATAAATCCATGTTGACTCTGCCCAATCCTACCATTATTTTCTAAGAGTCCTGTTATCACATCATTTGTTATAGATTCTAGCATTTTCCTTATGACTGATGTTAGGCTAACAGGCCTGTAGTTCCCTGTTTTCTCTCTCCCTCCTTTCTTAAGTAGTGGGGTTACACTTGCCACCTTCCAATCAGTGGGAACCATTCCAGAGTCTATAGAATTTTGAAAGATGACCATCAATGACTATCTTTCTAGCCACCTCTTTCAACACTCTGGATTGTAGATCATCAGGTCCAGGGGATTTATCTACTTTAAGTCCCATTAATTCATCCAGTACTTTATCTTTACCAATATTAATATCTTGCAGTTCCTTATTTATACTCGCCCTTTTGATTCTGCATTATTTCTGGGAGGTTTTTAGTATTTTCCTCTGTGAAGACAGACACTAAGTATTTATTTAGTTTCCCTGCCATTTCCTTATTCTCCACTATAAATTCCTTTGACTCTGCTTGTAATGGACTCACATTTTTCTTTGCTAATCTTTTCCTTTTTACATACCTATAGAAGCTTTTACTGTCCGTTTTTATGTTTCTCGCTAGTTTACTCTCATTCTATTTTCCCTTTCTTAATCTTTTTCTTGGTCCTCCTTTGCAGAATGCTGAAATGCTCCCAATTTTCCTTACCATTTTTTTGGGTAACTTTATATGCCTCTTCCTTTGCTCTGATACAAGAGAGAAGCAGCGAGAAAGGAGAGGGTTTAGAGTGCGACTTGAATAGAGTGCTGGGAGTTCGGGGAAGAAGCTAGCTGTTCGGTGAGTATCTGGTAATTAGTTAAGGTCTATTCTGTTCCTAAGGTTTACAATAGTAGAGGAACTGGTGGTGAGGTTAATAAAATATATAAAAAAAGGAAAATAAATAATTAAACAAAATAATTCAGTAGTTAATTAAAGGCTGTGTTTGCTGACAATGTAACCTCTAGGTGGCACTGCAGTGGCATATGCGCAAATGCAGCCTGTGCCACTAAAACGTCACAGTCTGCGACATCAGGCAGCTGCCAGGACTAAAGATGGCGCTGCTCAAACAATCACACGGAGGCAATCTAAACACATGGCAACACACAATGGCTGGACGGAGAGAGCGAGCCGGCCGGGAGAGAGTGAGCGAGCGGGCCGGGGAGGGAGTGAATGAGCAGGCCGGGGAGTGAGTGAGAGAGCGGGGTAGGTGGGGGGAAGAGAGCAGGCGGAGGGGGTAGCGAGCGGGCGGTGGGGGGAGGAGGACAACGTACCCGCCACCACCAAGGTCTTCGGCCGTGCTCTCCCTGCTTCCCTCACCCCCGCTTCCCCCACCCCGCTGTCTGCCCACGTTACGCGATGACATCATCTACACATGTGCCAGCCAGTCCTGGCAATGCTGAACGCAGCGCATGCGCAGAGAGTAGGAGCCAATCTGTGCATGTGTGCAGATTGGCGCAGTCTGATGATGTCAGCTGCTGGCTGCGTTGTCAATAATCACTTTGTTAATTAAAACACATTAAGGATGGCAGGACAGGTGATGTGTCATGGCTGCAGCAGGTGGGAGCTCCTGAATGCCAGTGTGATCCAGGGCAAGACATCTGCAGACAATGTTTGCAGCTCGAAGAGTTTCAGCTCAGAGTCATTAAGCTGGAGGCCGAGCTGCAGGCACTGCGACACATCAGGGAGGTGGAAAGTTACCTGGATACTTTGTACCAGGAGGCAGTCACACCCCTTAGGATAGGGTCTTCTGATTTGGTCAATGGTCAGGGACAGGAGAGTGTGGCTACAGCTGAGGTAGGTAAGTAAACCCAGAGGTCAGGAGTGCAGGAGGCTCAGTCTTTGCGATTGTCCAACAGGGTTGAGGTTCTTTCAGCTTGTTTGGATGCGAGTAGGGGCTGCAGGATGGATGAGCTAAGTGACTATGGCACTGTGGTACAGGAAGCCGTTCAAGTGGGGGGAGCAAAAAGGAATGTAGTGAGAGTAAGGAACAGTATAGTGATGGGAATTGACACTGTGCTCTGCAGCAAAGAGCAAGAGTCCAGAAGGCTGTGTTGCCCGCCCGGTGCCAGGGTTCAGGACCTCTGCTCAGGGCTGGAGAGGAACTTACAGTAGGAGTGGGAGGATCCAGTCATCGTGGTCCATGTAGGTACTAACGACATAAGCGGGACAAGGAAGGAGGTTATGCATAGTCATTATGAGGTGGTATGCACCAAATTATGTTAAGGGATAGGTCAATAGAGATGCAGTGGCAGACATTTAAAGGGATATTTCAGAATGTACAGAATTGATACATTCCAACAAGAAAGAAAAATTCCAAGGGGCGGACCCACTATCCATGGTTAAGTAAAAAGTTAAAGATAGTATCAAAGTTAAAGCAAAAGCATATAATTGTGCAAAAATGGGTGGCAGGTCAGATGATTGGACCGAATATAAAGAACAGCAAAGAATATCTAAAAGATAGATGAGGAGGGAAAAATTAGAGTATAAGAGAAAGCTAACTAGAAATATAAAAACAGATATTAAGAGTTTCCAAAGATACTTAAAAAAAGAGAGTTAAGAAAGTGAGTGTTGGTCCTATAGAAAGTGAATCTGGGGAATTAATGAGTACTTGTGGGAAAATAAGGCAATGGCAGTTGAATTGAACAGGCATTTTGCATTGGTCTTCACTATAGAGGATACAAGTAACATCCTAGAAATAGCTGTAAATCAGGAAATGGAAGGGAGGGAGGAACTCAAGAAAATTACAATCACCAGGGTGATGTAGTTCAATGTAAAATTCTATCATATGTTGTTCACTCTTTCCTAAAGGCTCCTTTATAACAATATTATTAATTAGTCCTTTTTCATTGCACAATACTAGATTAAAAATAGCCTGTTCCCCAGTTGGTTCCTCAATATACCACTCGAGAAAACCATCTCACATACAAGGTCAATGACCAGATCCTAATGTGGCGAACAATGTAGTCAGTGTTTGGTGATCGGTGCAGAGGTAAACCATAGAGATACATATGTCAGTATTCACAATTGTAGATGCAGGCTCATGCTTCCCACTCTCCAGCACAATATTTGCATTCAGTTTCCAACAATGGGCGTGACGTGGTCGTTCACTTCCTGCAAAGTACAGCGAGAGTACAGCTCCTATCGCGTTTCCTGACGGGTCTATTGTGACGTACGTTTCCACATGTGGGTTGAAATGCACGAGGACTAGCAGAGATGCTATCTTTGCCTTTAACGTATCTAACGCTGTTCACTGTGCGATTGTCCATCCCATTCGTATCTTTGTGCAGTCAGTTTCAAAGCAGCTCCACAAATGTGTGATAAAAGTTGGTAGTGCTGAGGAACGATGCCAAGTCTTTCACATTAGATGAGGTCAGAAGCTCATGAATGGCTTTGCCATTATCATACGTAGGCTTTGCTTCAGCTGCTGACACTTTGTACCCAAGAAATTTGATCTCGGATGTCCCAAATGTGCCTTTGCCCTTGTTGAGTATCAAATTGTATTGTGTGAATTGAGCAAGAACCATGGTTAATCGCTGATCGTGTTCTGCTTTTTCCCTTCCATGGACGATGACATCATCGAGAGGGTTGAGCGTCCCCTCGATGTCTGACAAGACTGAAGAGACAGTCTTCTGGAACACGCTAGGTGCCAAACATAGTCCATATAACATTTTGCAGTACTGAGTTACGCCGCCATGTGTAACAAAGGCTGTAAGATGTCGGCTTCACTCCGCTAGTGGTATCTGAAGATAGCTCTGTCGAGCTTTGTGGAGACTGTGAAGTCATGAAATAATGATGACAGTTCTTGGATCGTATGGAGTGGGTACATGTCTGGAATAATTGCTTTGTTGACTGACTTAAGGTCAATGGATACTCTAAGTTCTCCATTTTCTGTGCAACGCAATGACTGGGTTCAATATTCATGGGGATGAGCTGATTCACTCAATGATACCTGTCTGCTTCCAGTCCTTTCAGCTCCTGTGCCACTTCGGCATGCATTGCGAATGGCAACTGCCTAAAATTTTGCGAAACAGGTGGAATTAATGTATCGTGCGAGAAGCGTGAAATTACCCCTTAATTTCACTAAATTCGGTGAATAAGGAAGCGTACTGTTGTGCATGGTCTGTATCATTGATCACCTTAATGTGTGCTCCGGTGGGGGCTGTAAGTTTGAAGCCAAGTTTATTGAACAGGTCTACTCCCATAAGGGGAGATTTGAAAGAGGTGTACAAGACCATGACAGATTAGATGAGGAAAAATTGTTCCAATTAACTGATCGTACAAGGTCTATGGGATGCAAATTGAAGGTTTTGGGTAGGACATGCAGGGGGAATGTGAGGAAGAACTATTTTTCACAACGAGTGGTAATGACCTGGAACTTGCTGCCCACGAAGGTGGTGGAAGTGGAGACTATCAATGATATCAAAACAAAACTGGATGAACCCTTGAAGGAAATAGACTTGCAAGGTGACAGAGATCGAGCGGGGAAGTGGGATTGGCTGGATTGCTCCGCGGAGAGCCAGCATGGACTTGATAGACCGTAAATGGCTCTATGACTATATGACACCTGCCTTTGGCCACATAGAATGTGAATTTGTCTAGATTGACATTTTTATAATGCACTGGAACTATAATCATTCGAAAGACTGGGATAATCAAGTCATCATAAGGTTGAAAAGTGTCTGTCGCAGGAGTGAAAGTTTTTTAAAATTCATTTCATAGGATGTGGGCGTCGCTGGCAAGTTGTTGCCCTTGAGAAGGTGGTGGTGAGCTGCCTTCTTGAACCGCTGCAGTCCATCTGGTGTTAGGGAAGGAGTTCCAGGATTTTGATCCAGCGACAGTGAAGGAATGGCGATATATTTCCAAGTCAGGATGGTGTGTGACTTGGAGGGAAACTTGTAAAAGGTGGTTTGCTGCACTTGTCCTTCTATTTGGAAGAGATCGTGGGTTTGGAAGGTGCTGCCGAAGGAGGTGTGGTGAGTTGCTGCAGTGCATCTTGTAGATGGTACACACGACTGCCACAGTGTGTTGGTGGTGAAGGGAGTGAATGTTGAAGGTGGTGGATGGGGTGCTGATCAAGTGGGCCACTTTGTCTTGAATGGTGTCGAGCTTCATGAGTGTTGTTGGAGCTTCACCCATCCAGGCAAGTGGAGAATATTCCATCATATTCCTGATTTGTGCCTCGTAGACAGTGGACAGGCATTGGGAAGACATGAGGTGAGTTACTCGCCGCAGAATTCCCAGCCTCTGCTCTTGCTCTTGCAGCCACAGTATTTATATGGCTACTCCAGTTCAATTTCTGGTCAATGGTCACCACCAGGATGTTGGTGGGGATTCAGCGATGGTAATGTGATTGAATGTCAAGGGGAAATGGTTGGATTCTCTCTTGTTGGATATCGCAATTGCCTGGCACTTGTGTGGCGCGAATTTTACTTGCCACTTATCAGCCCAAGCCTGAATGTTGTCCCGGTCTAGCTGCATATGGGCATGGACTGCTTCAGTATCTGAGGAGTTGCGAATGGTGCTGAACATCATACAATCATCGGCGAACATCCCCACTTCTGACCTTATGATGGAGGAAAGGTCATTGATGAAGCAGCTGAAGATGTTTGGGCCGAGGATACTACCCAGAGGATCTCCTGCAGCAATGTCCTGGGGCTGAGTTAATTGGGCATCCAACAACCACAACGATCTTAATTTGTGCTAGGTATGACTCCAACCAGTGGAGAGTTTTTTCCCTCATTCCCATTGACGTCAATTTGGCTAGGGCTCCTTGATGCCAGACTCGGTCAAATGCTGCCTTGATATCCAGGGCAATCACTCTCACTTCCCCTCTGGAGTTCAGCTCTTTTGTCCATGTTTGCACCAAGTCAGTAATGAGGTTCGGAGGCGGGTGGCCTTGGCAGAATCCAACCTCAGCATTAGTGAGCAGGTTGTTGCTGTTTAGCGCTTGATCGTACTGTTGATGACCCCTTCCATCACTGTGCTGATGATCAAGAGTTGAATGATGGGGTGGTAATTCGCTGGGTCAAAATCCTGGAACTCCCTTTCTAACAGCACTGTGGGTATACCTACCCCACATGGACTGCAACGGTTCAAGAAGGCAGCTCACCACCACCTTCTCAAGGGCAATTAGGGATGGGAAATAAATGCTCTCCTGGCCAGCAACGCCCACATCCCATGAATGAATAAAAAAAAATTGGTTGGATTGGATTCTTCCTGCTTTTTGTGGACAGGACATACCTGAGCAATTTTCCACATTGTCGGGTAGATGCCAGTGCTGTAGCTGTACTGGAACAGTGTGGCTAGGGGCGCGGCTAGTTCTGCAGCACAAGCATTCAGTAATACTGCCGGGTGTTGTCAGGACCCATAGACTTTGCAGTATCCAGTGCCTTCAGTCGTTTCTTGATATCATGCGGAGTGAATTGAATTGGCTGAAGACTGGCATCAGTGATGTTGGGAACTTCAGGAGGAGGCCGAGATGGATCATCCACCTGACACTTCTGGTTGAAGATGGTCGCAAATGCTTCAGCCTTTTCTTTTACATTGATGTGCTGGGCTCCCCCATCATTGAGGATGGGGATATTTGTGGAGCCTCCTGCTTCAGTTAGTTGTTTAATTGTCCATCATCATTCACTACTGGCTGTGGCAGGACTGCAGAGCTTTGATCTGATCCGTTGGTTATGGGATCACTTAGCTCTGTCTATTGCATGCTGCTTCTGCTGTTTGGCATGCAAGTAGTCCTGTGTTGTAGTTTCACCAGGCTGATACCTCTTATTTAAGTATGCCTGGTGCTGCTCCTGGCATGCTCTCCTGCATTCTTTAGTGAACCAGTGTTGATCCCTTGGCTTGATGGTAATGGTAGAGTGAGGGATATGCCGGGCCATAAGGTTACAGATTGTGGTTGAATATAATTCTGCTGTTCGCTGATGATCCACAGTGCCTCATGGATGCCCAGTTTTGAGCTGCCAGATCTGTTCTGAATCTATCCCATTTAGCACGGTGGTAGTGCCACACAACACGATGGAAGGTATCCTCAGTTTGTAGATGGGACTTTGTTTTCACAAGGGTTTTGCAGTGGTCACTCTTATCAATGCTGTCATGGACAGATGCATTTGTAACAGGTAGATTGGTGAGAACAAGGTCCAGTAGGTTTTTCCTTCTTGTTGGTTCCCTCACCACCTGCTGCAGGCCCAGTCTGACAGCTGTATCCTTTAGGGTTCAGGACATTTGCGAAAAGTAACGATGGTAGAGGTGTTCGCTCAATATCGATACTTTCACACATGCGTCAATAAGGAGTGATACTGAAATGCCCACGATCGCCACTGCAATCTTTGAAGTGATCCCCGTACATGGGACCAGGCACTTTACTGTCCATGATTGTATACATATACTATATTTCACTCTTAGGAATAGGTTCTTCCATGTGTCGAACTGATGGTCTTCTTCGACAACCTGCATACATTTGCAAAGTGATTCATCTTTGATCATGTGTTGCATTTTTACCCTCGTGCTGAATATGTGTTTTGAATCCATGGGTACCCCCACAATTTGAGCATGTTTTTGAGGGTGCCTGACTGTGATAAGGAAGGTGTTGATGGACCTGCTGAGGTCTCTTTGTCCGTAACCCTTGCACTTGAGCTGATTGGGCAAGCTGTGTCTGTGACCCTGAGCCTGAGGGTATATTTTTGTGTAATATCTTCGAATCTAACATGGGGGATTCAATTTGGATGGCCAAGGTCGTGGCCTTTTTCAAAATCAAACCATCATTCCCCATGAGTAGGCATTCCCTAATTCGTGGGATTAAAGGTTTTTTTCAATTCGTTGGTCACAAATTAGTTCACTTGTAAGTGTGAAAAATTTGCATGTAGTAGCCAAATGACACAACACTGCCACATATTGTTTTATGGCCTCACCATTTTCCTGGCATCTCTGGTGGAATGTGTATCATTCAATCATCACACTTTTCTTCAGGCCAAAGTATTTCTCAAGAGCACTTACTGCCTTCGCGATCATAGATACATCATCCATTAGCTGCTCAAAGAATCATGGCCCTCTGCTCGGAGGCCATGCACGAGTGTCACCTTCTTGCAGATTGCTGCTACATCCGTACGGTCCATCCCCATAGCGAGCAAGTAGGTTTCAAACCCAGAAATTCATCTGTCCCACGGAATGGGAGGATCTCCTAGTGATGACTGGAAAGGCGTTGGGGTTGATAAATTTAAATCACCAGATGTTATGTTTTGTACCCCAAGCATGAAGAAAAAGACTCACGATTTCTGTGTGTGTGCGTAGGCTTTATTTAGGTGGCTGCCCGCATCTGTCTTAGCTTCACATTTGGAACCACACCCCCTCAGTGTTCACTGACAGTATAGTGAGCAGTCTTCCAAACACAGCACGGAGTAATCAATCACTGATCAATCAAACACAACATTTTGCAACTTGAAACAATTGTAGAAAGCACCAAATAGTTATAGAATTGAAGCAACAGCCAGAAGACATCAACCTGCAACCATCCTGCAAGTAGTTGATGATTCCTTTAAATAGCAGTCGTTGAGCATCCTTCCTGCTACTGAACGTGTATTCAGCCATGTGTGATTATGTGATAGCATTAGCTGGAGTGCTAAGCTCCAAAATGGCGGCACTGGTGTCAAGTCAATGTTGCATACTGGTTGGCCTCATGAACTGCCTGCTTTGCATACTTCCACTGAGGTTTCCCTACGTACGCACTAATGCCCTCACTAACATGGAGTGAACCATGACTCACCCCAGAAGTGTGCTCGCACATCTTGGACGCCATTTTGGATCTCAAACAGCACCCGCAACACCCAAATAACAGGCTGTACCAATATAAATTTTACACCAAGTAACTCTTTTCCTTCTGATTAGAAATCTAAAACTTCAACCTTCACATATTCAACTCAGTTAAATTGGATTCCAGCATTTATGCCTTCCAACATAATCATTCTGTATCAAAAGCTACAATGTTAAACAGACATCTCCCAAAGGGAAAATATTAAATTAGTTCTTGACATGTCAACCACTGCCCACTGGGTTATCATGAGGGAACAGACTTTTTGCATACCACTGGAGGTTAAGAAATGAATAATCTTAACTGCTAACAGCATTAAATTTGACCTAATGTGGTATTGCACCAAACTTTACAGGAAATATCGAAGGAAATCGAAATTCCTTCCTAAACCCTTTACGGTAAGGTCACTTTAGCAAAGTAGACATATAAAACAAAATCATGTCAATTTCACCTTGCTTCCAGGATTTCTTTTCGACTCTTATGGATAAATAAAGTTGTATGTGTTCTGCACTATAATAGCTCTATAGAGTATCACATCACAGACTTATCATCTCCCTCAAATTTTATTCCCCCTATTTTCTAGTCTGCTTCCTTATTTCTTATGCTACAATTGTCCGAATTATGTCACAGAAATCAGGGTCCTGAACTTGTATCCCCTAACCTCAGAAATCATTTAAAATTTGAATCACAGAAAGTATAACTATCCATCACCATGCTAGTGTTTCAGTAGACGAAGCAGTCTATATCGATCCTTTACTGCTTTTTTTTGTTCTTTTTTCAGTTGATGATCTAGCAATGAAGTGTTTCCTTTCTGATCAATTTGTCATTCTTTGGCCTCCTTATCTCGAGAGACAATGGATACGCGCCTGGAGGTGGTCAGTGGTTTGTGAAGCAGCGCCTGGAGTGGCTATAAAGGCCAATTCTAGAGTGACAGGCTCTTCCACAGGTGCTGCAGAGAAATTTGTTTGTCGGGGCTGTTGCACAGTTGGCTCTCTCCTTGCGCCTCTGTCTTTTTTCCTGCCAACTACTAAGTCTCTTCGACTCGCCACATTTTAGCCCCGTCTTTATGGCTGCCCGCCAGCTCTGGCGAACGCTGGCAACTGACTCCCACGACTTGTGATCAATTTCACAGGATTTCATGTCGCGTTTGCAGACGTCTTTAAAGCGGAGACATGGACGGCCGGTGGGTCTGATACCAGTGGCGAGCTCGCTGTACAATGTGTCTTTGGGGATCCCGCCATCTTCCATGCGGCTCACATGGCCAAGCCATCTCAAGCGCCGCTGACTCAGTAGTGTGTACAAGCTGGGGATGTTGGCCGCCTCAAGGACTTCTGTGTTGGAGATACGGTCCTGCCACCTGATGCCAAGTATTCTCCGGAGGCAGCGAAGATGGAATTGTCATATGTGTACATATACATGCATGCATCATCTGTTATTAGTTTTGAAAATTGTCATTTTATAGTTAGTTGTGTAATTACAAAATGCACTTGTTCATAAAACTATTTTTATTGATCTCATTCAGCAATAAAACCAGCACTTAAATCAGGCCAAAAAACTCTCCAAATTTCCTGCCCCACCATTCGTTGTTTCCGATTGATCCTCTGGCCCCATTTTAGAGACATCAAATTGTTGGTCAGCTGTGATACACCAACATCTTCAGATTCTGGCTAATGTTGCTGACATAACGTGCCACTGGCCAGCGTAAAAAATCCGATTTTATCAGTCACCACTGAGCACCTCACCGGTGCAGGTAGTTTGCACTCTTTCTTGTTCTTTTCATCACATAGTAACAGATAACAATTCTAAGAGACTATGGGGAAATAACCAACGCCATTCAATAAAGTCGGAACATCTAAGTTATATTGTAACACTGCAAGGAAGATTTCTTTATAGATGGAGGACAGCATGGATAGAAAATATTATTCATCTTTGAAGTTTCATTTTACAATCATGCTAGTGACTACTTTAGGAGACCGAGAAGCTGGTTTATATTATTTTGGTTTTCTCTCTGTGAGTTGTGTATGAAAATCACTTCAGAAAATTTCACATACTGGCATAATGCAGCAGATTGGCAAGGAACTCAGAATGGATGACAAGAACATTTCCATATACTGCTTAGGAATTGTACTTTCAGACGACAAATATACAGCTGGTATGAACCCATTGTACGTGATAGTTACACAAAACAAAGACATTGAAACTGATTTGAGCACTGACTGATTAAAGAGTTAGCCTCATCGTCAATACTACTTTTATGGATTAAAAACCAAATGCCCTATATTCTGTATGTCAGGCACTAAAACAGTTTGGGCAGATTGCAGGGATCAGGACATCTAGCGACAAAAATCAAGAAAGTCCTGATTCACTGAGCAAGAGGTGGTTCTGGTGGTGGAAGAGAAAATAGAACTGAGTGCATTCTTCTCGGCAAGGGATAGATTCATGGAAGAGGTTCTTCTGCTTTTGAATATAAACTCCAGAAATAAAGGTAAGAGTAAGATTTAGCAATGTGAAGAAAGCCGTCTGGGAGAACATTGTACTGAGCCAGCAAACAATAATTACAAACAATAGTATACTCAGTTCACGGAGGTGCTCAACAGTGTCCTCCCTCCCATTTCACAGAGTAGAGCTCTGCCACTGTCATAGTCTTCCCACTGCTGGCCCTGGCTCCAGGTCTTACATGATGTTGTTGCTTTGCTCTGGAAGTGGACTGGATGCTGCATGAGAGAATTACTGATCTGGTAAAAACGACTGCAACATTGTCAAATTCTACTTGCAATGCACAGCACGGTATTTGCTCCCAGAGTAAAGCAACAGTATCAAGTACAAGCCACAGCCAAGACAGCAGTACAAAAAACATCAGACAACAGATCAGCAATGATAAACTGGCTTAATCCCCTGAAGCAGCAAATCAGCTGCTATGATGCACGTTTATACCACAAAAGCCAATTTTCCCCCTTCCCACGATTGAACTCCCATGATCCAAACCCTGAAGGCCCCGATCTCTTGCCAATCACCTCGAAGGATCCAAACCCTGAAGATTGCAAATATTTTCCGATGCATCCCCCCACCAACCCAATCCAATCTGTCAATCTGGCTGGCTGTTGGCCGGGAAACATACTGAAACATTTAAAACATGTCCCACCATTAAAATCGGCAGGTTCTGTGGGAAAATCAGACTTCCGGGTTTCCCATCAGCAAGTCCTCCCCCCCAGCACTCTCTTCCTGCCTTGGAATTATTATTGAGGCCAGAGTTTGTTATGCAATGTATAGTTGCAGTACAATTCTTAATGACTAACTGATATAGCAACATTGCAGAAGAATTGCACTTTATTTTGATTCCAGCTGCATTAGATATGGGCCAATTATTCACACAGTTCCCCTGAAAATGTTTGGCTGAGATTGGAGCAGGATTAGAGCAGGATTACAACTACCACTGAAGGTAAATTTGGAAAAGGTAATGGATTTTATCCGATTTGAACTCAACCAGGTTAACGAGAGCTTTCAATGTCTGACAGGCCCAACCAGTCCCCATCCACTTGGTCTCACATTGAACAACTTCTCTTCAACTCCACTCACCTCCTTCAAGTAAAAGGTGTTGCTATGGGTACCCGCATGGGTCCTAGCTATGCCTGTCTTTTTGTGGGATATGTCGAACATTCTTTATTCCAGTCCTACTCAGACTCTCTTCCCCAACTCATTTTACGGTACATTGATGACTGTATTGGTGCTGTTTCTTGCTCCCGCCCCGAACTGGAAAACTTTATCAACTTTGCTTCCAATTTCCACCCTTCTCTCACCTCTCACCTCTGACACTTCCCTTCCCTTCCTCGACTTCTCTGTCTTTATCTCTGGGGATAGGCTGTCCACTAATCTTCATTATAAGCCCACAGACTCCCACAGCTACCTTGACTACACTTCTTCACACCCTGTCTCCTGCAAGGACTCCATTCCATTCTCCCAATTTTTCTGGCTCTGACCTATCTGCTCTGATGATGCAACCTTCCACAACAGCGTTTCTGATATGTCTTCCTTTTCCCTCAACTGAGGATTCCCCCCCACTATGGTTGACAGGGCCCTCAACCGGGTCCGGCCCATTTCCCGCACTTCTGCCCTCAGCCTTTCCCTTCCCTCCCAGAACTGGGACAGGGTTCCCCTTGTCCTCACTTTCCACCCCACCAGCCTCCACATCGAGCAAATCATCCTCCGCCATTTCTGCCACCTCTAGAGTAATGCCACCACTAAACGCACCTTCCTCTCCCCTCTCCGTCAGTATTCTGAAAGGATCATTCCCTCTGCGACAACCTGGTCCACTCCTCCATTACCCCCAACACCTCGTCCCCTTCCCACAGCACCTTCCCATGCAATCGCAGGAAGTGTAATACCTGCCCTTTTACCTCCTCTCCCCTCACTATCCCAGGCCCCAAACACTCATTTCAGGTGAAGCAGCAATTTACTTGTACTTCTTTCAATTTAGTCATACTTTTATTCGCTGCTCATAATGCGGTCTCCTCTACATTGGGGAGAACAAACGCAGATTAGGTGACCGCTTTGCGGAACACCTCCGCTCTGTCCGAAAGCATGACCCCGAACTTCCGGTTGCTTGCCATTTCAACACTCACCCCTGCTCTCATGCCAACATTTCTGTCTTTGGCCTGCTCCAGTGTTCCAGTGAACATCAACGCAAGCTCGAGGAGCAGCACCTGATCTTTCAATTAGGCACTTTACAGCCTTGCGGCTGAACATTGACTTCAATAACTTCAAAGCATGACTGGCCTTTTTTTTAATTGTTCACTTTTTAATCATGTGCCTGCTTTTCGTGTAGTCAGAGCTGCTCATTATTCTGCTATTAACACTCTCTCTGGGCTAATACTTTGTGTTTCACCACAAGCATTAACACACACTTTGCTTTTGTCTCAGGACAGCTTCGTTATTTAATCTCCCTCTGCCCTATCAAACACCTTCCCATTTTTTCTCTCCCCCACCCCCCACTCCTTCACTTGCTTTAAGTCTAATTCTTTTCTAACCTTTGCCAGTTCTGATGAAAGGTCACAAACCTGAAACATTAACTCTTCACAGATGCTGCCAGACCTGCTGAGTAATTCCAGCAATTTTTGTTTTTATTATAAATTAAATTATCTTCGGATGTGTGAAAAGTCAATAGAAATGAAAATTGGGAGAGATGTAAAATGGACAGCTAAATCTATATGGCCCATTTTACCCTAACACACAAAGTCAAAACTACCTCTAGTGATTTGGCTCATAATTTTTTTCCCTGCAGTAAATTAATTCTCCTTTCATGGGATGTAAAGATGGGTAAAACTTCCATGGGAGTTTTCCCAATTTCTTATGAAAATGTCAGCAGAAGCCCTTCAGAAAAGATGCAAGCAGCCATTTACTCCATTGCTCTAAGGATTTCACCAACCATCTGCTGAAGTTTTACTTATCCATTCTTGGGATGTGGGCATTGCTGGCAAAGCCAGCATTTATTTCCCATTCCTTTGAGAAGGTGGTGGTGAGCAGCCTTCTTGAACTGCTGCAGTTGTGGTGTAGGTACATCCACAGTGCCGTTCGGGGGAGAGTTACAGGTTTTTGATCCAGCGACAATGAAGGAAAGGCAATATAGTTCCAAGTCAAGATGGTGTGTGACTTGGAGGCAAACTTGCAGGTGGTGGTGTTCCCATGTGCCTGCTGCCCTTGTGCTTCTAGCTGGTGGAGGTTCACGTACTATCAAAGGAGCCTCAGAAAGTTGCTGCAGTGGGTCTTTATATGGTACATACTGCTGCTATGGTGCGCTGGTGATGGAGGGAGTGAATGTTTAAGGTGGTATATGGGGTGCTGATCAAGCGGGCTGCTTTGTCTTGAAAGGTGTCGAGCTGCTTGAGTGTTGTTGGAGCTGCACTCTTCCAGGCAAGTGGAGAGTATTCCAAAACACTCCTGACTTGTGCCTTGTAGATGGTGGAAAATCTTGGGGAATCTGGAGGTGAGTTACTCGCTGCAGAATTTCCAGCCTCTGGCCTGCTTTTGTAACCACAGTATTTATATGGCTGGTCCAGTTAATTTCTGGTCAATGGTAACTGCCAGGATGTTGATGGTGGGAGGTTCAGTGATGGTAATGTCAATCAAGGGCAGATGTTTAGATTCTCTCTTGTTGGAGATGATCATTGCCTGGCACTTGTGTGGTGTGAATGTTACTTGCCACTTATCAGCTCAAGTAAGAATGTTGTCCAGGTCTTACTGCATATGGGCACAGACTGCTTCATTATCTGAGGAGTTGCGAATGGTACTGAACATTGTACTATTGTCAGTGAACATCCTGACTTTTGACATTATGATGGAGGGAAGATCATTGATAAAATAGCTGAAGATGGTTGAGCTAGCACTGAGGAGCTCCTGCAGTGATGTCCTGGGGCTGAGATGATTGGTCTCCAACAACCACAACTATCTTTCTTTGTGCTAGACATGACTCCAGCCAGTGGAGATTTTCCCCCGATTCCTATTAACTTCAATTTTACTAGGGCTCCTTGATGCCATCCTCTGTCAAATGCTGCTTTGATGTCAAGGGCAGTCACTCTCACATCACCTCTGGAATTCAGCTCTTTTGTCCATTTTTGACCAAGGCTGGAATGTGGTCTAGAGTCCAGTAGTCCTAATGGAATCCAAATTGGGCATCAATGAATAGGTTACTGGTGAGTAAGTTCAGGCAGGAGATGGGGAGAATTTCACCCCGGACTTTTTTTTTATTCATTCATGGGATGTGGGCGACACTGGCCAGGCCAGCATTTATTGCCCATCCCTAATTGCCCTTGAGAAGGTGATGGTGAGCTGCCTTCTTGAACCACTGCAGTCCATTTGGGGTAGGTATACCCACAGTGCTGTTAGGAAGGGAGTTCCAGGATTTTGACCCAGCGACAGTGAAGGAACGTCGATATAGTTCCAAGTCAGGATGGTGTGTGACTTGGAGGGGAACTTGCAGGTGGTGGTGTTCCCATGTATTTGCTGCCCTTGTCCTTCTAGTTGGTAGAGGTCGCGGGTTTGGAAGGTGCTGTCTAAGGAGCCTTGGTGCATTGCTGCAGTGCATCTTGTAGATGGTACACGCTGCTGCCACTGTGCATCGGTGGTGGATGTATTTTCCATAGCTCTTCACTTTTAATACCCTATTCATTATATTCCTTTTAAGAGCTCCCTGTGACAAAGGAAGCACAGAACAGATAATCAGGCCTACAGCATTGTAAGCCTATCAACTCATACTCCCTTTTAATTCATTTTCTCTGCTGGAAATGTGGGTGATGGCATGATCCCTATCATTTATCGTGTGTAATGTGAAGTGAGGAAGGAGGGGTGGGAGTACTGAGGTACTCAAGTGGTAGTATGTGAGATGTTAATGCTGTTAGTGTGTGGTTTGAAGAGAGGAAAGGAAGAGGTGAGTGTATCTGAAATGAGAAAGACAAGTGTTGCAGTGCGCCCTTGTGATTGTATGTTGAAAGATGTGATGGAGGGGAGGGAATTGTTGAAATTGGTGAGGGAGGGTGTGAAAGGAGTGCTGTGAGGTATTCTTGACAGAAATGGAGAAAAGAGGAGCTATACATACCCTTGCTGCTTTTTTTTATTCATTCATGGGATGTGGGCATCGCTGGCTAGGCCAGCATTTGTTGCCCATCCCTAATTGCCCTTGAGAAGGTGATGGTGAGCTGCCTTCTTGAACTGCTGCAGTCCATGTGAGGTAGGTATACCCACAGTGCTGTTCGGAAGGGAGCTCCAGGATTTTGACCCAGCGACAGTGAAGGAACAGCGATATAGTTCCAAGTCAGGATGGTGTGTGACTTGAAGGGGAACTTGCTGGTGGTGGTGTTCCCATGCATTTGCTGCCCTTGTCCTTCTAGTTGGTGGAGGTCGCGGATTTGGAAGGTGCTGTCTAAGCAGCCTTGGTGTGTTGCTGCAGTGCATCTTTTAGATGGTACACACTGCTGCCACTTTACTTTGCAAAGTGGGCTGCTTTGTCCTGGATGGTATCGGGTTTCTTGAGTGCTGTTGGAGCTGCACCATCCAGGCAAGTGGAGAGCATTCCATCACACTCCTGACTTGTGCCTTGTAGATGGTGGACAGACTTTGGGGAATCAGGAGTTGAGTTACCCGCCGCAGGATTTCTAACCTCTGACATGCTCTTGTAGCCATAGTATTTATATGGCTACTCTAGTTCAGTTTCTAGTCAATGGATGTTGTGAGATCACTGAATCTCTTTCTGGATTTCAGCCATGTCTTTGGGGGTGATAGTGGTGGCACTGACCCTCTCAGTCACTTCTGTCCTGGCTTGCGTCATGGTAGCTGCAGGATGCTCTTGCAGATTTTGGAAAAAACTGTTCACTCCCTGTTCTCACTTCCTCCACTCAAACCACCAGAGAGATGTATGGGCAGCCCATTGAGTCATCCGGATGCTAAAACTGTCATCTACAGTTGTGCAATGAAAAAGACATTGAGAATCACACCAGAAAGTGCACACATGATGCGGGTGAGCTATCCATATTGCCATGCAATTGGGAGGCCAATGCATCCATCTGAATAAAATGGCTCCATCTCATGTCAAAAATATCATGGAAGCACCTGCCTCCCACATGCATGATTTATGCTCCAGAGGTTATAATCAGGACTTAGGTTCCTCAAGTGAAAATTGTTACATTTCCCTGCAGTAACACCCTTCAATTTGAAACACACAAAAACTTAAATAAAAACAAGAAATGCTGGAAGCACTCAGCAGGTCTGGCAGCATCTGTGGAAAGAGAAGCAGAGTTAACGTTTCGAGTCAGTGACCCTTCTTCGGAAGAATGTCAGTTCCGAAGAAGGGTCACTGACCCGAAACGTTAACTCTGCTTCTCTTTCCACAGATGCTGCCAGAACTGCTGAGTGCTTCCAGCATTTCTTGTTTTTATTTCAGATTTCCAGCATCCGCAGTATTTTGCTTTTACACAAAAACTTAAGTTTGAGAAAAATAGACTATCCTACTTTTTACTTTCAGACTTCAGGCGGCAGCCTTGCTTCAGTAGTACCACCCTTACCTTTGAGTCTGAACCTCATGGGTTCAACCCCATTCCAAAGACTTGAGCACAATGGCCCGATTTTAACACTGTGTCAGTGGATGGGTTTGAATAATTCTGTCTGTTACTTCAGTGTGGTACTGGGTGAGTGTTGTACTATTGAAGGTTCCATCTTTCAGATGAGATGTTAAACTGAGGCTCAATTTTCCCTCTCAGTCGGGTTTATAAGATCATGTGGAAGAAGTGAACATAAGATATCGCAGCAGGAGTAAGGCTTCAGCCCTCTGAGCCTGCTCTGCCATTCAGTAAGAACATGGCTGATCTACCTTAACTCCATTTTCCTGCACTATCCCTATATCCATTAATTTCCTTAGTACCCAAAAATCACTGTCTTGAATATACTCAATGAGTGAACATCCACAGTTCTCTGCAGTAGAGAATTCCAAAGATTCACAACCCTTTTAGTGAAGAAATTTCTCCTCATCTTGGTCCTAAATGGCCAACCCTTTTTTCCGAGAATGTGACCCCAAGTGCTAGACTCCTCAGCCAAGGGAAATGTCCTCCAAGTATCTGCCCTGTCAAGTCCTTAAGAATTTCACATATTTCAATTAGATCACCTCTCATTCTTCTAAATTATAGGGAATATAGGCCTAACCTACTCAATCTCTTCTCATAGAACAATGCTGTAATTCCAGGAATTAGTCCAGTGAACTGGTTTTGCACTCTCTCTGATGCAATATATCCTTCCTTTGGTATGGAAACCAAAACTGTGCACAATCCTCCAGGTGTGGTCATTATAGTATAGTATAGCAAGACTTCTTTACTCTTATATGGTGTAATAAGTATACCATTTGCTTTCTGAATTGCTAGCTGTACCTTTATGTTAACTTTCTGTGACTCATGTGTAAGGATACCCAGATCCCTTTCAATCCACCATTCCTTGTATCTCACAATTTTAAAAATATTCTGCTTTTCTATTTTTCCTACCAGCATGGATAACTTCACACTTCCCCACATTATATTCCACCTGCCATGTTCTTGCCCATTCATTTAACGGGCTGAATTTTATTAGCACACTTTGAAGTCGGCGGCCTTGCGACACGGAAGTGCCGCTGCGATATTTCATGCGGGGGCCCATTTAAATGGAGGGGGCGGAGCAGCCGCTGCATCCCCGGCATCCCCAATGACGTAGAGGGGCAGCCGCTGCATCCCCGGCAACAGTGTCTGGCGTCACCACGCAGGCACCGGTGCCATTTTTAAAGGGCTTCAAGCCCTTCAGTTACATTTACATCTTTAAAGGTCCCCTCTCCCACTGTTCTCCCCTTCCCCCCAACTGAGAACTCAATACATAAATTGACATTTCCTCCCAAAAAAATACTTTTTGAAATTCCAAACTTCCCCCCCCACCCCCCCGAACTTCAGCATCTTTGACCCTCAATCCCTTCCTACCATCCCCACAACCAATATGAATAGTTTTCCCCTCGCATCCCCCGCCCTGATAATTTTACTCCTGCCCCCTCCCCACCAGTATTTCGCCTTGGAACTCTGTACGGAGTTCGGAAGGCACAAGAATTGCAGCTGGCACCCATAATATCACCGTGGACGACCGCCCAGTCCAGGTCAGTTCTTTACCATTTATTTTAATGAATTTTAATATTTAAATGAAGGCCTCGCCGCCGTCGGTAATATGCAGCGAGGCCTTCTCAGCATCATGCGTCGTGGCGGGCCTCTCCCGCAAGTATTTTACGGGCCCCCCCCCCTCCCCCCCGCCATGACCCAAGGCACGAGGGGCTGGTAACATTCAGCTCAACCTGTCTATACCCTGCAACATTAACTCTGTTTCTCTCTCCACAGATGCTGCCAGATCTGCTGAGAATTTCCAGCACTTTCTGTTTTTGTATCAGATTTCCAGCATCCACAGTATTTTGCTTTTATTAATACTATCTTTAACTTTTCTTGTTAGCTAGGGTCAGACTACTTTTCCTGGGAGGTGGGGGGGGGGGGGGGGGGTGATCCTTGAAGGGAATGAATATTTGTTGCAAATTATATATTAATTCTTTAAATGTTAGCCTGTGCTTCCCTACCATCATATCCTTTAATGTAGTTTCCCAATCTCCCTTAGCCAACTCGCTCCTGACACCTATATAGTTTGCTTTGAGATTTAAGACCCTGGTTTTGGACTTAACGAAATCACTTTCAGATTCAACATAAAAATTCAAGAGCAGGGAAGATTTTCTGTCAGACTAACAAATATTTATCCCAACAGCACTCACACAAATGATCTAATCACGTATCTTGTTGTGATTTGTGGAAATTTTCTGTCCTTAGATTGGCTGTTGCATTTCCCTACATTACAACAGTGACTTTATTTCAAAAGTACTCATTGGTTAAAAAATGTTTGGGAAATCCAGAGATTACAAAAGGTTGTATATAAATGTAAGTCCTTTCCTTTATTAATGATCCCAATATTATAAAATGCACAGACTATTCTGCTTCTCTATATTGGAGTATAAAGGTATCACTAGTTAGTTGCCCCTGAATGTTTTGAATTTGACCTGAAATTGACAAGTAACTCATTGGAAATGGGCTAATAAAGCTTTCATAGATTCATAAACGATCTGTGTGAGAAACAGATGTAGAGAGATCCATTTGTAGATACATGCAGGACATTAATTAAATGCATCATACATGTTCAAAAAAAATTTAAAAGATATTGACTTTTTTGCTTTAGCACGATCAGTTTTATCATTAGTCAGAGGAAATCCTATAAAAAAGGAAAATTAAATTGGCTGTTCTTTCCAACTATTTATGCCATTTATCTCGTGAACTCTTCATTTTAAACAGAACACTCAATTACTGCTACCCTTGTTTCAGTTGTAAATGTGGCGTGATAGCAATTCTTCCATCAAAATAAATCCCAAAACCCATTCTAAGGCCTGACACATCTCCATTGATTTAGAAGTAACCCATCTTTTATTAATCAGTTGTTTGCCTAAGCATAATTTCATTTCACGCTAGAAGATATAATTGTTGATGAACAGGCATTTCTTTCTCTTTCTTCTGAGATGTATGTTCATATTGATCCGTTGTTTGTCATTACTATGCAAAATGCTCTGTGTCGCTGTTCCTGGATCAAATTTGTATGCGCAGGGTAATTGAGTTGTAGTGGGTGAGAACAAAGAAGCTGAATAATAAAGGAGCATTTAGAATCCTAAATCCAGCACATGCACTTTCAGTGCTGACTAAAATGCTGTTGAGCACTTTCATTTTGAAGAATTATTAGACAACTGAGAAAGAAAAGAACAGGCCTCTCATAAAACCCCAAAACTGCAATCCCTACATCACACATAAATTACAATGATGGCACCAATAAACCTCTCAATCTATTTTCACAGCTCAGTTTTGCCAAAAAAAATGCATATTGACCCATCACAAAACTTGTTTCCCATTTTAATTGGGTGTCAAAGGTCAGACATTGCTATCAGAACAAGACATGGGTGGCAAAGAGGTCAGATGATATTTGGTATCCCATCAGAGCCAGGAACACAAAAGGAAAATGATAATTTTGTCTGATCTAACCTCAATTTTTTCAGAACTGTATAGAAGATGACCTTTTTTTGCCAGTTGTTGACATTGTAAATTTGAGTTTTTTTTGCCTGTGCCTGCTACACAATAGCATTGACCTTCACATTTATTTGAAGGAAGCACACAATGTCCCTGCAGCATATAGATTTGTGCCTTTAAAACACCTGCAACAAAAGTGCCAGTAAATAGATGAACAGCAGATAACATAACATTTTTTTTCCTGAGGAGCCAGAGACACTGTTTGATTTATTCTTCGCTCAGCACCTCTTTTTTCCATTCAACACAAATACCACCTCAATCTTTTTCATAGAATATAATCCTTAAAACAAATTTCATGCCTTTTGTGCCATGGATCCCATATGCTTGGTAGACTGAAAATATTCTTGCATTACAATATGAGTTTGTGACTGGTTCTCAATGTTTCCCTAAGTCTTCACGTATCGCTTTGTAGACACCAAAGCCACTTTCAGCAGCTTTGAAGTCTAATGTTGTGATGTAGAGCTTGAACCCGGATGTCCTGCGTACTTGTCAACATTTTGCAATTAACAGACTGAGTGATGTGGCTAAAAAAAAGTTCAAAGTGGGATGGGCTGACTAAGTTTCTCAATAGACTGATAAGATTCTGTTAGCAGAAAATTCCAACCTTTTGTATAAAAATATTTCAGTTGGGCACTTTTGTGAGTTCCAGGTTTATATAAGACCACAGAACAATGCATTGAATGTGTTTCAGATTTGAAACAAGAAACAGCAACTCATTGACCCCAATTTTAAGGGCGTGGGAGGGGAAGGCGGGTATGATGCACATGAGCCCCGAAACAGGTGGGGAACACTGGAAGTCCAGGCATGTGGATCTTAATGGCCGGGCCTCATTTCCATAAATTTTCCCAGAGACATGCCCAAACCTGTCAAGATCCTTTACCTGGCCGCTGGGCAGGAGCAGGAATTTGACATCAGGAACCCACAGTCAGGGACCTGTGAGAACAATCCCAGTTAATTGAGGGGGCTGGGGGGCTTTAGAACAGATTGGCGGGGGGGAGGGGAGAATCTGGGGCAAGGGAGGCCCAAGGCTTCCTCATGAGGCCGGGGGAGCACTCCTGCTCCTCCTGATCCACAAGGAAAACTAAAATTAAATTTTTAACTTTACTAGCCTAGGCCCCTTCTGGTTCACGATTCACCTATTGGCAGATCTGACCTTATGGGGAAGCCATCATTGCTTTCCAGCTCAGGCCTTCAGCTAATATTGCAGATCTGCATATTTAAAGAAGGACCAGCTTCCGTTCCGTGGGTGTTCTGCTTGTCTACTTAAAAGAACAGGTTGGGGTCTAGACATAGTGGAAAGGCAGTGGGATCAGAGTGGGTAAGTGACTACCATCTATTTAACTGACCTCCCCAACTGGTTTCTGCTAGGTATGTGTAGTTAAAACTGGGACCTTTGTGCATGGGGGAAAGAAATGGTCAAGTTATTAATGATGTTATACCACACATATCAGACTTAGATACACAGGTGGCTCCCACAGCCAATGTCTATTAAATAAAAATGGGATCTGCCTGTACATGTTTGGATTAATTTACGGCAATCTACAATGTCTCATTTTCTCTCTCCTAACAATCAACATTTCTAATGAACTACAAACCAACATTTAAACTTGGTTTTGCAAATGGAGCTGTTTATATTACAGAACTTTTGAAGTAGAATCAGTGCAAAAATACCTCCTGGAGATGGTCCCATGCCTCTTCTCTATGTGCTCGTCTATGTCTATGTGACTTCGCACCTGTATTGTGGTGATATGAAACTGACACTGTCTCACACCAATACAAACGATATTGTATGAATCATAGAACAGGAGGCCATTCATTGTGTCTTTGGCAGCTCTTTGAAAGCTACCCAATTAGTTTTCATTGGCCTAAAATTTTCTCAGTTTCAAGTTTTTATCAAATTCCCTTCTGAAAATTATGATTGAATCTGCTTCCACCAACTTTTGAGGCAATGCATTCCAGATCATAAAAAATCTCTTCATCTCCCCCTGTTTTTTTGCCAATTATCTTAAATCTGTGTCCCTGCATACTCACGCTCCTGCTAGTGGAAACAGCTTTCTGACAGGAACTGAAGCACAGCAAAATCCTAAAGTGATAGGTTGAGTGCTGAAAACCAGAATGACGGATTAATCCCACAGCCACTAATTCTGTGCAATAATTAACTGATGAGATAAACCATTTGTTCATACTGTGGATGCAATTGCTCTGAATAGGAAGGATTGGACAAGTTTTTATTTTGAATTGTACAGAATGAGACTTCTGTTTCAGAGATCAAGTCCCGCACTCCTCACACTGGCCCAGTACATCGGCACATTTCCAATCGTTACAACAACAGTGCTTACACATGTGCTACAGGCTGGAGCATTGACCCCAGGTTCTTGCCCTCCCTTCGCTATCTCTCTTTCTCTGTTTAAGTTTAAAATATCAAAGTAAGATCTGAGTTTGCTTCGTTCCATTGTCGCCAGGCTACTGAATACAGATCCTGTAAAATAATCGCATAATTCGAGGCTAATCAACCAAATGAAAAAAGATATGTTAGGATTGGACTGATGCTTATAAATTGCATCCTTCTCAAGCAATAATTTGGCCATAAATATTTTTATTTTATAAATCTTGCTATGGTGAGATTTTTCTCTGGTGTGGAACTTGTGTAAAACAAGATTGAACGAAAACCAACAAAGAATGACGCATAAATAAATCATCCTGGTCGAAAAGGAAAAGAGATATACTAAAAACACGAGGACAAGCAAATAAAAGGGCAGGTGGAGAGATAAGCAGAGACTGATAGAAGTTGAGTGGGACAAAAAGAAAGTATTTTATTACACTTTTAAATCTCCTTAGGGAGGAGGGTTTTCAATATAGAAAACTCTTAAAAACAAAGCATAAGAGACAAGGGACTCAGAAAATCTGTTGGAGGAACACTGTGCAGGGAAGCAACGAATATGATTGATGGAATCCAAAGAGAGAGAAAGTCAACAGGTAATAAAATAACTTGTTCAATTTTTCAGCTCAACTGCTGTACATTGGAACATTCTGTCCAATAACAGGGCAGAATCAATAAAATGAAATTCAAAAGCAAATTGAGTAACATGCCACAAAATAATCAGTGCAAACTTAGCTTCCTTTTCTTCATAGATGCCACTGCTTTTCTACTGCTCTATTTTTAGATGTTTGCCATCTCCTCATGCCCAAAGGCACTGCCACCTTGCCCCATCTGCTCAAATTTAGAAATATTGCTGTTGTGCTAAATGGTAAGCAGAACCTTAAACCAGCACCCATGGTTAATACTACCAAGGTAGCGCATGCAATCCGAAGGAAAAATTACAAAATAAATGAATTAAATGTGGGGCGGCACAGTGGCGCAGTGGTTAGCACCGCAGCCTCACAGCTCCAGCGACCCGGGTTCAATTCTGGGTACTGCCTGTGTGGAGTTTGCAAGTTCTCCCTGTGTCTGCGTGGGTTTTCTCCGGGTGCTCCGGTTTCCTCCCACATGCCAAAGACTTGCAGGTTGATAGGTAAATTGGCTATTATAAATTGCCCCTAGTATAGGTAGGTGGTAGGGAAATATAGGGACAGGTGGGGATGTGGCAGGAATATGGGATTAGTGTAGGATTAGTATAAATGGGTGGTTGATGGTCGGCACATACTTGGTGGGCCGAAGGGCCTGTTTCAGTGCTGTATCTCTAAACTAAACTAAACTAAAATAGCCGATAGTGGGTTTTCTCCACTAATGCACACTGGCCGGAATTTTATGCCACCTCAGCGAGCCGGATGGTGACCGGGGGGGTGGGAGGGGTGCCGGGGGTAGGAGAGAAAATGGCCGCCAGCCCCAGGCCAATCAAGGCCCTTAAGTGGCCACTTAAGGGCCTTCGCCTGCCTCTACGGGGATTTTACTCGTGGGAAGTGGGCATCCGGGAGACGTGAAAGGCTGCCCAGTAAAAGCTGGTGGCCTCTCAGTGCCCTGGGGGTGGGCCCTGACAAACGGGCACAGGATGCCCGATTGAGGACCATACTGCTTCCCCAACCATTCCCAGGACTGGAGACGTCCCCCTTCCTCCAACATGATCACACTTGCCTCGACTGATCACCCCGGCGAGGTAACCCTAATTTACCTGTAGTCCTGACTCCATGTCCTCGGCTGGGTTGCAGTCCCAGCAGTGGCCACCGCTCCCGGTGGCGCTGCTGGGACTAAGAGCTGCTGACCTGATGATTGGCTGGCAGCTCAATGAGGCGGGACGTCCATCCTCAAGCGGGTGGAAGTCCCGCCTCGGAACAATTAAAGCCTGGGGACCCGTAAAATGCGGGAAGGATCCCTGGGCTGGGTGGAAGCGGGTCCACCACTGACTTTTACGTCGATGGCCAGCTCCCGTCCGCTTGACATAAAATCCAGCCCACTCTTTCAATTGTATTTAACCAAACTATCATTTTAATTTATGTAGTGCAAGTTTTGTTAAAGGTCATGATAAACTATTCATTTTATTTACATATGTCAATTAATATTTCACCAAGTAGTGGTGCTGATGATAGATTAGCTAGAGCAGCATTTTTTGAGGCAAGACTAGCATATGTGCAAGTCAAGGAAGAAATAAATTTGAAAGAAGACAATAGTTTTAAATTTGCTTTGTTTTAACATGCTCGTAAACCTATTTATTTTAACTGAGTTATTGACTGCAAAATTGTATACTCTGGAATTTTATGAAGTTTTGTTCACCAGTGCATTATCAGAGACAAATAAATACTTACAAATCAAGAGGATAGAGATGGAGAGAAAGGGATAATATTAACACAACAGCAAACCTACCAAATCCAGAGCAATTATTTTTTTTAAAATTTACCCATGAATTTTCCCCCGCATCTTTTGAAAATACAAAATCATGCTTGCATATAGTTCCATGGGCACCGACTACCTTTTGACACTTGACTTGTTTGGACAGTGAGTGCTGACAGCAGTTCTACGATAAAAGGTTTTGCACCTCTAACTAACAGAGTTATATTTTTCAGTCAACATCCCAGACTCCCCCATCACCATCCCTGGCATGTCTTGTCCCACTGGAAGTTAACATATTAAAGAGGGAGATGCACTGGTATGTAGTTGAATGGGATTGGCCCAGAGGGTTCTCAACATTAACTCTATACCCCATAAAATCTCATGGCTCCAGGTTAAACAAGACCCAGCGATATTACACCCAGGGGCTCATTTAAATGGAGGGGGTAGTGCGGTTGCCCCAGATGACCAAGAGGGGGCAGCCGCCGCTTCCCCAGCAACGGTGAACGGCGCTACCGTGCAGGCGCCAGTGCCATTTTTAAGGGCTTCAAGCCCTTTAGGAGAGATTTAAATATTTAAAGGTGCCAGCATCACAAAAAAGGCAATAAAACTTTAATTTAACTTTGAATCCCCTTTCCCACCCCCCTCCCACTGAGTCCTCAATACATAAATTGACCTATCCCCCCGAAAACACACTTTTTGAAATTCCGAACTTTCCCCCTCAAACTTCAGTATCTTTGACCCTCAACCCCTTCCCATCATCCCAACCAATAGGAATAGTTTTCCCCACTCCCTCCCCCTCCCACCCTGATAATTTCTGACAAGTTCCAAAGGCGCGTGGTTGCAGCCAGTTGGCTGTAAAATCAGCATGGGACGGCCGCCACTGGCAGGTAAGTTCATTTGTATGTTAATTTCAATATTTTAATGAAGGCCCTGCCGCTTTGGGGTCCGCACCGAGGTCTCACCACCGCCGCTAATATCCGGTGGGGCCTTTTCGGCATCGTGGCGGGCTGCTCCTGCTATCATTTTAGGGGCTTCCCCGCCATGACCCACGGTGTCGAGGGGCTGGTAAAATTCAGCCCCTGGAGTGTCCTGAGAGCAGCCCCCAGATATTGCAGGCAGCCACTCCTCTACCCTTTCAGGGCACACACTTAGCCCTCCCTGCTCACCTGAGAGTTTGAGGACCTAGCAGTAACTTCAGGCATCTCACCACCCCCTTCTCACCCAGCCATTGCTCCACAGTGTTCATGGAGGAGGCAATGGCATGCAGATCCATACACATCATCAGCATTCACAGGGTGGTTTGCTGGATGTGGCTCTCCAAGGGGGTTGCCACTGTCTCAATGGAGGATGCCATTGTGCATATGCCAGAGGCATGGCTGCACCATGGCCAGGATGGACATTGTTCACACATGGGTGCGCATTGTCTCTGGAAGCTCCGCCAGATGTTCACGCACCTCGCACTGCAGCTCCAGCATCTGCTGCCCTGTTCATGACTCCGGAAGCATTTCATCAGCTTGAAGCTCAGCATCGTTGAGCCCTCCCACTGTCCTTCCAGTGTGAATGGCCCCGGCTCTCCCTGCCTCAGTCACACCCACAGCAACAGTGCTGTGCTCACATAGCTAACTGTGCACGACTACCACCGACGTGAGAGTATCTGTGCTGGTGGAGGGTGGGGGGGATTGATGTGATGGTGCACCCTCTGAGGTCTCCAGCTCCTCCTCAGAAATGGACGGCTGTCCCCCAGTCATGGTGGCTGACTGTTTTTGTCGTTGACCTGAGAGAGAAAGAAGAGTGATTAGAGGGCAATGCACAATCACATCTTAGCTTCATGTGACCAGTGGCGGATACATGAGCACTCTGATTCATGCAGAGGGTGTCTTGTGCCCATTCATTAGGTCACTCACTGTCTTGGGGCTTCACTTCCATCTCACCATCAGCTCTTGCATGACCTGCCTCTAGTCCTGTCAGCTCCAGCGCCTGTTCTTCCATGGGCGCCAGGATGTCAATATATGGAACACCACCACCCATCTTGACTCTCTCACTCATGTTCTGAGTTTGCTTCTTCTGCAAGCACATAAATTTCTATTGTTAGTCACCTGTCAAAGCCACATACAACACCTGACTGCCCATGATGACACCACAGGGATGCCTCCAGAATATGGCCACTCAGTAGCAGCAGTGCAAGAGTCAGTTCTGACTGACTGGGGGCCTCCACAGAGAGGTTGACATGCCTCTGACAGTCAATGTTGCTGCCTGGGCGTTGGCAGTGACTGCGTGGGCATGCCCTTTCTACCAATTGCACACACATCCTTAGTCACATTTAAGTCTGTAAGCTCAACATTGTGTACTGTACTCACCTTGCCAGCATGGATCCTTTTACAGCACTACAGCCATGTGCGAGGGATGAGCCCATGGCTGCTCACCTCCTCTGTGACCTCCATCCAGGTTTGCTTCATTTGCTAGGCTATTCTCCACCTCCCACCCTAGGGGACAAGGACCAGCCTGGAGGAGTACCTGCAGGGAGGCATCTGTGAATCCTGGGGCCACCCTTGATCTCCCTTCTGCCATCTCCAGATGTGTTTCAGTAACGAGGTCGCCATCTCTGGTCTCTCTAGGGCTGCTGCCTTTGCAACAACTACAGGTGCCATTTAAATATGGTGCCAGCATTGACTAAACATCCCTCCCATCCACCCCACCATAGGGCAAAGGGACCTATGCTGGAATTGTATAAATCATTAGTTAGGCCACAACTTGAGTACTGTGTGCAGTTCTGGTCACCTCTTTACAGAAAGGATGTAATTGCACTAGAGAGGGTACAGAGGAGATTTACGAAGATGTTGCCAAGGCTGGAAAATTGCAGCTACGAGGAAAGATTGGAAAGATTGGTGTTGTTCTCCTTGGAACAGAGGAGGCTGAGGGGAGATTTGATTGAGATATACAAAATTATGAGGTGCCTAGGTGGAGTGGATGGGAAGGGCCTATTCACCTTAGCAGAGAGGTAAGTGACATGGGGACATAGATTTAAACTGGTAGAAAGATTGGAAGGGTGATGAGGAAAAGCTTTTTCACCCAGAGGATGGTGGGGGTCTGGAACTCACTGCTTGAAAGGGTGGTAGAGGCAAAAACCCTCAACTCATTTAAAAGGTGCCTGGATGTGCACTGAAGTGCCGTAACCTGCAGGGCTACGGACCAAATGCTGGACAGTGGGATTAGGCTGGGTGGCTTTTTTTTTGTCGGCCGGTGCAGACACGATGGGCCAAGTTGCCTCTTTCTGTGCCATAAATGTTTTATGATTCTTGCTCCGACCTCAGTGGACAGCATCCCCCTGCCGGACATTAATTGGCCAGCTCTGAGAAGATTCAGAATGCAACCCCACCCGCACGGCAATGGCAGCTGTTTCCAGTCCCGACGTCAGGCCTTCGGGGCTTCCAAGACAATACAGGCCCTTATCTCAATTGCTGAATACCACTTTGGGGAAGCACTGAGAGAAGCAAAAACATGTTCTGGGAGGGTACTCAATATCCACTGAGAGTGACTTGGTAAGATCATCACTGACAGAGCTGGCTGAGTCTTGAAGGTGTATCTGCCAGAGTGAGAAGGGAATTAACACAAGGGAATAAGCCACTTCACCACATTCTCAGCAATTTACTGTTGCAGACAAATATGTTTATGACACCATTGGTAGGAGTGACCACCCACACACTTTGTGAAGGTTATGGGATAGAAGCTACTGAGCTGGACAAGTAGGCCCAAGGTTCATCTGGTAGTGGACCTTGGGCTTCATTTAAATTACATCAGCAATCTGCAGACACCTACTGGGCATTTCACAGGCAACTCACTGATGAAAAGGCTTACAATATAAGCTGCTGCAATGCTGGCAATAGCCATCAGGTAATTCGTCAAAGGGGAAGGGAAGGCAGCTGTGAGGGCAGAAGGACAATCAGGAGTTGGGGGGCAGTGATTGGAAGGGGGTGCGACTGGAAGGGTAGTGGTGGTGGGAATTGGGAGGGTGGAAGTGATCGAGTGAGTACAGACACCAATTGGGGGATGGTTGAGGTTGCAATTTATTGAGAGATACAGCACTGAAACAGGCCCTTCAGCCCATCGAGTCTGTGCCGACCATCAACCACCCATTTATACTAATCCTACATTAATCCCAGTACCCTCTCACACCCTCACAATTCCCCTACCTACACTAGGGGCAATTTATAATGGCCAATTTACCTATCAACCTGCATGTCTTTGGCTGTGGGAGGAAACCGGAGAACCCAGCGAAAACCCACACGGTCACAGGGAGAACTTGCAAACTTGCAAACAGACTGTACCCAGAATCAAACCCGGGTCGCTGGAGCTGTGAGGCTGCGGTGCTAACCACTGCGCCACTGCGCAGGTTGGTTGTATTGGTGTCTTAGGTGCTCATTTTATGTCTGAGAAACAGGCACATTGCCATCAAATTTCTAGGCCACTGTCTTCTCGTCACAATGAGAAACCTGTCACTTTGTTGTGTGGTATTACTATATTAAGAATTGATATAGCAATTCAATCTATGAAGCACTATGGGCCATCAGCAGCAGTAGAATTATATCCCACCACAACCTGTAAACACGTGGCCTGGTATATCATTCACTCCTTCATCACCATCAATCAGAGATATCAAGCTAAGTTCAGTGGGCACTTTAAGAATATGTGCCAAGAGCAACATCAGCTGTACCTTAAAATGTGGTTGTAACCTAGTAAAGCTACAACACAGGGCTAACAACATGCTAAACAACAAAAGCAGCAAATTTTCAACAGAGCTAAGTGGTCCCACCAATGCATTGTTACTCAAAATCATGTGCTTCAATTAAGAGACTTATTAAAAAAAAATTCCTCTTTTTGTCTCCTCTACTGACGCTGTTAACTCATGCTGGGGACCTTACTCCAAGTGCCCGGTAAGTATAAGCTGGGAGTGTTGTCTGGGCATCGCAGAGTGTGGGGAGGATATAAAAGCTGAGTACCATTCTGTCCTTAATCAGTAAATCATTGATGACAGGGTAATGAACAGGATTGGAACACTGGCTAAAATCAATCAATTTAGCATAGATGGACCAACAATAACAACTACTTGATTTATATAGTACCTGTAATGTAGTAAAATGTCCCAAAGCACTTCACAGGAGCATAATCAAACCAAAATTGACACCTAACTAGTGAGATATTAGGCTAGGTGACTAAAAGCTTGATCAAAGAGGCTGGTTTTAAGGAGCATCTTAAAACAGAAGAGTGAAGTGGAGAGGTGGAAAGTTTCAGGAAGGGAGGTCCAGAACGTAGGGTCCAGATGGTTGAACACATGACTAATAGTGGGGTGAAGGAACTGGGGGATATATAATATGCCAGAGTTGGAGGAACGTAGAGTTTTCAAAGGATTATAGGCTTGGAGGAGCTTACAGAGGGCATCCATGAGACGCTGTGGGCCAGGGGCGGCACAGTGGCGCAGTGGTTAGCACCGCAGCCTCACAGCTCCAGGGACCCGGGTTCGATTCCGGGTACTGCCTGTGTGGAGTTTGCAAGTTCTCCCTGTGTCTGCGTGGGTTTTCTCCGGGTGCTCCGGTTTCCTCCCACAAGCCAAAAGACTTGCAGGTTGATAGGTAAATTGGCCATTATAAATTGTCACTAGTATAGGTAGGTGGTAGGGAAATATAGGGACAGGTGGGGATGTTTGGTAGGAATATGGGATTAGTGTAGGATTAGTATAAATGGGTGGTTGATGGTCGGCACAGACTCGGTGGGCCGAAGGGCCTGTTTCAGTGCTGTATCTCTAATCTAAAATCTAATTAGCAGCAGAATTGTACTCAACCACAATCTGTAACCTCATGGCCCGGCATATCCCCCACTCTACCATTACCATCAAGCCAGGAGACCAACCCTGGTTCAATGAAGAGTGCAGGAGGGCATGCCAGGAGCAGCTCCAGGCATGCCACAAAATGAGGTGTCAACCTGGTGAAGCTATAACCCAGGACTACTTCCATGCCAAACTGCATAAGCAGCATACAATAGACAGAGCTAAGCGATCCCATAACCAACGGATCAAATCTAAGCTCTGCAGTCCTGCCACATCCAGTCATGAATTGTGGTGGACAATTAAACAACTAACTGGAGGAGGTGGCTCCACAAATATCCCCATCCTCAATGATGGGGGAGCCCAGCACATCAGTGCGAAAGATAAGGCTGAAGCATTTGCAACAATCTTCAGCCAGAAGTGTGGAGTTGTTGATCCATCTCAGCCCCCTCCTGAAGGCCCCAGCATTACAGGTGCCAGACTTCAGCCAATTCGATTCACTCCGCGTGATATCAAGAAACGACTGAAGGCACTGGATACTACAAAGGCTATGGGTCCTGACAATATTCTGGCAATAGTACTGAAGACCTGTGCTCCAGAACTTGCCGCACCCCTAGCCAAGCTGTTCCAGTACAGCTACAACACTGGCATGTACCAGGCAATGTGGAAAATTGCCCAGGTATGTCCTGTACACAAAAAGCAGGACTAGTCCAACCCGGCCAATTACCGCCCCATCAGTCTACTCTCAATCATCAGTAAAGTGATGGAAGGTGTCATCAACAGTGCTATCAAGTGGCACTTGCTTAGCAATAACCTGCTCAGTGATGCTCAGTTTGGGTTCCGCCAGGGCCACTCAGCTCCTGACCTTATTACAGCCTTGGTTCAAACATGGACAAAAGAGCTGAACTCAAGAGGTGAGGTGAGAGTGACTGCCCTTGACATCAAGGCAGCATTTGACCGAGTATGGCATCAAGGAGTCCTAGCAAAACTGGAGTCAATGGGAATCAGGGGGATAACTCTCTGCTGGTTGGAGTCATACCTAGCGCAAAGGAAGATGGCTGTGGTTGTTGGAGGTCAATCATCTGAGCCCCAGGACATCACTGCAGGAGTTCCCCAGGGTAGTGTCCGAGGCCCAACCATCTTCAGCTGCTTCATCAATGACCTTCCTTCAATCAGAAGGTCAGAAGTGAGGATGTTCGCTGATGATTGCACAATGCTCAGCACCATTCGCGACTCCTCAAATACTGAAGCAGTCCGTGTAGAAATGCAGCAAGACCTGGACAACATCCAGGCTTGGGCTGATAAGTGGCAAGTAACATTTGCTCCACACAAGTGCCAGGCAATGACCATCTCCAACAAGAGAGAATCTAACTATCTCCCCTTGACATTCAATTGTATTACCATCGCTGAATCCCCCACTATCAACATCCTCGGGGCTACCATTGACCAGAAACTGAACTGGAGTAGCCATATAAATACCATGGTGCCATGACTACAAGAGCAGATCAGAGGCTAGGAATCCTGCAGTGTGTAACTCACCTCCTGAGTCCCCAAAGCCTATCCACCATCTACAAGGCACAAGTCAGGAGTGTGATGGAATACTCTTCACTTGCCTGGATGGGTGCAGCTCCAACAACACTCAAGAAGCTCGACACCATCCAGGACAAAGCAGCCCGCTTGATTGGCACACCATCCACAAACATTCACTCCCTCTACCACCGACGCACAGTGGCAGCAGCGTGTACCATCTACAAGATGCACTGCAGCAATGCAACAAGGCTCCTTAGACAGCACCTTCCAAGCCCACGACCTCTACCACCTCGAAGCAGCAGATGCATGAGAACACTACCACCTGCAAGTTCCCGTCCAAGTCCGACACCATCCTGACTTGGAACAATATTGCTGTTCCTTCACCGTTGCTGGGTCAAAATCCTGGAACTCCCTTCCTAACAGCACTGTGGGTGTACCTACCTCACATGAATTGCAGTGGTTCAAGAAGGCAGCTCACCACCACCTTCTCAAGGGCAATTAGGGATGGGCAATAAATGCTGGCCTGGCCAGCGACACCTACATCCCATGAATGAATAAAAAAAAACAGAGATAGGAAGGGTCAAGGTCATGGACAGATTTCAACACAGGAATGAGAAGTTTAAAATCAACCTGTTGGTGGACCATAAGAAATTGTAGATCAAAGAGCATAAGGGTCTTTGGTGAATTGCTGTGAGTTAAGCAGCAGTGTTTTTGATGAGCTCAAATGTATGGAGGGTGGAAGATGGGAGGCTGGTCAGGAAAAATCAAACCTATAATCTTTCTGGTATGTATGCCGTAACACTATAGCAGGCAGTACACCTACTTGCTGAATTATCAGGGGAATTTCATTCATTTTCAATCAATCCATCAAGCTGAATGTTAAATTCTAATATGGCATTCCATCAGAGATTTTTGTGTGTATGTGCTTGCTCAGTACAAATGAGGCTCCCTCTGCTGCCATTTGCACTTCTGCCTCTCTTTCATAAAGTAGTATTGACAGTGGGCATGTAGAACGTCGGAGCCTAAACTGCCCATCAATCAAAACAAGAATTATATTTGTTTAAGTTCAGGTTCCCCCTGAAATGTGCAAACCTGAAAGTCAATTTGGGCTCATTCTTAGTTAGCACTCAGGCAGTTGGATTATTTTCAGTTCAGAGAGCTATATAGTAAGGTCAGAAAATGGCTACAAATAAGAGCGGCCACTCGGCTCATCTTAACTCACCCATCCAGATAATACACCAGTGTCACCATCACAACATCCAACGATTTCTTAAATCTTGTTTCTTCCCATCAACTTGTTCTTCTATTTAAATGCAGCCCACTGCATAACTTGAGTCTTGCTGGCTCTGTTTTGCACTCGTCAAGTTTTGGTCTCAGTTCAGTACTGCAGTATAACTGAAGCATTTGTTTCTAAGAAGGAATCACACAAAGGAAAAAATTAATAACCTGAGTTGAATTAAGAAACAATCAATGTTAATTCTGTGTTTAAATTAACAGGTTTATCAATCAAAATTACTTTTTTAAAGCAGGTGCATGTTTTTTGGATGGGGTGTATTTTGCTTTCACAGTTGTAATATTTTTTGTATAATCGGCCATTATAAATTGCCCCTAGTATAGGTAGGGGAATTGAGGGAAGGTGGGGATATGGTAGGAATATGGGATTAATGTAGGATTAGTATAAATGAGTGGCTGATGGTCGGCACAGACTTGGTGGGCCGAAGGGCCTGTTTCAGTGCTGTATCTCTAAATAAAATAAAAATTAACAAATAAATAAAAAAATAAAAAAATGTGTAGATATATGAGAAACTGCAACTGCTAAAAAGCTGAAATCAAAATGGAAGATGCTGGACCTTTCAAAAAATTCATCAGTATCTGAAAAGTGTAAGTATGGGTTAATATTTCAGGTGCAGAAAGTGCATCAGGCCTGGAAATTAGAAGATAAGAATGCCCCTTTATAGGACTGGTTAAGTGAAGGGTACAAGAGTACATGGAGAATAATGGGTAAAATTGAAGAGTTAAGCATGTTGACAATGGGGGCCTCATGAGATCAGTGTTGACACATACTTCTTAGAATCACCTCATAACATAGCCCTGCAACTGCTGCCAGTATTTCTGATATTGTGCTTGTTCAGTTGCTCCTGTCCATAACCTAACACTACCATAACCTTTTGAGGAGACTGGCTGGGTCAGACGATTGTGGCATCACCCTGCAAGGCAGCTTCCATATCTGTACCTACTTCGGTTATGTACATTGGAATGCTGAAAAATGTTTCCTTCGTCCTCAAATATGACTACTCTCATCTGCTGCATTGCTTCTTGAAGATTATTCCCTTCAGCACCCCACTGCAGTCAAAAAATGTTGATGTTTCTGGATCAAAAGCTGTCCACCTTCAAATGGAAACAGCAGCCCTTTAAGAATTCTTGTCTTCCAAAAATCCTCCTTTGCCAATTATAGCCCTCCCTCCACTCATGAAATATGCACAGGAAGCATATGCTAATTCTATTAATGAACTGGCCACATTGAATTTGTTGAGGTCAGTTCTCCTCTCTGTGTGTGCAGATCTTACTCAGCTTGCTGTGGCACTTCAAATAGAACTGCTGATTTGGCTGCTGTATAATCCTTTATAATCCTAAAATGTCTTTCTGCAGGCTTTATACTTCTTATTACCTCAACAGTGAGTTCTGTCTACATCCTGATAAACTCCAGTGGCATTTAAAGGGATCCTCAGCTTCTGTCACGTGAATTGCTGAAAAGTTGCGAGAGATATTTTGCTTCCATTGTCTTGTGTTTTTTGTCTACTTATACAATTTCACAGTGCTTGTAGTGTCTGTCAAACATTCTCATTTTTTAAGGGACTTTTTGGCAACATACTATTCTCATTATGGGAGTCCTTCTGGCAATTCCAATCTGGAAAGAGGACGAAGAGCATTTAGAAGGAAGGAGCACACAGAGAGACGGGGAGGCATGATCTGAGGAACTCTTACCCTTCCAAGAAAGCATATAGGCTCAGGGCAACATATGTGCAATTCTCTAAGAAGCAGTGAGACAGTGTATTTTCCAGAGAGCTGTCACAGAATTGTGTCACCTCCTGTAGGAAGACCTATGACTAACTGCCACAGTTAGCACAAAATTGCCTGTTACAGTCAAGGTCACTGCAGCTCTGAGCTTCTTTGGCTCTAGCTCCTTCTAGGCTTCCACAACAGATAGTGGTAATATCAGTCAGTCTGCACTTAATGTTTGCATTAGCAGGGGACAAATACCACCTTTGCTATGGACATCCAAAGGAGACAGGATGGGTCTCGAGGGTTTGTTCATTGACTGCAGCCACATCACCCTATCGTCCTCTTCTGCAGCCCACGTGAATTGCAAAGGCTTCCATGACTCGTCCACCGAAGTTATGGTGGAGGATTGGGAGAACCACCATGGAAATCCATCCCAATTCTCTACAGTATTAACTACTTTTTGCAAGGCAGAAGCTGAGGGTCTACAATTGGTATTTGTGTTCCAAGAATTATCAAGGAAATAAAATGATCAGTATGAGTGTGTGTGCGTGTGTGCTGTTACGACTAGGTGAGAAAGAGGTCTCGGGTTCCCTTTCAGCCTTCACCTGGTCTTACCATAAAAGAGTTCAAATGTAAGCAGACCGTGTATTTAGCTCCCCCTTGGTGAATCCTTGTTCACCGCTTTCCAGTTATAAGGCAAAGAAACCAGCACAAACAGGCTTTCTTAGGTTTAAAGAAGAAGAGCTTAAATTTATTAAACTTAAACTCTAATTCGGTTAATGCCTATGGATACATGACATGCCCACGCTAGCATGCATATGCGATACACACATGCAAATAAAGACAGAAAAGAGCAGAAGAAAAAAATAAAGTGGAAAAGTCTGAGGCAATATCTGAAGAGTTGATGTTACGGTTCTTCAAGATCACTGTAGAGACCTTGATTGTAGGTAGATCTTGCTTTTCGTTAGGGGCCCAATATTCTTCTTAAACCTTGTTTGCCGTAGGAGTCCTTTCTCTCTTGGGGTTCATGTGTCTTCAGTGGATTCAGTTGCTTGTGAGAAAGAGATGGGAGCAGACAGGAGAGAGATCTTCTCAGTCCAGAAGCAAACAAATTTTCTACCCAAACTGTTCGTACAAATTCAAAAACTCAGGTTGCCTAGCAGGATAGTCATGTGACTAGCTGGTTTGATCATGTTCGTTTGTGTATTCGGCCAGGTTAACAGTCAACCTGGAATGCGAGCTCCCCCACCTTCAACATCTGTTGATCAAAAGTCGATTGTGGATTGAATGTGTCAGGGAATGGTGCTTTGTCCTTCCAAGCACTGTCTGTTAATATGCAAATGTATTTTCCAACCACGGCTGATCTATTTAACAAGTCCTTTCTTCACTCCAGTAACAGTTTAAAATCAATGTGCCTCATTCTTGGTCGGTGGGGGCCTAGCATGACTGCACGCTGTGGGATGTGTGGGTGAGCATTGGCTGAGGACAAAATCAGACTCAGTGTTATGACCAGGTGAGAAAGAGGTCTAAGGTTTCCTTTCAGCCTTCACCTGGTCTTATTGTAACCGGGTTTTACTTTTAAACACGCCGTGTTTTTAGCTCCCCCTTGTATCCTTGTTCACTGCTTTCCAATTATCAAGGCACAAAAATCAGCACACACACAGGTTTTCTTTGGCTTAAAGAAGAAAGATTGAAATTTATTCAACTTACACTTAAACTCTAATTCGATTAACGCCTACGGATAGATGACGCGCCCATGCTAGTATGTATACGTGATACACACATGGAGATAGGGACAAAAAGAGAAGAAAATAGGGTGGAAAAGTTTGAGGCAATATCTGAAGAGTTTTTGATACGGGTCTTCAAGCTCACTGTAGTGTCCTTGCTGGTAGATAGATCTTGCTTTTTGTTTGGGGCCCAGTATTCTTCTTAAACCCTGTTCACTGTAGGAAACTTTTTTCTCTTGGGGTTCATGTGTCTTCAATGGATTTTGGAGTTCCGTGAGAAAGAGTTGGGAGCAGACAGACAGGCAGGAGGTCTTCCTCAGTCCCGGAGCATTCTGCTTTCTGCCAGTTCAAATACTGTTTCTATAATTTAAAACTCTCCAAGTTGGCCAGCGGGGTAGTCACGTGACCAACTGGTATAACCACTTCTGGCTTTTTGGATTGTCTTGTCCTTTCTGGTACTATGCAAATGCCTTTTTTTCCAGCCAAGGGCTGGCAGTCCTTGTAACAAGCCTTCTCTTCTTCCCAGCAACAATTTGAAATTTAACATCCATGTGGCAAAATTCATATACCTCATTCTTGGCAGGAGGGGGCCTGCATGATACTCAGCCACTTGGCCAATTTCCTGCAGGACTGCCTGTTGAACCAAATTCTTCAAAAGGAGGAGGAAAGAAATAAAGGGTAAAGAAAAAAATTGCTGGCTAAAAGTACCATTAATGATATATTAAGCCTAGTTTAGATAGATCTGTTGCCATATTTAATAACAGAGTTAGCTTTTTTTTAGATCAATCTGAAGACTTCACACAGTTTTTAATCACTAAGAATTCCAATACCTTTGCTGCCATGATCTTCACACTGATAAAAGTACCAGCAAGTACTCACTGGGACTCAGATCACATAGGAATTAATGCATTAGCACATGTGTGTAAAGTTCCTCTAACCACTATTGTAACTAAGGTTCTAATCTATTTCAATGTCTATAAGATAAATGGGTTGCTATCTTTGTTAAAGTAGTAGACAGAAGAACATTTAACACATTAGTATGAATATAGCACAGCATGATTTCAGCCCAGTGATTTTTGTCCATTTACCGAATAGGTCAAAAGCAAAAAGGAATATTGGAATATATTACTAAATATTATAACCATGGACAATAAAAATAGACTAACTATTCAAATGATGAAAAGGAACTGCAATAATAATGAGAGAGGTCATTACAGTTGCAGATGTTACAAACAACTGAATCAGAACAAAGGTTTAATGCAGCACAGAGATTTTCTCATTCAACTGCAAAAATAATTGACAGCAATGATATTTCTTGATGTAAGATAATTCATTTTAAGCACTATTTTTGGGAAAAAAATAATTAAATATAGCAGCTCTTAACTATACTACATACTATGTAAAGAGTGTATACCAGGCCTAGGTTCCAGTCACTTTTAAACAAATGAGGGCAAATAGCAGAAATCCTTCACTTGTCTATTGTTAGATATGATCAACTGTCTAGTTGCTGTGCTCAAATATCTGATGGCACAGCATGGTGTATCTATTAGAAAGCTGCTGTCTTGCACTGGGAAGAAAAATTGTTATGCAGTCTCATGAAGCATCTGAATGATAACTAATGGGGAATTATGCCTTTGGTTAAGAAATAATTATGTTCTAAAAATTATCACGATATTATCATGTTTTAGGGGCCAGTAATAAATGAGTTAAGAGTGGCTCAGTGGAGAACTGATATGGAACAGCCTCTCTTTAACAGAACCATGCCACATCAAGACAGTGACTCAAGTGATTCAACCTACAAAATGAACATCTTCAATGTATCATTATAAAGTGCTTATTTATCTCCCCCTCTCTATTTAAAGTCTGGCATGAAGAATGTTCTATAAAACAGCATGAGGAGACAACAGACACTTCTCTGGGTACAACTACCAGAAAAATCGGGAACTTGGAAAGTTAACCTTAATGATGATATTAGGTTTGATTTTCTCCTTGGCAGTAATTGGGAGAAGTATGATTCCCACAGTAACCTGATTTTGTGCTCAGTGATAACACTGAAAATTCACTACAGTCAGGTTTTTGATTGGCTCATTTTCCAACAGGGCATGCAGGAAAATATTGTCGAGTCCATGTTTATTATGGTGCTTTTGTGCAATAGTGTGGGTAACATATATGGACTGTTAGCTCAATAGGAAACCATAATGTGACAAGTGAGACTTCTGAATAGCAATGGCTCTGAATTGTCTGTTTGGAGGTGTTTTGGAGAAATCAACTAGTTTTCTCAATCTTTGAGTTTTTCCTGCACCATTTATCTCCCCTTTGGAATAGACTTCAGCTATTCAATCTGACAACTCATTACATGTGAATTATTGGCACAAGTTTAACTTCTCTGATGGTCCAGGTCTTCCCTCAATTTGAGCACATACCTGAATGTATTGGCCTTCTCTGGCCATAACTCATTGCTTAATGTTAATGGACTGTGCCTTTGGCATCTGTATAGCAGTTCAAATGTTGAACACCCTATAGATTATTGGAGACCTTCCTGTAAGCAAACAATGAATTATGGGAACATGTTATCCCAATCCTTGGTATGTGCACAGGATGTGAGCCAATTTGACAGTACAGCTCTCTACCAGCTCAGTTAAACAAGGATGGTGTAAGTGACTGAAAAGTTGAGAAATAAAACTACTAGTCATATATATCAAGAGGTCAACAGAGCAGCTTACTTCAATGTTGGAGAAATTTAAAGAACATTTGCCGAGTAGCCAGTTGAAGTTAAGCCTTAAGGCTCAAAAACCCCAAATGAGTCAAGAAAGAATGAAGACCAGGCCTGCTTCCAGCTTCTCCTTACTGCAGCTAATGATCCCTTTAAATAGCACTAGAAATGATTTGTGGACAGGTTGAGGAAGTAGTAGTGACAGCACAGATTGACATGAAAAGCAGGGTCTGAAGGGTTTCATTTGAGTCATCCAGGCCTGGACTAATAATGCAAATAGCATGGCTGCAAAATTCAGCTCGATAATGCCTCTGGAGCTGCACTATGGAAACTGGAGCAGCTGGAAAAGGCGGGTGCACCGGTTCCAGCCACATTCAGTGCAGCCTGCGCAGTGTGCTATGCTTGTTCTTTTGGGCCTCCTTATCTCGAGAGACAATGGATACACGCCTGGAGGTGGTCAGTGGTTTGTGAAGCAGCGCCTGGAGTGGCTATAAAGGCCAATTCTGGAGTGACAGGCTCTTCCACAGGTGCTGCAGAGAAATTTGTTTGTTGGGGCTGTTGCACAGTTGGCTCTCCCCTTGCGCCTCTGTCTTTTTTCCTGCCAACTACTAAGTCTCTTCGACTCGCCACAATTTAGCCCTGTCTTTATGGCTGCCCGCCAGCTCTGGCGAATGCTATGCTTGTAAAGGCACTGAAAAGGGCATTCCATACATGCACTGGAAGTGTACAGATTGGACAGATTGTGGACAAACAGCTTTGAAGGGAAGAATGTTAGTGATTGTGTTGCAACATGTTTGGATGATGTGCCTGCCGTGGATAAATAGTTGGAGGGATGTGCAAGCAGCCAGAGGTGGTGAGAGACTGGCAGCATTGGAAGGTGTGTGAGGTTGAGATGGAGTATAGGCCCGAGTCCTGACTGCTGGAGATTGCTCAATGTTGATGTGGTGGGTAGGAGATGTCCTTCGAAGATGCATTCACTGACATTGACCACTGATATGAGGTCATTGAAATACTTCTGGCATTGCTGCCAGTTCCTCAGAGCCAGACTCTAGGAATTGACCTTCCTGGCCCCCTGCTCCCACTTCCTTCGCAGAGTGTGCTTCGAAAGCCTCCTAGCCCCCTGCGGAAATATTTGCTGGAATTTTCCAGGCCCTTTGGGGATGGGATGGGAGGTGGGAAGTCTGGCAAAAAGCTGTGGGTAGGCATTGGAGGGGTGCCTAATGCTTTTCTGCCATCATGCCATTTTTGCCAGCAGTGGGAAAGTTGGCAGATTGGTTGTCTGCCAGGAGACCAATTAAGCCACTTAAGTAGCCAATTAAGGGCCATTTCCCTCCTCCACGAGCATTTTGCCTCTGTTGGGGGACTCGCCGCTGCTGGAAAACTGCCCAGTAAAACCTGGTGGCATCCCAGCGGGCTCCGGGATGAGATGACCTTTTTTTGGGCAATCCAGAGCGGTCCCCTGGCAGAAATGGCCTTCTTGCCGGGCCATGGCTATTCCCAACCCAACTTACCTGCCTGCGAGGGTGCCCAGCCATTGAGGCACCCTCTCCCTACAGCTGCAGCCCCAGCAGTGGCCACCACTAGCAGTGGCACTGCTAAGGCTGCTGAGCTGCCAGTCTTCTGATTGGCCGGCAGATCTTGGGGATGGGCCGATGTCCTTAAGCCGGCAGACCCCACGGTAGCTATTTAATTGACTGTCACCAGCAAAATCTGGCCCTGGGCCCTGCCACCCACTGACGTGGGGTCACCTCCCGCTTTCGGCCTGGTGGCAGGACTTCTGCCATCTCTGTAAAATTCAGCCCATTGCTTCTCTCCTCCTTTCCACCCCCCCCATACTAATGCCTCTAGTATCGCATCTGAAAACCTGGGAGCTCTTCTCTTGCTGTTTCTCCAGTTGGGATGCTTCTAATTGTAGCTGATTCCTCTACATACAGTCAGCAGAAACTTCTGTAAAATGTGTGTAGCTCCCCATTAAGGGGGACAGGCTGCCTTTGATATGTGCAGGCTAGCTGAAACACGTGCTAGCCAAACATATTGGTGGGCCCCCTTTCAAGCATGCAACCAGTCAATCATTAAAATGAGGAGGCAGCACAAATGTTGCATGCTGTCTGCCTCAACAGGAACAGGCCTGGGGTAATCAAGCAGTGTGACAATAGTGCGCGAAAATGGGCCTGATCCAATTTTCCCCCCATGAGTTCAAATGCCACGATGACAGATTTAGAATTTGAATTCATTTTTAAAAATACAATTCTGGAAATAAAATGCTGATATCAGTAAAAAGATCATTGGATTTGAGTATTGCTGAAAATAGAGACATTTTGTTGAAGCTTTCTGTCTTGCACTCATCAGGACAACTCGCAAGAATACTGCTGTAAGGGAAACAACAAATTTTTACTGTATGAAAAGAGAGTGCTGATTGGTTAGCAAGTGGACTCTGATTGGTAGAGACATTGCCATGGAGAGCGCACCAGTTTATGGTGACTGACAGTTAACTGCCAAGCTTTGTTTGATATTTAAACCAGGCAGCTTGACTTTGATTGGTCAAGTCATTGCCCTGAGTTACGAACCAGCGAATGGCTGTCACTTATTTTGTTCAGCTGAAGCAGGCACATGTGTGTACATGTTCTTTCTGTCTGCAAAGAACAGGTCTCTGTGTATTAATATATGGAGCTTCCCATTCATGCAAATGCGCCACACTGCGAGCCTGACTGACAATCTTAAATTGGTTGTCAGCGTAATTCTTAGCACACAGGATTATTTAGCCAATGTTGTCCAATTGCGGAATCACATCTAGGCAGGTTTACAAAATATAAAAATAAATCCATCTTGCTCCAGAGCATTTGGACCTTGCTCTGACACATTACTTGTCTCCACTCATGTCATTGGATTTGAAGAGCTCGATGTTGTGCCTTCCTTTTGCTTTCAGGTTAGTGATGTGGTACATTTGGCATTCCATCTCATAAGCATGGGACTGACTTGGCCTGTAGACACAAGGGACTAATTGATGCCTGCTTCATCAGTGGAAGGTATCTGGATACAGGCAGTAAGTCCAGAGTTTCTGGGCCCTTTCATTGTCAATGGCATCTCACATTTTAGAACAAACAAGACTATTTTCAGTAACTTTTCAATTCCGAACATAATCTGGGATTCTCCTTTGAACTGAACACTCTAAGGTGAATTTTAACCCCCTTCTCTGCCCCACCCCTGCCCAAGGATTGGTGGGTTTGGGCAGGTGGAAGGTAAAAAATGTTAAGTTCTCAAACCTGATCCCAGCTCTCCCACTTCCAGTTTTAATGGAGATGAGCCAGCCAGTCAGTAAAAGATTTTAGGAAGGCTGTTTGCCTCCAATTTAAAAGGATTTATATTTTAACTTACAGAGGCCAGGTTTTCCATGGCTCCATAATTCTGGCAGGTAAAAGGAGGTGAGCAGGGCCAATGCATTTATAGCACCACTTGTGGGCCAAGAGGCGCAGCAGTGTTTTCTCCAGATCCAAGAGGCAAACCTTTTTTTTTAAACATGCCCAGCTGATGTGCTCCCACCGAACTCCAACCAAACCCATCTCCAACTACCCAACCTCTCCCTGTGATTTCCGACTCCCTCCCCCCACCTCTCCCCCCTGCAATCTCCAACAAACCACATCATCCACCTTGTCATTTCTGACTCCCATGGTATCTCCAACTGCCCCCAACACCCCTACAATTAGTCAACCTCCCCCCACCTCATGATCTCCTACACCCCTCGCATCCCTTCCACAACCTCCTACTTAACTGGCATCCGCTCCTTGGCTGCTGGCACGCCTGTCAATCTGGCTGCCTGTCAGGTGGGAAGCTGCTGAGAAAGGCATCCTACAGTTAATCTCAGAGCGTCCAGGATTTGCATCTGGAAATTCTCTGCTCAAGGTCTCAAGTAAATATTGGGGTCTAACACTAAGAGGAAAATCTCACAAATTATAATTCCTTTGTGCTCCTTGTGGGTTGATCAGCTCCTGTAGCAGCAGCAATCTGAGCTGGATTTTCTGCTTTAAGCAATTTCAAAGTGCCCACAGAGGGTTAAATCCCACTTTGAATGAACACGGCCAATGTTCAATGCTGGAAATTATCACTGAAAGATGAAACTGAGCATTTTCTCCACTGTTCAACCCTTTAATTATAATCTTAATTGGCTCTTAATCATACTGCTGGTAAAGACTGCTTATGTCTTTCGTGCAGAATGCATTATCCCAGCTGGCAATAACCATACCTCATGTGATTTCACTGCCTCAAGAAGCCCGGTTACCACCACCATTATGTCCAGCATAATACAAACAGCAATACACCTGGCTTTTGCATGCTTCCTTACGGTATCATCAATAATTCAACCAGTGCAGTGCAACATAAAGTTCTGCAGGTTTGCAAATAACACCGGGGGATACATTTCATGCTAACGTGAACAATTCTCATCTTCCTTGAGTATATTTACCTAAATAATAGTGAATGTTAGTATCCACTAGGGATAAATGTTACAGGATGATATATGTGTCTGACACCAAGTTTGCAAAGGCAACATGCTTTATTCAGAATAACTGTTGATTACAAAGATTACAAAAAATGTTTGCACCCCATAGTCTTACCCTGGCAAATAATCAACTGAATTTATTTCCCCATGTGGACGAATAGTATTTTGATGTCAACTGAAAATATGCCAGTCTTATTGTTTGCACCTAGGCCACAGCTGGCATGGTAGATATTGTTCCTGGTGCAGAGATTGAAAATCTATTTCAATATGCAAAATTAGGAGCTGGGGAGTCATAAAATGCAGAATGCTCCTATAGAAGTATGAGCATGTATTTTTAATCAGAAGGATAACCAGCGTTGTGTGGGTAGAAAAGGCAGTAAAATTAAACAATAATGAAAAAGATATGCAATCTTTTTATCAAGACAAGGCAATGATTTGATTAGAAGTTGAGACTGTAGACTGCACGAACAATGAAGGCACTATTGTTTTGTTCTTGTTTACTACCATCATTAAGACCACATTATTTAACTTTTTATGTATTGAAAGAGTATTTCAAAAACAAATGTTGAAACAAAGATGGTTTGAAGAAATAAACTGGGCATTTGTGATAGTTTATTGCTAAAATAATTGATATGAAAATGTGATATGGTCCTGAACATTAACGTGACTCAATTTTATATCATTCAGCTGCAGAAATTTTCAGTAAATCATTTTTATGCACAATTTATGACCAAAAGCATGTATCATTTGAAAGCTGCAAAGGCCACTCATTACCGAAAGGGATTCAATGAGTCATTCCAGACCTGTTTGGTATATGATAGTTAGGGAAGCAGCAGATCTGGAAAATGCTCTGCTGACCTCTGTTCTACAGAGGTCAAAGATGGAACTTCAAATTAGAAGCTTTTATCCAAGGGGCAGACAAACAATTTTTGTGCATTTTATGATCAGCAAAATGAAGAATATCAGCACTGGGAAATGGGACCTGTTCCTGCACCAAAGATCAGCATCAAGTACTCTCAAGTCAGGTATAGCACACATTAAATGCAGAATAAAGCTTACTCTATTTCTTACAATGATGTGTCTAATCCTGATTTCAGAACATCACTTCCTTTTGTGTGACATTTTCATTCTTCACATCAACCATCTTACAGTGAGATCGTTTAATTGAAACCAAGGTCTGAATTTTACCGAGGGTGTCAGGACACTGCAGCGAGACTGGCTCGGTAATTTTACCACAGGCGGTCTCCTAATTGGTTGTCTGTGGGCGTGCTGTACGATTAAGGATGGTGGGTGGGCTCCTGATGCTGCTGGTCCAATCAGAGGGCCGGCATCTCTGAAGTCTCAGCAGTGCCACCTGGAGAGGTGGTCACTGCTGAGGCAGGTAAGAGACCTCAGGAGATCAGCCAGTTAAGTTCAAAAAAATAAAAAAAATAAAAGGTGGCTGAGGGTCAGAGGGGAAATCCCTCTGGGGAGATTGCTGGGGCTGTGGGGGATGCCTTGCCTGCCTATGGCCCTCTCTTTGGGCCATCAAGCCTCCAGCTCTGATGGCTCCCACTGCCCCAAGGCTGCCGCAGTGAGGTCACCATTAAGCTGGAGGTCTCCCCAGGTTGTGCAGGCTGTGGGGGGTGAGGGGTGGAGGGGCAGGGTTTCCCACCTTTGGCAAAATGCCAGCGGTCCTGTAAAATGGCCCTTAATTGGGCCTTTAGTTATGCAAATCGGCTACCCGCCTCCTCAAGCAGGCAGCCGGTCCGCATTCAGTCCCACTGCTGGGAAAATGCCTCGCCAGCAGGACCGCACAGGGGAACCGTCCCAACATAGCTATCTGCTCTTTTACCGTGTCCTCCCCACCACCCCCCGACAACCACCTTCATTCCCACAACTCAGGGCCAGTAAAATTAAGGCCCAAATGCTGCCCAATTGTAGGTAGTTTTCTGCCTAGGCCCCATGCTATTAAAGGAATTGGATTTACACTGCCCAAAGTTACTTTGCACAGAACTCTTAAACAGAAAACATAGCAATGAGTCTTTCATTTCATTAATCTTAGCTGGATTAAACAAAACTCTGTGAAATTGGCCTCGTGGGAACCCAGGGTGAAGTGAGGACACAATTTCAAAATAAGGGGGAAGCCACTTAGGACAGAGACGAGGAGAAATTTCTTTACTCAGAGGGTTGTGAATCTTTAGAATTCTCTACCCAAGAGGGCTGTGGAAGCTCAGTCATTGAGTATGTTTAAAGCAGAGATTGACAGATTTCTAAATACAAATGGCATAAAAGGGATAGGAGGATAGTGTAGGAAAAAGGCATTGAAGTGGAAGGTCAGCCATGATCATATTGAATGACGGGGAAGGCTTGATGGGCTGAATGGCCTACTCCTATGTTCCTATGCCTGGGAATTGAAAGCCTGACACTCACCAGATATTGGATCTCAGGCCTCATCTCCATAATGCCAATGTCCTTTGGATACCAATGGGGAATCTTAGTGCAGCTTATTAAGTGAGGCTATAAAAATTCAGCCAATGTGGAGCTGGTCTACAGGTAAGTTCTGGGGGGGTGGTGTGGAGGATGTGAAGACGTGAATGGAAGGGGAGGGTTGCTATGCAGGCCTGTTGCAGCCTATAATATTGCTGTTTTGTTTGCTCCTGCTGGCTCCACATTCAGGTAATAAAAATGAAACTTACCTAGCCTTTGGCAGCCTGCAGTGATCCCTTTAAGAACCGCTAATTATGCCACTGTGGATCTGGAAAAACTGAACTGAAATTGCTTGGAGCATGCTTTGCCCAGATGTTGTCCCTGATTCCCATATTCAAGGAATTTTACAGCTTTTTTAATCCAGTTCCCTGGGCATTTGGAGGTGGCCTGCTGCCAGTTTGGCAGCCAGCCCGACTGGGGAAGATGAATCATTGTAGCTGTGCTCGTAAATTGATCACCTTGACCTTTATTTTCACCCTGAAATCAGGAAAGAGTAGTATCAATTTCTCTCTCAAAATATTTTAAGAGATGAAAGAACTAAGCAATGCCCAGTCCCGAGACAAAACCTAATTTTATAAACTGCTCTCTTTTTAATTCATTGGAAAATAAACAAAAAGCTAATTCAAAATAAAAGCAACTGTTGCAACCAGGTGAGAAAGAGGTCTAGGATTCCCTTTCAGCCTTCACCTGGTCATACTGTAACAGGGTTTAATTTTTAGCTCCCCCTTGGTGAATCCTTGTTCACCGCTTTCCAATTATAAGGCAAAGAAACCGACACAAACAGGCTTTCTTAGGGTTAAAGAAGAAAAGTTGAAATTTATTAAACTTAAACTCTAATTCTGTTAACGCCTATGGATACACGTTGTGCCCCCGCTAGCGTGCATATGCAATACACACATGCAAATAGAGACAGAAAAGAGAAGAAAAATAAAGTGGAAAGGTTTGAGGCAATATATGAAGGGCTGTTATGGTTCTTCGCACTGTAGAGCCCTTGATTGTAGGTAGATCATGCTTTTCATTGGGCCCAGTATTGTTAAACTTTGTTTTCTGTAGGAGACTTTTCTCTCTTGGGTCTTCATGTGTCTTCAATGGATTCAGTGGCTTGTGAGAAAGAGATGGGAGCAGGCAGATGAACAGGAGGTCTTTTTCAGTCCAGGAACATTCTGCTTTCTGCAGACGCTCAGTTCAAACTGTCCAATTCAGAAAAAAAAAACAGACTGTCAAGCAGGTTAGTCAATAGCTCCTTTGTTCCAAGGACTGTCTGTTAATATGCAAAAGTGTCTTTCCAGCCAAGGGCCTGGCAATTCCTTGTAACAGGCCTTCTCTTCTTCCCAGCAACAATTTGAAATTTAATGTTCATGTGGCGAAATTAATGTGCTTCATTCTTGGCGGTTGGGTGCCTGCATGACACAATGGGTGCTTATTGCAAACATTTGTACAATCAAAAGGGTTACAGTATATAAAGAGTATATTTTGGTGAGGCTCAAAGCCAGCAGTAGGAAAAGAATTGGGTGCAAGACTTTATTTGGCCAATATCCTGAGTCAACGGATTTACTGAGTGCCTATTCATGGACAACTACTAAGGCCGTGTTATTAGCATGCACAGTCATATCCTTGTAAAAATGGCCCATTGCCGAATTTTCCATGTTCTGGTGATGTTCTGCCCATAGCGTATGTCTCATTCATAGAAGCTGCATGCAGCATCTGGCCTGCTGAAACTGGCTTCTTAAAAGGGAGAATTTATTTTTAACTTTGATTTTTGGTGTTTTCCCACATCCTCTGCTGCATTTTGCTCCATGCATTAGTTGGTTTTGCTGGGCAGTCCTCCATTTTGTTTCCAATACTTTTCTTCCTTATTCTTAGTTGTGGCTGGTTTTGGCATTGAACTTTACAAAGAGGTAAGGGTGGCTGTTCATTTGGGCCCCCCACACATGCTGCATAATTCAGATGATCAGGAGGAGTTTGCGTGGGACTGACAAATATCGATGCAAAGATCCTAAGCTGTTTTGATTATACCTATCACCACTCACCACCTATAAGTCACAAGTCAGCTGCCACACAGTTGTACCATTTGCTGCATAGTGAATTGCATGCAACATCTGGATCAGGGATGGATGTGCCCATAGAAGTGAAGGTTCTCCCAGCAGGAAGCTGACAAGCCCATTCCCCCACGCACCTCTCTGTCCCAAGTGACATCTACCCTGCCAGGCAGTCCACCATGTATAAACATAGCAGGGAAGTGAGAACCACAATACTTACAAGGGACAACAACTTCATCAAATTTCCTGCAATAAGGAGGCATCAGCTGAATAGGAGGCACAGCTTTAACTGAGTATCAGGGTTCACTGAGTAGAAAGAGTTACCCATTACCCACCAGGTTCTATCAACCCAATATCATAGAATCATAGAACGTTTACTGCACAGAAAGAGGCCACTTGGCCCATCATGTCTGTGCCAGCCAAGAAAAGTTCCACCCATTCGAATCCCACCTTCCAGCATTTGGTCCATAGCCTTGTAGATTACAGTACCTGAAGTGCACATCCAGACTTCTTTCGAATGAATTGAGGGTTTCTGCCTCAACTACCCTTTCAGGCAGCGAGTTCCAGACCCCCACACCACCCTCTGGATGAAAAACCTTTTCCTCATCTCCCCTCTAATCTTTCTATCAATCACTTTAAATCTATGCCCCCTCGTCACTGACCTCTCTGCTAAGGTAAATAGGCCCTTCAACTCCTCTCTATCCAGGCCCCTCAAAATTTTGTACATTTCAATCAGATCTTCCCTAAGCCTCCTCTGTTCCAAGGAGAACAACCCCAGCCTATCCAATCTTTCCTCATAGCTATATTTTTCCAGTCCCGCCAACATCCTTGTAAATCTCCTCTATACCCTCTTTAGTGCAATTACATCTTTTCTGTAATGAGGTGACCAGAACTGCACACAGTACTCAAGATATGGCCTAGCCAATGTTTTATACAGTTCCAACATAACTTCCCTGCTCTTATACTCCATACCTCAGATAATAAAGGAAAGGATTCCATATGCCTTCTTAACCACCTTATCAACCTGTCCTGCTACCCTCAGGGATCTGTGGACATTTACTCCAAGGTCCCTCACTTCCTCTACACCTCTCAGTATTTTCCGATCCCCAAATGCATCACCTCACACTTCTCCAAGTTGAATTGCATTTGCCACTTTTCTGCCCATCTGACCAGACCATCAATATCTTCCTGCAGCCTATAGCTATCCTCCTCGCTATCAACCCCACGGCCAATCTTTGTGTCATCTGCAAACTTCTTGATCATGCCCCCCAACATTTACATCCTAATCGTTAATATTTACTACAAAAAGCAGGGGACCCAGTACAGAGCCCTGCGGAACGCCACTGGAAACAGCCCTCCAGCCGCAGAAACACTTTCAACAATTACCCTTTGTTTCCTGCCACTGAGCTAATTTTGTATCCATCTTGCTCCATTTCCCTGGATCCCATGGGATTTTTTTTTTTACCAGTCTGCCATGTGGGACCTTCTCAAAAGCCTTGCTAAAATCCATGTAGGCCACATCAACTGCACTACCCTCATCTATCTTCCTTGTTACTTCTTCAAAAAATTCGATCAAATTGGTCAGACAAGATCTTCCCTTAAATTCATTCTGACTATCCTTGATTAATTAGAATAGATTCCAATAATTTGCCCACTACTGAGGTTAGACTGACTGGCCTGTAATTATTCGGTCTATTACTCGCTCCCTTTTTAAACAGAGGTACAGCGTTAACAATTCTCCAATCCTCCGGCACCACACCTGTATCAAGTGAGGACTGGAAAATGATCGTCAGACCTTCCGTTATTTTACCTCTTGCTTCTTTTAACAGCCTGCGGTACATATCATCTGGTCCTGATAATTTATCAACTTTCAAAGATGCTACTCTTATTAATACGTCCTCTATCCTTACATGGATCACATCAATACTTCACACCCCTCTTCCTTAACTACAGTATCTGCATCGTCCCCCTCTTTTGTGAAGACAGACGCAAAGTATTCATGAAGAACAATACCAACATCTTCCGCCCCTACGCATAGGTTACCTTTTTGGTCTTCATTCTTCATTGAAAGAAAACGTTTGTGCCCAATTAATGTTCAGGGGGTGTGTAACCACTGAAGCATTATTGTGTACATCAATGGAATCCAGGAAGCAGACATGACATCTTCATAATGAGTATTCCACAGTGCCTGCCATATTTAAAGGAATAAAAATAGTAGACAATGTCTCTTAGGCAAACAAGTCTGTCCTTTGCATTCATGACTGCTAACACCATTGAGAAAACCTCCAACAGCAGAGGATGTACATTTCCTTGTTATCTTCATCTTCAAGAAAAATGTGCCATGCAGCTCAGCCCTAATGAGAAAGGCGTATGCACTAAGTGCTGGTGGACAGAGGGTGAGGCAGTTGCCAGTTTAGGTTTGTGCCACACTTGATGGGCTGTACCAGAAACATGGGCAAAAGTCAGGTGCGCACTCTCCTTCATCTGGATCCTGAAACAAACTTCTTCCTTTTTTGCAGCAAGATATGAAGGAGCTGGGTGACTGGATGGACTTGGTTAGAGTCCTCCTTCTATTTTCACCCCAGCTTTTACTGAAGAGTGGCTCTCAGCCTCAAAAAGGGCCACTGTTCTTTGGTATACACTAAAGCAAGGCCTTGGGCACCATCAAAAGTAGCAGTAATAGCCTTTTTATTCCCCCACAGTATCCTTGTAAATAATTATTCCACTTTTCAGCTGGCAATAGGTTTCCCTTTTTTGATAAGCTACAACTTTTAAACGAAGCTGCTGTGCCAAATTTTACATTCCCCTTCAAATTTACGCCCTGCTCAAACCTTTCTATACATGTAGCCTATTGAAAATAAAGGTCTGGCCTTGAATCTTGCAATACAATGTAGTCTCAACCCAAATTTCTTTATTTTCTGCAATGCAAGAGCAACAACCAAAAGACTTCAGCAAATGACAAACACAAAGAGCTAGAAACTGGGTTGCCCCAATATTCAGGCACTGAGGTCATGATTTGTGACATTCCCATGCCCATTCAAATCAAGGTGGACTGTTGTGTTATCTCTTTCTAGACTAATACAAATGAAGCTATGAAGCCGAAGGACAGGCATGAAGTTTTTGATAGCAGAGCTTTAATGGAAACTTGTTGCTTCAGCTTATATGTGCTAACTGACTGAGCAAAAGAACTGAATCACGTGATATTGCATCACGTCCTATGATAACATACATATTAGCAAAAACATATATTTAAATGATTATATTTAACATACTAATAAATGCATTATCACAACATGAGAAACACGTTGTTACGATCAGGTGAGGAGGGGTCGAAAGGCTCCCCTCTTGTCCCTCCTTGTTTGACCGCAACAGGGTTTATTCCATTTTTAAACAGTGGATGTGTTTACCTCTTTATGTGCTATGATCATAAAAGAACCAAGTTTGAGTTTAAACAAGACAGAAGTTAGTTGACTGTACTTAAAACCAAATCCCGATCTAAGTGGGTGAGGGTGAGAGAGACTAGAGAATTTATCCCCACCAGCCCGTGCTTGCAAAATTCACAACAGTGCCGAACATTAGATGTGATTCCAACATTGGACAACATTTGTTAAATAGTCCACAGTGTGCTCAGAATTATGCTGACAACCAATTTAAGAGTGTCAGTAGGGATCGCAGCGTGGTGCATTATCACATACTGGAAGCTACATATATTAATACACTGTTCTTGCAGACAGAAAGAATATGTACAAACATTGCACCTGTTTCAGCTGAAAAAAATAAGTGACAGCCATTCACTGGTGCATTCTTCAGGGCAATGCCTTGACCAGAGTCAAGCTGCCTGGTTTAAATTTTAAACAAAGCCTGGCTGTTAACTGTCAGTCACCGTAAACTGGTGCATTTGCCACGGCAATGCCTCTACAAGAGTTTGTTTGCCAACTAATCAACATTCTCTTCTCATGCAGTGTAAGTTGTTGTTTTGCCTTACATTCATTATTCTTGCATGTTGTCCTGATGAGTGAAAGGCGAAAAGCTTCGACAACGTGTCTCTATTTTGAGCAATACTCAAGTTCTATACTACTAAACAACTGTTTTCACGTCTCTTTTGACAACATTCTTGATTCAGAGCTTTAGGCGCTCAAAGTGTTACTTACCTTTTAAAGTATAATCGCTTTTTAATTATGTAACTGCTCCTTTTTTTGTATTAATGAATGAAGGTAGGTTGTGGTGGAGTCCTGTGTGTGGAGTCTGTCTCACGGTGGCAACATGGGGCATCGAAATACCCAGACCAAAGACATCTAATGAACTGTATTGTGGGCCTGAAGGTACAAGGCAGGATGGTCAATTGGTCATGACAGAGTCTTGCCAGAATTAGCAAGGTCTGCAAAACCAATTAAACTGCAAAAGGTGCTGGCATCCGGGAAGAGATACAGGCCTTGCTCATTATCAGCTAAAAACAGGTCTGTCTGTACTAGCCTGGAGGTTGGCAATGGTGCTAGGGATAACAAAGTGGAGCTAAACCATCTTTGTTATCTGGAACAGTGGGCCTTGAAATTCCTGCATGAGGCCAAGTTGGCAACCGTCTGGAGAAGTAGAGTCATAGAGTCGTACAGCATAGAAACAGGCCCACTGCGTCCATGCCGACTATAATGCCTATCTATACTAATCCCACCTGCCTGTGTTAATTCCATATCACTCTATGCCTTGCTCATTCAAGTACCTGTCCAGATGCATCTTAAATGTTGCTACTGTTCCTGCCTCCACCACCTCCTCAGGCAGCTCATTCCAGATACCCACTATTCTTTGTGCGAAAAATTTACCCCTTTGATCCCCTTTAAACCTCCTCCCTCTCACCTTAAATCTATGCCCTCTAGCTTTAGTCACCCCTACCATGGGAAACAGACTCTGGCTATCTACCCTATCTATGCATCTCATAATTTTATATACCTCTATCATGTCCCCTCTCAGCCTCCTTCATTCCGGGGAAAACAGACCCAGCCTATCCAATCTGTCTTTATAACTCAAGCCCTCCAAACCAAGCAACATCCTGGTGAATCTTTCCTGCACCCTCTCTAGCTTAATCACATCTTTCCTGTAGTGCGGCGACCAGAACTGCACACAGTACTCCAAGTGCGGCCTAACCAACGTTATGTACAACTGTAACATGACGTCCCAACTCTCGTACTCAATGCCTCGGCCGATGAAGGCAAGGATGCCATATGCCTTCTTCACCACCCTGTCTAGCTGTGTTGCCACTTTTAGGGAACCGTGTACTTGTACCCCAAGGTCTCTGCTCAACAACACTCCCCAGGGCCCTGCCCTGGTTTAACTTCCCAAAATGCATCACTTCGCACTTGTCTGCATTAAATTCCATTTGCCAGTCCCTTGCCCACTTTCCCAGTTGATCTATATCCTGTTGTAACCTTAGACAACCTTCTTCACTGTCCACTATACCACCAATTTTGGTGTGATCTGCAAACATACTAATCATGCTCCCTACATTCACATCCAAGTTATTAATATACATGATAAACAACAGAGGGCCCAGCACCAATCCCTGTGGCACACCACTGGTCACCGGCCTCCAAACTGAAAATCAACCCTCCACTACCACCCTCTGCCTCCTATCACCAAGCCAATTTTGTATCCAATTTGCTAGCTCACCCTGGATCCCATGTGTTCGTACCTTCTGGACCAGCCTACCATGCGGGACATTGTCAAAGGCCTTGCTAAAGTCCATGTAGACAACATCCATCGCCCTGCCCTTGTCAATCCTCTTGGTCACCTCCTTAAAAAACTCAATCAAATTCGTGAGACATGATTTCCCACACCCAAAGCCATGCTGACTATCCCTAATCAGGCCTTGCCTTTCCAAATGCATATAACTGCTGTCTTTCAGAATCCCTTCCAATAACTTTCCCACCACTGATGTAAGGCTCACCGGCCTGTAGTTCCCTGGCTTATCCCTGCTGTCCTTCTTAAATAAAAGGCACAACATGAGCTATCCTCCAGTCTTCCGGTACCTCACCCATGGCTAACAATGATACAAAAATCTCTGCCAGGGTCCCAGCAATCTCCTCCCTTGCTTCCCATAGCATCCTAGGATACATCTGGTCAGGCCCTGGGGATTTATCCACCTTAATGCGCTTCAAAGCCTCCAACACCTCCTCTTTTGTAATGTTGATATGCTCCAGGATATCGCTGTTCCCTCCCTTGAACTCACTAGCTTCCATGACCTTCTCCACGGTAAATACAGATGAGAAGTATTCATTTAAGACCTCACCCATTTCCCATGGCTCCACACATAGATTACCACACTGATCCTTAAGGGGACCTACTCTCTCCCTAGCTACCCTTTTACTCTTAATATACTTATAAAATCTTTTAGGATTCTCCCTTATCTTATCTGCCAGGGAAAACTCATGGCCCCTTTTCGCCCTCCTAATTTCCTTCTTAAGTGTAGTCCTACATCCCCTATAATTTGAGGGACTCGCTTGATCCCAGCTGCCTATACCTGACATATGCCTCCTTCTTTGTCCTGACCAGACCCTCAATATCCCTCGTAAAACAATTGTCTTGTTTTGAAAAGGACAGTGAGGTAATTGCCGACCAATTGAAGGAGTTAAAGACAGGTTTTGCCTTATATGGAACAGGGCCGTAGCAAAGAAAATGTATGAAGAAAGAGCCCACAGGAATATCTTTGCTACAGTGGTTAGTGTGATGTCGTCGGCCATCTGGAAGTCGCACACTGAAGATTTGTCAGCAGATTGACCACCGAGATGGACCCCGGCTTGCAGGGCTGAAAAGCAACTGGTATTATTGTCAGTATGTACAATTGCTTGGTGGTTTAATAAAGGTGCATCACATCTATTGGAACAATATCTAAGTTGTTGTGTGCTATTGATACCCAGTGTAAAGGCGAGAACCTTTAGGCCAGAGAGGGTCTTACAAATGTGCAGAGGACACAGGCCTTGTAGATAAACATCTTGGTCCTGCAGGTCAGTTTGTTGTTTGTCAATGTTCATTTTGTTAGTCGACCAAAGTTGGTGGCTGCCTTTCCAATGCGTGTGCTGAGCTCTTCATTAAGAGACAGGTTGTCTGTCACTGTAGATCCAAGGTAGCAGAATTTGCTGACTACTTCCAGCAGTGTACTGATGAGTCTGATCACAGGTGGAGACACAACACTCTGTCCCATAACTACAGTTTTCTTGACACTGATGAGGGAGAACGTGACACAGGCATGGGAGAGACAATCCATGAGCCTTTGGAGCTGCTCTTCTGTCTGGGTAACAAGTGCAGCATCATCAGCATACAGAAGTTCTCTGATCAGGACATGCCACACTTTTGTCTTGGCTTTCAGTCTTGATAGGTTGAGGAGTTTCCGGTCTGATTGTGTGTGAAGTTACACTCCTTCACTGTCGTCAGGGAAAGCATAGGTCACGAAGACAGAGATAAAGATACAAAACAGAGTAGAAGCTAAGACACAGCCCTGTTTCACCCCATTATTGATCTCAAAACTGTCATTGGCTGGCCTACCAGACAGCCTTCTGTCACTGTCAGAATGTGTGGAGGGGGTCTGGCTCCAAATTGGCAGAGGGGATGGCACAGAGCTTGCCATCTCTGCAACCTCTGCTCCATCTCCCTGTAGTCTTGCAGATCCCGAGATACAACAACTGCTGCCTCCAAACCACTTGCAAACTTTGAGCTGAATTTAGTGAGCCTGTGCCATTCCTGAATGCAATGTGGATGGCCGGCCCACCATGATCATGCAGTGGGTGGCCATTTTACATACTAGAGGCGATGACCCTCCCAATTATGCAGCGGGGCAGAAGGAGAGCGTTGATTGACTGGAAGCCCTTCCTGTTGATGAACGTGGATGGCTGGTCTGTTGGAGCCTTGATGGCCACATGCATACATGCAATCTATCACAATAGGCACCTGGGGAAATCCAGTGACAGCTCCAAATCCGATGGGCCTCTCGGCCTGACTGTCAGGTTCGGTCCAGTAGTGCAAATACTGCCAGCACTCTCGAACAGGGCTTTGGTCACATCTTTGATGTAAAGGTGTGCTTCTGCCTGGGAGACCCCATACATGTCCCCAGTGGATCCCTGGAAAGAGCCTGATGCATACATGTTTAGTGCCATTGTGATTTTCAAGTATACTGGCATAGAGTAACCACCGAATCCCATTGGTCGTAACTCATCCTGCAGCAGGGCACATAAGTTGGTGATGGCTTCCCTGGGAGGGCCGCATTCTACTTTGGCAATGACGCTCTGACATTTGGAGATGGTGGATTCAAGTCTGATACACTGGCATGGGTGGGCTCTTCATGCCATGGCTGGCTGCTTCTGCTCACGTGTGGAGCTTCATGGGCAGGCCCAGCTGCCTCTTGGTCCTCCCTCCTTCGGAGGCACTGCATCACACCATGAGGGTCCAAAACGACACAGTGTATGAGACCCATGCCAGGTGGCTTGTGCACCTATGGTGCACTATCGATGCTGAAATGACCCTGACTTGGCAGCTGATCTTTTGAGAAATCTCTCAGCAGAGTCCCTGATGGTACACAAAGGTCAATCTTAGAGAGCCGACCCCCTCTTCCCGCTGTATGAGCAAAAAAACCTATCACACAGCAGTTTTGTAACCCATTCCAGCCCCCCTAACTCACACAAAACCCCAGCAGAGCCCCAAGACCCTGATTCCCCCCTTGTAGAGTCCCCATGACCCTGAGCTCCCAGACCTCAAAGCCCCTTGCAGAGCCCCCAAGATCCCGAGCCCCCTTGCAGAGCACTCAGCAGAACAGTCTGAGTGGCCTGCTAACGGCCCTCTTCACCTGTGCAGCAATGCCTAGGTCTATCTCCCCGTTGAGGCTCTGAAGCTTCTTGCCTTGGTGCTGCCAAGTTTTAACAGCCATAAATTCCTCCACACATTCTGACAGGGCGGCACAGTGGCGTAGTGGTTAGCACTGCAGCCTCGCAGCTCCAGTGACCCGGGTTCAATTCTGGGTACTGCCTGTGTGGAGTTTGCAAGTTCTCCCGGTGTCTGCGTGGGTTTCCTCCGGGTGCTCCGGTTTCCTCCCACATGCCAAAGACTTGCAGGTTGATAGGTAAATTGGCCATTAGCAATTGCCCCTAATATAGGTAGGTGGTAGGGAAATATAGGGAGACAGGTGGGGATGTGGTAGGAACATTGAATTAGTGTAGGATTAGTATAAATGGGTGGTTGATGGTCGGCACAGACTCGGTGGGCCGAAGGGCCTGTTTCAGTGCTGTACCTCTAAATAAAATTAAAAAACCAAAGGCTTGTAAGTGCCACCCATTGACCACTAAATCAAGAGCCAACCATTAAAACCCCAACCTCTCAGCAATTGAAAATAACTTCCCATCGTGTCGGGGCAGCAATGCTGCCATGGTGCTTTCCTGCCACTGGCAAAATCCGGAACTGACATCATGCTGCCGGATTTCTGGGCAGATGGTTCCAATGCAATTCTCCATTCCCCAAGTCACCATACCCACATTAAATGTCCGCATTAAATTCTGCCCTTTGTGTGCAGAGGTCACCTACTCCTCTGCCATCTCTGTGAGGATGAGGCAACACTCTGGCAAATCCAGCAAATCAAAGCAACTGGAAAAACACTCCAACTGAAAAAGTTCCAAATATTTAACTTACCTGCAATTAGGATGCCTGATCTTTAAGTAACAGTACTGCAGGACTCACCTTGCATCTTCACATTTCTTTTTTCAATATTAAACAAAAGCAGGCATTGCCCGCACATTGGTTGCCTGGTTGGGCTGCCTGATGTCAGGATAGCATACCCACGTATGCCAATATTTCCAGTAATGCCACGCGGGCTGTACAGGAAGCAGCACATCCTGCCCCTAGGAAATGAAGATAGGCATCCATAGCACTGATAGAAACAGCACTACGCAACTGAATTTCTTGGTTATGGTGCTTTGTGATGTCTCAAGGTAGCCTGCAAATGAAAGTAAAAAATATAACAAGTATAGTGCCAACTATAGCTTTTGAACGACTAGATGAATTATTGTCACTTGGGTTACAGATGTGACCTCAACTGTGAAATAGTTTAGGCTTCAGTTGTTTTAAAGTGCTCTCAAAACCCTCCAGTTAATAGCTAACCAATACATTCCTCAACTGCTGTCAATATTCATTTACTAGAATATAACATACAACATGTAATATATGTATTATATGTATTTAAATGACAGAATAGTCAGTCATAATAGTCATTAAAAATTATGCTATAGAAATGTAAAGACATTGTACATTCTTTTTGGAATTGAGAGAATAGTCAATGGATGTAATATGGAATTTTAATCTAAGAATAAAAAAGCTGCAAAGCTAGCGATCTGAAATTAAAACGGAAAATGCTGGAAACACAAAATAACATCAGATTTCAGCTCTGACAATGAGTCTATGGCCAATTTGTTAACCTGTCTTCCTTTTTCTGGATGCTGACAGATCTGCTGTGTGTTTCCACCATTTCCTATTATGGAAATTTGACAGTTGTGTATGAATTACGACTGACTGCTCCAGTCAAAGGCCCCGATCAAAATATATGATTCTGATTGTGGTGGGAGAAAGGCACTGTTAGTTCAATCCCGTCCCTCCACAGATTGCCGAACATATCATTTTAAACTTTCCAAATTAAAGAAATACCCAGCCAAATTGTGCCCTCTGTTAACCCCGAATGAGTCTAACCAAACCAGATGTCTTTAAATCAACAAATTAACTGTTTCATTAGGAAAACTAAATTCTTAAATGCTACTAAGATATAAACATTTAAAAATTGAAAAAAATTAGAGTCCTTGCAGATTTACGCTCCTGCTGGATGTGGAAAAGTCCTCACAGCTGTCCGGTGGGGGGAAAATGGTTTTTCAACAGTAGAACAGTCTGTAGTCTAATTCAGAAGTCGAAATAGTTGCTCCTTCTCCAGTGAAGAATTTGTACAATTAACAACTTGCAAACACTTTTTAATGAATCAATTTGGCTTTAGAATTTTTGAGGGATAAAAGATCATCACAGTCTAATTTCCCTTTCTTCAGTTTAAATTCTCAGAGATTTCGGTTTTGGCTTGACTTTTTAGAATTTTGAGAGAGAATAATAAATAAACAGACTAAATTCTCTTCCTTCAGTTTAAATGGTCTGAGAGCCCTCCTTTCAGGCACTAACACACAACTGTCTGTCTGTTTCCCAGTTAGAACAATCTGTTTCAACTAAAACGCCAGTTCAAAAGATAATTGCAACATTGTATATCCGGTCCTTGGTCTCTGAATGGCTGTTGCCGGGTAACCAGGATGCATTCTTTGAAGCTGGTTGGTTCCCCCTCTGTATGGTTGTATCCAATGGCAACCAAAATGCAATTTCTCTAACTCCTGAGGCTTGCTGTTTCTTAAAACAGTACAGCTCCTTTTCCAGCCTTAAAGGCACACCGCATTCTTACCCCCCATAAAAACTACAGGATCATAACATAAGGTTGTATAGGCCAACAATATCTAGCCCTTTAAAATAAATATGTTTGTAGAATCATTAGTTATCTGCCTGAAACTACAGTGTAATGAATGAGCTCACATCAATAGCCACGTACCGAGAACACAGTTTGATAGAATGATTGATTAAATCTCCCAATCCCAAAATTATTTTATTTCAGCTCAGCTAGGAGCAACTCTATGCATAAAATACAACAGAAATCAACTTTGCAGCTTCACTCTCTTACTCCTTGTGTATAATCAGAGATGAATTGGTGGCAGGTGGACACTGAGCAGAGTATTTGATTTCTCAGCATCATTGGAAGATGTTCAGAGTAAGAGGAAAAAAAAGGTAACTCTTGTTTTGTACATTGTTTTCTCCAGGTATGTCTTTGCTACAAAATCACAATTTCCAATTCAAGCTATCACTGTGACTGTCAAAAGGGATTTATTCTATGACAACACAAGAAACGCAGAGACTTCTAAAATAGTCTGGTCTTAACAACCTGTTTTTTTTTAAACAGGATGGCAGCATCACAGAAAGTGCTGTGCAGCATCAAAGTTTTTTGAATTTTGGTTATTGTGCACTAGGGCAGCTTTAATGGGCTTGAATGTACCTGTCAACAGCTCGGCTTCATGTGTAGAATTAACAGATCTTGACAAGTGCTGGGAGTGCCAAGCTGCTACTGTTGCATGTGTCATATCCTCCAGGAGTGCATGCCCTCAAATTAGCTCCTTCTGAGATTGCAGAGCAATATAATCTTGGGAGGATGGCTGTGTGGGGAATACTGCAACATAAAATAGTACTTATTAACCCTTCAAATGCTGCTGTCAAATTTAACCACTGGGGAAGCTTCCTTGGCCCCTGACGAATCGAGCAGCCTTTATCCTGGCTTTTAAAAACACATCAAAGGTTAACCTGGATGCATTATTACATAAAATTCCCTAGACTAAGCTATAATCATTTGCTGTGCCTGCAATAAATTAATTAATATGTGACTCTCAGACTTATACAACAGTTGTATATTAGAAAATAAGTCTCACATTCAGCTCTCAGTTCAATATTCTGCGTGTGTACCATTGCATGCAAAGACATCGGCCTAGATTTTTTCAATCTGTTCCGTCAGCCAAAGTGCAAGTACTTCCACCTGCTCAATGGCCTTTCTGCTCACACTGGCAGATTTGTCAGGGTCAGCCCTTTACATAATTATCAGCATGCTCCCATGGTAGACCTGCCAGTGATTGGGTGCAAGCACCAGTGGGGAAGAAATAAGGTTGCCATCTGTGATTGGATGTGTTCCTAGAAATTTCATTACATGACCTCCTGCCTTGCATTGCTCCACCTCCATGTTCATGCCACTGGTTGCCCAACATGACCACCCTCAGCTGCCGAAAAGCAAACAGGCTCTCAATTACCCAATTGGATGATAGTTCATGTCAGTCAAACAGCCTTTTAATCCCATCCAATATTCTTATAACTAATAAATGTTCAAAGAAAATGAAAAAAAAAGTTACGCTATCTTTTTTAAATGCCCCTATGACTTTTCTCCAAGGTTGCTTGTAGTAATGTCCTTGACATTAACTTTTAATTTCTGAAATGCCTGGAGGGTTGCCAACTCTAGGCAGAAGCTCAAACAAATAGGAATTACAGCAATGTCCCAGTTCAAAGGGCAAGTAGCAAGGAAGGAGAAAAGGTGAAATGTGATGGTACGCAGACGAATGATACGATATTGAGATGGAGGTCCTTTTGGAAAGAATGGATGCAGCAGACAGGACTCTGATACAGAAGATAAGAGACCAGGAAGGAATAGCTGAAGCAGTTAGCACCACATCAACAATTCACAGATCAGCAACACTTCCAGAAAATTTTTTTTAGCTGCACTGTTCCTGCTATCATGCAGTAACAGGTATGTCTAACATCTGTCCCAATCCTTCCACCTGCAAATAAACTGCATCTATCCTAAAACCAATATTGATATTTATGTCAATGAACTTTAAATGGTCACCAACTACAACAGGAACATTCTCTGTACACAAGTATTTCAGAAAGGATTGTCATTTCTTAATTTATATAAATTCCTACATATTAATTATCACCCTGGAGTGAGTTGCTAGTGTCTGTTCATTATGCACAGTATTCAGTTCAATTGCAGCCAATGCAACTGAATACTGGGTTTTGCATATAACTGGTGACTGATGCAATACCACTTGCTTTGCATCCCCACCAACATCCAATTTCACTTCTAAAGTGTTTGGTCTAAAGTGCTTCTCTTAGTTTGGGAACAGAATCCATTACTATCAGCATCAGTATCAGCATCATGATTTATAGGGGCAAATATATTGGAGAAGATGAATATTATTAGAATGGCTTCCTGACAAAGTCAAATTGGTGCACTAGATCAGGGAGTGATGCCTCATATTATAGGAAATGTTTTGAAGGAGAAAATCTAACAAAAGGATAACCTCAATATGTGTTTCACTCTCTTATTTCCTTTCCATTGCTCTAGTTAAGTGCACGGAACCCTTTGGGATCTCACTTCTGAGGACATGCTCACATCCAGATTGTCTGCAATGCAGGCTGTGTTCTTACTGGCTCTCGCAATGGACATCAGGGGGAAGATTCTACAGGATGTCTTCATTGACTGATCAACTGTAGGTGCAACATCTCACCCTAACCTTTCTATATGCACTATACCAGATTACATCATAGCAGATCTCTTTGGCAAGCAGGACTTCGCCAGGAATCCTCACCTGTGTAAAGAATTCCCTATCTCCTGACTTACTGTAATGTTCATAAATTACAGATCACAAGGCAAGTGTATTTCAAAGCAAACATTTCTCTCATTGCAAGCTATGGGGGTGGAAGTTTGACTGTGAGAATTAGGCTTTCAGTTAAAGAGAGTGTGACAATTTTGTGAGATGAGAGGTAAAGTGAGAGATGTAAGAGTGTGAGGCGGTTAGACCGGAGAATGGTGTTTTGGGATTTTGCAAGGGAGGCAGCTGATGTGTTAAGATAGTTTTGCCACCCTTACCCAGAGGTAAGTCTGCAAGATTAGTATTGTGAATGTTGCTTTACCAGGGTGAAGATTGGGATGGTCCCCCAGGATGGGTGGGATGGAGAGGGAGAGTGGTGACCAGCTACCCTTGCCTGCTGTTGTGAAGTGTTTTCTCTTCTTTCTGCACTATTAATCAATCCTGGGTGCGAGAGAGTTGGGAGTCAGTACCTGTGTCAGCTCCCTGCAAGCAGCATAACAGATGGTGGTGTCCGACTTGGTGAAAGGACGACCCAGAAATGGGAGGCTCCTGTCTTGTACCTCTTGGAGAAGCCAGCTGGGCTTCTTCTGCCTGCTGCCCTGGCTAGTACCTAAGTGGGCATGATGGTGCCAATCAGGACTGAAGCTATGGTCGAGAAATGCTAACAAGTGATTTGATTGAAACTGTAAGCAAAAGTATTTGTTAGCTCCTTACCTACTGCTCAGCAATGTTCTGTGGCTGCCACGTGTCCGGAGTGCTTTTAAAGTGCAACACCATCATTTCACTGGTTTCTTGCAAAGGAGTCAGCAGCTTACGCAATTTCTACAGCCAAGTTAACTCAAGAAACTTGTCTGTAACTCCGTCTACTTGGTGAACGGCATAACTTTCTGCTGCAACAACAATATAAGAATGCTCTAACTCAGGGATCTCAATCAGGGATCCACATCTCCCAAGGATTCAATCTGAAGTTTAGCCTTTTGCTGTCTCCTTCCCATCCATTCTCAATGTCTGCGTCACAAGCAGGTGACTTCACACGGCAATAAATAAACAACCATTTAATGGACGGGCATCTATGAAGAGTGTTTGTGCGGGAAGACTGTGTGAAAAGAAGATGGAGGAAGATGGGTAAGATACTCCCCACCACTTAAGACATGGGAGATGAAGCTGACGACAACGGATCTGGATCTGGACAAACTGAAGTTGAAGATATCTGTGGGCTGGATGGGTTTGCTTCTCTTTATAGGAACTTGAAATACTCCATCATTGCCCACTATTTCCATTCTCTGTGGAAGATTTCAAGGCAAATTGTTGTCTTAAGTTCAATAATTGTTCATGCAACACAAGAATCTGACCACTATTAAAAGAACTTTAGAGAGAAAGGGGCGATGTTACCTGCTCCGTAGCAACAGGCTTGGAGGTGGGGAGGGTGGGGTTGGTATAATGTTAGGGGAATGCATCGTAGCAGATCCCTGATATCTTCCTGCTGCCAAATTGCCCAGAGGTGGTCAGACAGCAGGATCAGGACTGTGCAGGCTGGCAATGCACAGCCAATTGAGCCTGTAAAGCAGCCAATTGCCAACAATTTTACACAGGTTTTGCCATTTTCCATAGGGCGCATGGGTTCCATGGAGCATCGGCAGCTCTCTTGTTCAAAGGAGGTGAGAGCTCAGTGGCAGGTGAGTGTTGGCTGAAACTAGCAGCCATTGAGTTCTGCCATATTTAAAAGCAGGTAGGCTCAGGTCAGAGTCAAAGGCTGGGACCTTTTGAGGGATTGCAGAGTGTATGGCTATAGTGGAGGGCTGTTATGGCTGTTATGTGGCTAAGGGAGGTGTCTCCCAGGTCCCCTGCAGCAAGTGCAGGCAATGCAAAGGGGTTCAGAGGCATTGTGCCATGAAGGCTCCAAAGCTAAATGTGTGCTCTGAACTCAGTGTTTGACTCCTCCAGTAAGAAGAAGAGTGGGAGAGAGATACTGCATCAGCAATGTGGAGAGGGGCAGCAGCAGACAGAGGAGCACCAGCAGCATGATGCTGCAATGGGACGCCAAAAAGGAAGGCACATAGGGGCAATAAGGCACGCTGATGTTCGACGCCAGCATTACTCAGCTTAAAAGGGTCTACAGACAAAGGCTTAGCTTCATGGAGATATCAGAGCACCTGTGTCTGGGTCTGTCAAGGCAGGTGGTTGCTGGTCCATGTGGAATGCAGGAGGACACTGGGATGTGAAGTTGAACCTGGTGTTCATCATTTTTGCATTAGGCGTGTTCCAGGGATCACCCAGAGACATTTGTGGGATCTCTCAATCAGCGGCCCATCGCTGCATCAAGCAGGCGATAGATGCCTTGTTCCAGAGGGCGGGGAATACATCAGGTGTCGCACCAATCAGGCTAGTCAGGCCAAGTCAGTGATCAGATTTGAGGGCATAGCAGGATTCTCTCAGGTCCAGGAGGTGATAAACAGCATGCATGTGGCCATCAAGGCTCCCTCAGAGCAACCAGGTATGTTGCTTAACAGGAAGGGGGTTTTACTCACTCAATGTTTAAATAGTCTGTGAGCACCACAAAAGGATCCTTCAGGTGTGTGCAAGATTCCCAGGAAGCTCCCAGGAACAGTCTCAGGTGCCTCCACTCTTCAGTCCACCCAAACGCCTTTATGGATGGATCCTGGGTGACAATAGATATCTACTAAAGACATGGCTGCTTATACCTGTGTGGAACCCCAACACAGAGGCAGAGGAAACCTACAACCGCTGCCATGTGACTACAAGGGCAACCAACCATCGAACAGGCAATTGAGCTTCTGAAATTACCATTTTGATGCTTAGACAGATTTGAGGAAGCCCTGCAATATGACCCATCAAGGGTCTCCCAAATCGTTGTGGTCTGCTGCACTCTGCAAACCTGCCATACCAGAGAGGAATTTCCTTGGAGACAGATCACCACATAGCGTGAGGCGCCTCCAAGGAGGAAGAGATGAGGGTGACGTACATCAAGATCTAGCAGCCAATGGCTATGTACCAGCAACGGAGACATGTGATTCCCTCACCTGTACACGATTCTCCTGAGATTCTCCTGTAACGTCAGTGGACATGAGACAGGCGTCTCCCTGTGGTAGCCATGGTGGCCCGTCCTGACATGCCCTAAGCATTTCACTAGCCCTGTAATGAGACACTCACCATTGGCCTACATTTAGGCTCACCATTTAATGCCCTTTATCTCAATGCCTCAACATCTACTCATAGCTCATTGGAGTAGCAGTAAGCAGATGAGCCGTCCAAGTATACATGTCACCAAATTTTAAAAGGTGCACAAAGCAATAACATTGTAGCATTTGACAAATAACTATCACCCAGTGACACCCCAAGTCCTCCTAGGTGCCTTTACATGAAAGCTTCCAGGTGCTCCTATGTTGTGCTCTCCCAGCAGCTGTAGCTGATGTGGAGGCTGCTGCCCTTGCTGCTCTGGTGCACGAGATGCCCAAAGTGGATGGTCTTTTGGGTGGCTGTGCCCAGAGGGGCCCAGCACAGGCTGTGCCACATGCAACTGTGCAGGGGCAGCCTCAGTCCTTTAGGGGTGCATGTAGCATTCATGTCACCGTCAAAGGGGCCGCAGCTCCACTGTCAACGCACAGAGTACCTTGAGAAGAGCCCCACAGTCTACAAACATCTGCTCCTTGACCTTTTCATGGCCCACCTGCACTACCCTACTTACCTGGAGTGGGACAATATCTGGCAATGTCCAAGCCTCTCTGGGTCAGCTCGTCTACCCAGTGGTCAACGCAGCTCATGGACGAAGCAATATTGTGGAGGTTGGTGTGCAACTCCTGCATACACATGGTGGTCTGTCGCATGTAGTTCTCATGAGGGTCGCCACTCTCTCAATGGAGGAAGCCATGTGCTCACACGCCAGAGACATGCGACCACTCATGGCATTTACGGACTACTCCATTGTAGGTGCATGGAAGTAAATATTCTCTGGGAATGCTGACAGATGTCCACATATTTCACGCTGCTGCAGTATCTGCCACTTTGATGATGACTCCCGAGGCCCAACATCTCTGAGAAGCTGAGCATTGCTGGGCTTGTCTTCACTGCTCCGATGGGGGCTAGCCAGAGCTGTCACTGCCTCCATCACCTGCTGCTAAGCATCTGTGCCATGCTCACCAGCTGGTGCCATCCCGTTCTACACACGAGTCAATGCCCACTGACATGAGGGCACCTGCGCAGGTGGAGGTTGTGCTGGACTGATGGGACACTGTCTCCTCAGATGGCAACTCCTCCTTTGAGGTCTCATGGTTCATATGCTTTCGGCAGCACCTCACCTGCTACTGGCCCTGTGAGAGTTACAAGAGTACTGTTCACAACTCCCGCATCTACCCTCATCCTCCTGCTTGTCCTTGATCTGGTGCTTCATGAGTCAAGGGCCATAGAGGCACCAATGCTAATACTCATCAGAAGGACTGGTACCCACGACAATCACTTTCCTCACTCTTTCTGGGCTACATACTTGCCTTACCCTCTGCGACAGGCTGCTCTGCTGCATCCAATCTCCATCGTGTCCTCTTCCATCTGTGCGACTACAGCAAAGAAGGACATACCATGCGCCCCATGCGTCTCCACTCCTCAGCAATACAAACACATTTCTGCAAAAACAGAACTGCAACAGTAACACACTTGTCTCCTGGCCTAGCTATGCTCGTCAGACTGTGCCACTTCAAATGTCCATCATTGGGTCACTCAGAGGCCAGCTGCAAGGGGCTGTTGTCACTGCAGTGAGCACCTCTGACTGACTATGGTCCTCCAGTGTGAGGCAACTCTGGTGCTCATTCTGCACAGAAGGTCATTCCCTGTGCATCAGTCGACCCCTTGCCTCACATCTCATAGGTGCCATATAAGACATGCAGGGCTGCCACCTTGCTGTTATGTATGCCATTCACTTTGCCAGCCCTCACAAGGTCATTGAATCGCTTCTGGCACTGCACCATGTTCATGCGACCACCAGCGGCTACAGATTTCCTCAGCTATCTCTAGCCATTCCTTCTTCATCAGGCTTGCTAGCCTCCTCCTCCCATCCACTGGGGACAGAACCTCTGTCCGTTCCCTCGCTGTCTGCAGGAGCACCTCCAGGGAGGCATCACTAAAATGTGGAGCCACCCTTCCTTCACTGCAGCCATTCCTTCACAGGCTCAATTCAGCTGCAACCCTTCCACTGCTCTCAATGGGTTGGATTTTACTAATGTCAGTGGAGCTCCCGGTGTGGAGACAAAAAGGTGGTGGGAACCCTGTCTCAGCTATTCCGAGCTCCCCGGCTCTATTTAATGCCACTCAAGTAAGTAATCCCAGCGCCGGGATCCCATCCCTTTAAAGATGTGGATCCTGCCTCCAAGATCTGTCGGGCAATCAGAGGGCTGGCAGCTCAGTAGTATCAACAGCATTACCAGGAGCAGTGGCTACTACCGGTACTCCAAGATGCCTTGGACCCAGGTCCAATGCCGGAGACCTGGACCTCAGGTTAGTGAGCAGGGTCGCGGGGGCCAGTCTGGCAGGCCTCCATGTGGGCGATGTGTGTGGAGGGGGCAGTGTTCAGAAAGGTGGTTCTTTTTTTCCGGGAGCTCTGCGTGGGCCACAGATTGCCCACAGAGAAGGGCTCCCCATCCCACCCCCCCCCCACCAAGCCCACTGGGAGGTCGCCACATTTTACTGGGTTAATTTCAGCAGCAGAGAGAAGGGGCCCTTAAGTGGCTGGTAATAGGCCTCTTAAAGGCCTCAGTTGGCCTCTGGGCAGGGAGGCTGTTGTCAGTCTTTCCCCGACTTCTTTGTGGTGTGATGGAAGGCAATAGGCCCTTCAATCCCACTTCCCTCTGAAAATTCTGTGGGCACCCCCACCTCCTAATCTGTCTCTGGGAGGCCCAGTAAATTCAGCCCCATGTGTGCAGCCTGTATAAAAGCTGTAGACTGGCCTTGAGCATGGCGCCATCAAACTACCTGCTGGCACTAGCTTCCGCCCGCCACCCATTATTGGCTGGCCCCCCTGCCGGATGGACCCTAATTGGCTGAATAATGGAAGATCGCTGTGAAGTCCCTCCACCCACCCATGCGGCTGCATTACCTGTAAATGACTCCAGCATCAGAACATTGACTTATTTGGTAAAATTCAGCCCTAGAGTGAAAAGTATCTGACTACAGATTCAAACCGAAAACCATTTACAGATTAATAACTGCTACTCACTGGAGCAAGAAAGTATTGCACTTCAAAAATCTTTATGGAAATATCAAAATTAGTTTTGAAACTCCAATTTTTATTTTTGATCACTTTTTCTCTGATCTTGTCAAAACATCTTTTGCACCCATGTCTCCTAGACACACCAGTTCATTACTAAAAAACAACAAATCATCTGCTAATGTGGACAAGAATACACAAATGAAAATAAAGAAAGTATTGATCTTGATATTATTGATGTGAACATACAGGAATAATCAATAAGTATCTGTTGAGCCATGCGATTTACAAAAGGGAAATCATGCTTGACAAATCTACTAGAATTCTTTAAGGAGTAGAGTTGATGAGGGGGAGCCAGTGGATGTGGTTTATTTGGACTTTCAGAAGGCTTTCAACAAAGTCCCACATAAGAGATTAGCGTGTAAAATGAAAGTGCATGGGATTGGGGGTAGTGTATTGCGATGGATAGAAAATTGGTTGGCAGACAGAAAACAAAGAGTAGGGATAAATGGGTCTTTTTCCGAATGGCAGGCAGTGATTGTGGGGTACTGCAGGGATCGGTGCTAGGACCCCAGCTATTTACAATATACATTAATGATTTAGATGAGGGAACTAAAATGTAATATCTCCAAATTTGCAGATGACACAAAACTGGGTGGGAGGGTGAGTTGTGAGGAGGATTCAGAGAGGCTTCAGGGTGATTTGGACAAGTTGAGTGAGTGGGCTAATGCATGGCAGATGCAGTACAATGTGGATAAATGTGAGGTTATCCACTTTGGTAGCAAAAACAGGAAGGCAGATTATTATCTGAATGGCTATAAACTGAGAGAGGGGAATATGCAGTGAGACCTGTGTGTTCTCGTACACGTCGCTGAAGGTAAGCATGCAGGTGCAGCAGGTGGTAAAAAAGGCAGATGGTACGTTGGCCTTCATAGCGAGAGGATTCGAGTACAGAAGCAGGGATGTCTTGCTGCAATTATACAGGGCCTTGGTGATGCCACACCTGGAATATTGTGTGCAGTTTTGGTCTCCTTATCTGAGGAAGGATGTTCTTGTTATAGAGGGAGTGCAGCGAAGGTTTACCAGACTGATTCCTAGAATGGCGGGACTGACATATGAGGAGAGATTGAGTCGGTTAGGATTATATTCGCTGGAGTTCAGAAGAGTGAGGGGGGATCTCATAGAAACCTATAAAATTCTAACAGGAATTGACAGGGTAGATGCAGGAAGGATGTTCCCGATGGTGGGGGAGTCCAGAACCAGGGGTCATAGTCTAAGGATATGGGGTAAACCTTTCAGGACTGAGATGAAGAGAGATTTCTTCACCCAGAGAGTGGTGAGTCTGTAGAATTTGCAACCACAGAAAGCAGTTGAGGCCAAAACATTGAATGTTTTCAAAAAGGAGTTAGATATAGCTCTTGTGTCTAAAAGGATCCAAGGGTATGGGGCGAAAGCCAGAATAGGCTACTGAGTTGGATGATCAGCCATGATCATAATGAATGGCGGAGCAGGCTAAAAGGGCCGAATGGCCTACTCCTGCTCCTACTTTCGATGTTTCTATGTTTCTATGCCTTCAAACAACTCTGAGCAAAGCAGGCCAACAAAAGTGCACTTTGACCAGCGAGGACTTCAAGAATACAGCTTCAGCTGAGGGCTACTGGATTTACAGACTGCATTTAAGTTCCATTTATTCCAGACTTTACCCCAACCATCAAATCTATTTTCCCTCCTGTAATCTATTTGTGTGTGTGCGTGAATGTGTAGCCTATTTTTATTTGAGTATTTTTAAATTGGGTTAGAGTGTTAAGTATAATAAACTTACCTCTTTCTTGTTTAAACTCAAGAAAACCTGTCCAACTGGTGGTCTCACAATCTCAGTAAAGCAAAAAGGTAAAACACTCAGAGGTGGTAAGCACAACCACTGTTTAAAAGGAATAAACCATGTTGTAGTCAAAAAAGAGGAATGGGCGAACAAAGAACAAAGAACAAAGAACAAAGAAAATTACAGCACAGGAACAGGCCCTTCGGCCCTCCAAGCCTGCGCCGATCCAGATCCTCTATCTAAACATGTTGCCTATTTTCTAAGGGTCTGTATCTCTTTGCTTCCTGCCCATTCATGTATCTGTCTAGATACATCTTAAAAGACGCTATCGTGCCCGCGTCTACCACCTCCGCTGGCAACGCGTTCCAGACACCCACCACCCTCTGCGTAAAGAACTTTCCACGCATATCCCCCCTAAACTTTTCCCCTCTCACTTTGAACTCGTGACCCCTAGTAATTGAATCCCCCACTCTGGGAAAAAGCTTCTTGCTATCCACCCTGTCTATGCCTCTCATGATTTTGTACACCTCAGTCAGGTACCCCCTCAACCTCTGTCTTTCTAATGAAAATAATCCTAATCTACTCAACCTCTCTTCATAGCTAGCGCCCTCCATACCAGGCAACATCCTGGTGAACCTCCTCTGCACCCTCTCCAAAGCATCTACATCCTTTTGGTAATGCGGCAACCAGAATTGCACGCAGTATTCCAAATGTGGCCGAACCAAAGTCTTATACAACTGTAACATGACCTGCCAACCCTTGTACTCAATACCTCGTCCGATGAAGGAAAGCATGCTGTATGCCTTCTTGACCACTCTATTGACCTGCGTTGCCACCTTCAGGGAACAATGGACCTGAACACCCAAATCTCTCTGCACATCAATTTTCCCCAGGACTTTTGCATTTACTGTATAGTTCAATAAGAGGGGAGCCTGAGACTCCCTCCTCACCTGGCCGTAACATAACAATGGGATTCTGTGGAAATGTGGTGGGATGAAATCCTGTCCACCCATTGAACCCTGCTGAATTTTCTGGGGTGGGTTTCATTTAAGTTATCATATGCTGTGAAACTAGCTGGACCACATTATCTTGCTAGCATTCACTAACTGCTGCAGCTTAGAAATTACTCTTGGCTGTACCAGCAGGCAGATTCTTAGAGCAGGATTTTGAGTTTTGGATCAGGATCCCAAAGCTCGGGTCAAATGTGGGTCCGCAGCCAGTGATTTTCCCTGATTTAGCCAATTAGTGGCCAGAAGACGCACTCGCCATCCAATTAAGATGGGTGGGCACTTGAAGCTGGAGGGCCAATAGGAGACCCTCCAGCACAGAAGGAGCGGCAGCCTTCCATTGCAAGTAAAGGGAGAGAGGATGCCTCCATCTCGAGGCATCCTCTCAGCAACTTAAAAAAATTTTGAGTTAAAAAATGGCCACAGCTGCTGAGCCACCATTGTGGAAGGGGAAACCCTCCATAGGTCAGCTGTGACCACTGCTGTGGCCAGGGAGGCCCTCAAAACCTGCCTGGAGCACTGGCCACCATGATCTGCTACTGGGAGGCCATCTTCAGGCAGCTGGCCTAGTCCCCGACACTGTCGACTAGAAAATTCCAGTTGACCTCTGATAATTGGCCATAAACTTACTTAATTGGCTACCCACTACTTGCGGGCCTGTAGTCCTTCTATTCCTAATCCCACCTCTGGGAAAATGGCCCATGGCAGGTTGCTGCTGGCAAACTGGCATGCCAGTCAGCGGCGTGAAATTACATACCCACTCACTTTCGTTCTTGCTCCCATATGGGGGCAAAAATTCTGCCCTTAAAGTATCTGTATTTAAAAGAGTTAACAACTTTCAACTAAGAAGTCTAGACTTCTGGATAGTAGTTCTGCCTTCTTCCACCAATTTAGACTTTGCCACTGATTGGAGGGTGGGGATGGGGCAGGGGGGGTTGGGGGTGGGTGGTTGGTGAAGACCTTTGTGCGTTACTGCAGAATTTGAATGCCTGCTGCAGTTTAAACAGCTAAGCATCATCAAGGATCAAGTACGATGAGGAACTGTGGCATCATTGCCTGAGAGATCTGCTGGAGACCCCTACATTTTCAAAGGCATCACTTGAAGTGCCACTGGCCCAAATGAGAATGAGGAAGGAGGCACCATTTGGATTGGAGAACAAAAGGCCATTAAAGGATTGTGCACAGGCACAGAATTAGGGGTTGGTCAGGGCAGAAGTATCTAATGTAACTCCTATGGCAATAACCTTACCAAGTCAGGCAAAGTAAAAGGAAGCATCCACAGCTTCTAAGGATATGCTGCAGTATGTAACCTTCTTCCCCTCACTGTTTTGGAGTGCTTCAAGTGCTTATCATTAATGCCTGGGAGATTCTGGAGGATCTTGCAAGGTTTCCTTCATAGCCATAGCCTTACATGAATATATCCCACTATATGCCTCATATTGTAAGTGATTGATTATTTCAATCACCTGTTATCACTCCCATTAGGGTCTGCCGGCTGACATTAGGTTTGAATGCCTCTCATTGCAACCAGAAGATTAACTTGCTTTTTGCATTTGTTGCTTGTCTTAAAGGCATGCCTATAGCAGCAGACAGATTGGCTACAAATGATGGCACCTCAAACTTCCACCTTTTCGTCCTCCAGGAACAATTGGAGCTGGTGGGGAGGAAGACAGGAGATGGAGTCAGAGATGACGTAGGTGTAAGGTGAGTGCCAGCTGCAAGTTCATTATGATATTCTTCCTCTTCTCCTTCTCCCATAAGCTGTCAAAAAACTACATTATGAAACCCTCATGTTATGCCTACTGGAAGGCACACATGAACCCGGTTTCTTAACTACCCATTCCTACCTCTCTAAATTCTCCTCCTCCTTGGGATGTCACACAACAAAAGAAATGGAGGTAGTAGATCTGCCAATATAGCATCACACGTGGCTTCACTCATCCTTTACCTGCCAGGCACCAGAAGGCCATGAAAGAGAAAGGTGAGGAGTACACAGGATGATGTACATGAGGTGCTGAGGATGGAAGCTAAGAAGGTCAAGAAGGTAGATATTCTTGGCTGGAGGGTCAGGTAATATAGACACTTGGCAAAAGAGCCTGAGGCTCACATTTCACAGGTTATGCTTGTCAAATAAATGTTTGCAGATCATCAAATGCAGGCAAATAGATGGTGTAACAAACGGCAGCTCAGTCGGAGGACTCCACTACCTGTGGCTATAGCAGTGAAGTTCAGCTGGAACTTTACAGCAGCTCAAAGCTCAGGCTAAAATACATCTCACACTCACTGCCTTCCTGATCCCTTTATGACTGTGAACAGAAGAAGTTGAAACACAGGGATATAGACATAAGTAGTCATGCTTTTGAAAACAAAACCTGCAAGGCAGTCAGGCCCAGTAAAGGTGGTGGGGAGGTTATTGGGCAGGAGAGATTTTCTGATGTGAGGAAACATAGCATATTCATTATTTTGTATTATAACTGAATTCAATCTTAAATATTCGATATGTTCACTTGCTGTGAAACAAAGCAGATTAATGACTCATATTTGACATTGCCTTACAAAATGTTTGGGCTGAATTTTCATTTGTGGGTCCCAATCCCACCTTCGGGAGGAAATGTGGGTTGGGAACCCACACGTGTTATAATGGGATCCAGAGGGCAATTTTTGAGGAGGTGGCCAATTAAGTGGTTGCAGATGCCCTCTGAAGTGATTTTCAAAATTTTGAAATGTAAAAAAAAATGCCACACCTGCCAGGCCATCATGGTGGAAGAGCAACCCCTCTACTGGATGGCCGGTGGCCGCAGTCATAGCCTAATGACTATGGCGAGTGCGGGTAGGTGTTTCCAAGGTGGATGAAGTGCTGGCCCCCCGTTCCTGCCCACTCACCCCACCCAACGCCCAGTCTGCCACAGGGAGGCTGCCTCCATCCTTTGGCCATGTATCAGCCTCACTGGGCTGGGTTGGGGGGGTGGCACACGCTGACTGGAAAATTCTAGTCAATGTGTGGAGATTGGCCTCAATAAGCCTTTTAATTGTCCCAATAGGCAACTCGCTGCTTACATGCAGGTAGCTGTCACCCACCCTGATTTTCCCTGATCGAAAATAGCCCGGAGGTGGGATCATAGCGGGAGACCGGTACGCCAACCGGCGACAGGGAATTGCAGGCCCTTCCACCTCCAATCCTGCCTCTGTGGCCGTTTAAAATTTGGTCCTTTGTTTCAGTCCACCTTTAGTGAGATTAAAGAAGCTCATGTACAAAAAAGCTTTGCTATTTCAGTTCAGTTATACCCCTGGGTTATGCAATTGTACTGTTAGGTATTTGGCAGTATGGGCATACCCTAAAACATAAGATGCTCAGACTGCTTATGGGAATGATCAGCACTGCCATACCTGAGAAAATATCTAAGGCAAGACTCGAAACATCTAACAGAAAAGTATTCTTGATGGATAACTCTGTGACTTTTTTTAGAAAGTGAAAGGAGGCTCAAAAGAGAGATGTATAGTAGAAGGCATAAATGTAGAAGATGTCAGCAGCAAACAAAAAACTAAAATAGTTCAGGAATAAGGATAAAGACCTGCTATGGCCCTTTAAATTCACTTCTGCCTTTGGCTTGGTGATTAACAATGCTGGACATCCATCTAGCATAATAGAGAGTCAACAATAAGTAAATGCAATATATCAGTTCACCATGTTATTGCCACCTCATTGTCTGCCCATATTTAGGAAATTGGTTCTGGCAGCTGATGGAAGAGATACCGGAAAGTCAGGACGATGCAAAAGTGCATGTGGATCAATTGTAATGGTCCCTGCACCCCTCATTTTCCAATGCTGCCTACCACAATATCAGCTTTTCAGAAGAAAATCTACCCCAAGTTGCTCATTTTTATTACAGTCCAAGAGAGATCTCCTTCCTAGCCTCTCAAATTCCTTCATTTCGAAGTGCCCTTATTGAAAATCAGGCCATCTCGACTTCAGATGTCTGAAGTTCAAAAATGATTTATATTCTTAATCTTAACAGCTGTTGCTTATGATAAGTGATGCACAGAATTTACAAAGAAGAACTAATGTTCTGATTTCTGAGGTCTAAGGACCAGCCTCAACTCTCAACAGTTGAGACGATCTAAACTTGCCCCAAAGAAAATGCTATCTAACTTGACAGAACGTCGACAGAATTCCTCAAGCAGAAGGACCTTGAAAGACATTAAGTAAAGGCAGGATGAAGTGGCCTACGAATGAAACAATGGCAACTCCAGCCAATTCAATGAGGGCTATTGAAAGAAAATCACCTGCCAAGGAAAAGATTGTTCAAAGGGAGCAAATGGTTTGTGCACTATTACGGGGCGTCGGAAATAATTTCAAATTTGTTAGCACAAACAGTCTGAATATTCATCACATGTAGTCTAGTTCAACAAAATGCCCATTGTTGCAGAGGTGGACTGAAAGGTACATGCATGTAACCAATCTTCTCTGGGGCATTCCTGAAGCCAGCTCCCTCAGTTCATCAGGCAATAGTTAGCCTCCTGTTGCTGCGAGGCTGCCTGTGGGAACCGCATTTCAATCTTTACTCCCGACAAGAGCAGCAGTCATTTGAGACTTTCCAAGCAACAGAATGCCAAGCTGGTGACAGCTTTAACCCCTGCAGGCATCTAAAATGAGGAAGAAGCAAAATGCTAATGTCACTGTAATATTTAAAGGATGAGATAGAGCATAATATATTCCACGAGTTGCATTGTCTATGTTCTAAGATAACACTCATGAAATGCAATTTTACCTGGATTATGTTCACTCTATATAATGCCATTTAAGAGTGTGATGCAAATTCAAATTGTAACTACTCTTTCTGACACGCCTTGAGATGCAGAGAATTGCCACTCCAAATGTTCCTGTGATTTCAAAGCCAACAATGTCCTCCATAACACAGGGAGGTTGATTTTGAGTGTTCCCGCCTGGTGTCACCAGGCAGCAATGGCCTCAGAAACAACCTGTTCCATTAACAACAGCGATGCATCTGGTTCCAGTTTGAAAGGGGCTATCACTGGGTGTCCAAAGCACTCACCTATTTCACCAGATGGACCCCATATTAATACCATTTCAATTAGGAACTGGTTGGAGTCTGCACAGTGCATGTTCGATGTGGAAGAGAGGAGACCTTCTAAAGTTAAGTATTCAACTATTTTTGAAGCACTGGGCCCTGCAGAAACATATGGGCTGCTGCTACCCTGGGACTACCAGCCTATGTGATCATGACTCCCTCCCACGTCCCACACCTCCATACTTTATCTTGCTGTTGGCAGCTCCAAACCAAAGGTTACACATTGAGGGAAGTATAAATGGTTCAGGAAAAGGTTAATTAGAACCCAATAATTGTTAGCAAATAGGATGCATTTAAGGAAGTATTGATATAGCTTCAATTGAAATTCATTCTGGTTGAATAAATACAGATTAATTAGCAACAGAGACCAGTGTGATTAAGTAGAAGTGTAAAGTGATAACTGTATATGGCGCAGGTCTGGCGCAGGTCTGCTCCTACACTGTGGCGATCACCTGAGTCATCTTCCACGTTATCTGGAGATTGAGAATGGACTGTTTCCACAGGGACATGATGTTCAAATGTCTAGATAAAAGGGGGACAAAATGTACTCAGCATCGCCCTCATCCTGATGGCCACATTTGTGTGCAGCTGCATCAAGCTGTGTGTAGATCTCCGGTATGCAAACACCAATTGTTATTACCTGCTGAGGGTCTATCTGTCCCTGGTGCTACAAAGGATGGGTCTGGCCACGTTGCCGTGGACTGCTCCCTTTAGTTGGACCGTGCCGTACCACCTGGCCCTTGTAGAAAAGTTTGCAAGAAAAACACCTTTAACCATAAGTCCATCAGGCAGTGGTCCATACGTAATGTCCTCGAGGCCCTGTGGGAAAAGGAGATGGTGGATCCTTTCGGATGGCTTCCCAAGCAGACTGTAAAACTCATTTGGCAGATAGACTCATCATCAGCACTTTCAAACAAGCACCAAGACGTAACTTAGCTGGTGGTGAGAAGGGCCCTCCCCATCAGATCCTTGCTGCACACCTGGAGTCTGACTGCTGCTGCACACTGCCCTCGAGGCAGCTGCGGTGGGGAAGAGACAGTCACCCACCTCCTTCTGGAATGTGCCTTTGCAAAGCAAATCTGGAAAGAGATGCAGTGGGTTATTTTTCCAGGTTCATCCTGATCAGCTCTGTAATGCAGGACTCAGTGCCCAGCGGACTGTTCTCAGGTATGCACACAGAAATAAACATTAAGTGCTGCTGGAGGACCATCAGCTCAGTGAAAGATGCACTTTGGCCTGCCTGAAACCTGCTGGTCACCCAGTACAAAGAGTTGTCGTCAACCAAGTGTTGCAGACTGGCACATTCCAAGGTCCAGTTCTGTATACTGAGGGGAGCACTAAAGCTTGGGGCAGCCGCTGCAAAGGCTCAATGTGGGAAGGTCACTGTGTAAGGCCCTCCCTCCATAGTATACCAAGGGGTTGGAACCTGTGTAAGGCCACTCGGGCTGTGTGCACCAGAGAATGTTTGATGTGTAATGTAAATATAACCTATAATGTTAAGTGTAGTGAGGCAGCTCATGTACTGTATTGAAAGAAATTGATCTGTATTGCACTTTACATAAAATCAAATCTAAGGCTTTTATAGTGTTCATATTAGAAACAAAAAACAGGAAAGGATTAGGACTTGGCCATTCAGTTCCTTGAGTCTTTTCTACTATTTAATTAGATCATGGCTGATCTGTATCTCAACTCCATTTACCCACCTTGGCCCCATAGCTTTCAATACCCTGACCAAACAACAATCTATCTCACTTATTTAAATTTTAATTGGCCCAGCATTCACAGACTTTTGGGGTAACAAAGTTCAAATTTTCACTACTCTGTGTGAAAACTTCTTGATATTACTCCTAAATGGCCTATCTCTAATTTTGAGATTGCATCCTCTTTTTCTGGATTCCTCCATGAGAGGAAATAGTTTCTCTGTATTTATCCTATCAATTCCTTTTATCACTAAAAAGACCTTAAGTAGATCACTCCTTAGCCTTCGAAAGGAATACAAGGCAAGTTTATACAATCTGTCATCAGAAGTTAACCATCTAAGCCCTGGTATCATTCTGATGATTCTGTGCTGTATCCACTCTAAGGCCAACATATCCTTCCTGAAGTTCAGTGCTCAAAACTGAACACAGTACTCCAGATGGGGTCTGACCAAGACTAAACAACTGAAACATCACATCCTCACTTTTGAATTCCAATACAGTTGAGGTAATAGACAACATTGAATTTGCCTTTTTGATTACTTTTTGTGCTGTGCACTAGCTTTCATTGATTTGTGTGCATGGACAACTAAATCCCCTTTCTCCTTCACAGCTCCTAATTTCTCATCATTAAGAAACTATTTGATTTGTCTTTCTGAGGTCTCAAGCAGAAGACTTCACAATTGCTCACATTGAACTCTGTCTGCTATAGTTTTGCTCACTGACTGGGGGTGGTTTTGACTTCGAGTGATAACGTAAAATAGACAATATTGAATCAGCCATCCATTCGTCATCTCTCCCAATTTTAATTTCCATTGACTATGTTCTTTTGCAACTTTCTGCTCCCATCCACATAACTTACTGTGCCATCATCTACAAACTTGGATATAAAACTCTCTATTCCTTTACCAAAGTCATTGATATATATGGTGAAAAGCTCCAATTTAACTTGGCCTAATGATTTACGATCCCATTTCCTCTCTCTACTCCCTGTTCAACAATCAGAAAAGGAATCTTGAGATGCTGCAAGTTCAAAGAGCACATGTCCATCATGCAGCACCAAGCAACTGGGCTACGTTGGAAGGATTTACTCTGTGAATTTGCTTAAAATATTTCAGTATGAATATAATTTTAGTTGTTAGTTCCAGCTTATATTTTTGCCATGTTGCAGTATTGCATTGACGATGATCATTCAAAAAAACTGTAAATTTTGATGAATGTTTTGGATCGGGCAACAATAAGAACCTGAGGCTTTCCATGTAACCTCAGTGAAAGTGCCACAGAAACCCCAGAAAAGTGTCTTGTTGTACCATCCAAGGAGGAATGCTGTCTATTCCCTGTTCTTTCAGCATCAATTCCAATGCCAAATGAGTGAATCTGATGATGTGTGGGTGAGAAGCCACCACTATGCAGAAATTTTTAGCTGAAACCTCCTTCTCGTGTATTGTAGGCAAGGCAATGCTTCTGGAGATATGGTCAGCTATGACTGTTATAAATGCTCTCTCAGACAGCCCACTCTGCAGACATTTGCTTTGTGTCACAGTAAGTGAACATACAAAGCAACAATTACTTAGTTCAATCGGTGTTTTTTTTTATTCGTTCACAGAATGTGGGCATCACTAGCAAGGCCAGCGTTTATTGTCTATCCCTAATTGCCCTCGAGAAGGTGGTGGTGAGCTGCCTTCTTGAACCACTGCAGTCCATGTGGTGTAGGTACACCTACAGTGCTGTTAAGAAGGAAGTTCCAGGATTTTGATGCAGCGACAGTGAAGTAACTTGTCTATATGTAATTATGCAAAATAAAAAATGTGCTATATTTCTCTGCATTAATAGGTTATCTTGCTTGACTAACAAAAACTACAAACTAACTTCCTGCATTCTCTTTCCGATCCTGATGAAAGCTTTCCCTTGTAGCTTTCTGTTTAAGACCTGACGGACTTTGTAGCTTTTGTTAGACCTCTCCGTCAAAGTTTTGAACTGTCTTTGTGTCTCCCTGTGTTCACAATCCAAAATGTGGGCCCATGCTAGATAGTTCACGCTGAGTGCCCAAGACCAGGCACCTCCCAACACAATGGCTATAAGACGCGTATGTTGATTGCTGACAATAGTTATAAGCTGCTTATTGTTTTCAATTTTTGAGAAAAATTAGCACTTTAGCCACCTTTCATTCCTGTGCCTTCCTTTTTGCTTCTGTGAATATAGTTTGATTTAAAACATAACCCTTCAATATAATTCTTTACTGTTCTGGGGAGGATATAAAAGTTATTTAGATTAGATTAGATTAGAGATACAGCACTGAAACAGGCCCTTCAGCCCACCGAGTCTGTGCCGAACATCAACCACCCATTTATACTAATCCTACACTAATCCCATATTCCTACCAAACATCCCCACCTGTCCCTATATTTCCCTACCACCTACCTATACTAGTGACAATTTATAATGGCCAATTTACCTATCAACCTGCAAGTCTTTTGACTTGTGGGAGGAAACCGGAGCACCCGGAGAAAACCCACGCAGACACAGGGAGAACTTGCAAACTCCACACAGACAGTACCCGGAATCGAACCCGGGTCCCTGGAGCTGTGAGGCTGCGGTGCTAACCACTGCGCCACTGTGCCGTTACTAGGATGATACCTGAGATAAAAGGATTGTAAGGAGACTAGAGAAACTGTGGCTCTTTTCACCCAAACAGAGAAAATATTTAAACAAGTGTTCAAAATCATGAGATGTTTTGGTAAGGTAAACACAGAAAATATATTTCCACTGGTCCTAGAGCAGGTAACGAGAGGGCAATAATTTAAGATCATAAATAACAGAATGAAGGAAGAGGTTAAGAGTTTTTTTTTGCTCAGAGGGTGATTAAGACATTGAAATAATTATAGCTTTATAAAGTGGAATGGAGAAATATTTTAAGAAATAAAATTGTAAAATGTTTTCGTCAACGGGCAGGGAAATGGAATTAAGTGGTTATTCCTTTCAAAGAGTTGGCACAGACATTGTGCACTGAATGACCTCCTTCTTTGTTGTAAAATTCTGTGGTAAAGATTTTTACTGGCTCCACCAGACAATACCCTAAAGATCATGGAGATTAACTTACCACCTCATTCCAGCTCCCACTCTTGCTCCAAGTACAGCCAGTGCTACCTTGAAAAGAGCCTATTATTCATCTGCCTGAGCACCTATCTGTTTTAACTGGTAAAGATCATATTCCTTCATATAGCATGTGTATGGACCCGATTTTAGGAGACAACTGGGTGGAGAATGCAGCATGCTTGCTCTACCCAGTTTTACCTAGCAGTACAGCAATAGAGGACCAAAACAGTATGTTTACTATTATTTTTGTGGTGCCAGGATGAGCTAAAGTGATCTCTTCCTCAATCCCCAACCTCCAAACTGACTTACCCATTATTGTGCTGGCCCGAACCCGGAAAGCTGCTGCAAGGTGTCCATTTGGCATCACAGGCTCACATTGCGACCAGACCAGGCTCTCAGAATGGACCAGGCCTCTGACCCGCACCATCAAGCAGCCGGCCAGTGCGCTCCTCCTGTTGGCCACTCGATAGTTAAATTCGACCATGATGATTTTGTACAACTGAATGAAACAAGCAGAGTAGCAGATCGAAAATAAGAAGTTTGAGGTGCCATCTAACTAGGAAATTAACAGAAGATTCAACATTTAGACTGGCATAGTGAATGTGTTACAAGTTTTTAACAAGAGGATTTGAATGAGCCTGAAGATGACCATTAAAATATGAGCTTATTTTATTTGGGTATGAAATTCCTTTGAGCTTTGTTTGGTCTTGAACCCATCTCTTTGGAGAATATAATTGCAGCAGGTTCAATCCTCTCAAAGTCCCACCTGATGTTTCCATTCATTATCTGGACTTCTGCCATTTGGAGAATTTTTTTTAACTCGCTGTTCTTTGTAGAGTTGATCCCACAGCTCATGACTAAAATTAACAAACAGAAATCGCATGCTGCACTTGATGTGAGCACCACTCATCAGCAATACCTGATCAGGAACCATCCCTTTCATGTTTATAATGACCACATAAGAGGAAGATTGATTTTATTATGTGCTTTAAAATTACCAGGTGAACTTTTGTAAGAAGTTTAATTCCTTGCCTTCTATAGTTCCAGCATATTATATGTCTACAAGAATTATTATATTTTACAGGTAAATATGAAAGAAAGCAAACGTTGACCATCTACAGGGAAGTCCCTGTGTGTGTGTCTATAAGAGGGAGAAAGAAAAAGAGTTGTGTTTTAATGACTCACTGTTTGCATTGATTTTAAAAGTGAGACACTGCAGGGTACATAAATTATAAAAAGGTGACATAGCTGCATATGCCATGGGAATGGAAACCACCATCACAAAACTAGTCATCTCCAATAAAAATGGTCTATTGCAGAAAAGACATTTTTGGACTAATGAGGTTTGTCCTTTTCGACCAAGTGTAATATTGTAGTTCTTTACTATTAATCAATATATTCTAACCACTTTATGTCACTTTTTATTGTATTTTCAGCCTTGTGAATACATAGGAATGATAAAAAAAACAGGAACACCCCTCCCTCCAGAAAATACAAGGATATACATGGAAGGCTATAGGGATATCTTGATTCAAGTGCTTTCAGATTGTATTTTCTCTTGCAAAAAAAGTCAGTTACTTTGTTTCATTGACCGTGCTATTATATGGACAGATTCATGCTTTTTGACACAGGTATATAACCCAGTTATATGACTTGTTTGAGATTGCTCTGTGAGCCTTGACACTGATTAGGGAGATTCAAACCATGTTCGTCTGAAATTCTTTTATCACTATTTTAGCAGAGGCATTAGGTTGTTTTATGCAGTAAAAAATAAAAGAGGTCTGAACTATGATGGCAGTAATGTTCTCTGTTTCCTACTTATTTTCCTAACTATTATCCTTTAATATGGTTTAAGTTCTACTAAAGGTCTTCCATGTGGAATCTTGTCAAAAGCTTTTCCAAAAATGTAGAAACTATGGCCAGAAATTCTCTTAGAGCTGTTCCCACTCTGATACCTTAACTTCACCAGAAGTGTGGCACTTCTGCTGCACGTCTGCTGAAGTTATAACTGCAGAGCAAGTGCAGATTTGAGGATATTCCCTGCCTACATTTTAGAGTGTTCACTTTATTTGTAATGTTGCTAAAGAAGACAAGGACATTTTAAAAGCACTATCCCTACCTAAATCCATGTTGGCTGTTTTTTAAGCCATTGTTACCAGAGTATGTCTTTCGCCTACACCTTAGCATGCCCAGATTTCATAGTCAGCAACAAAACGACAGCACTCACAGCTGACCTGGCAGAAAGCTACCCATAAAGCAAGCTTTGTGACATGGATTTCCCCTTTCCTGACATCAGTTTAAACCCGACGCCAAATGAAGGGGCATTCCAGGTGTCCAGCAACAGTGATATCATCAAGCATGGAAAGCAGCCAGTCACATTAAAGTATTCTCACAGACAGCAAACCAGAAAGTAAAATGTACTGATTATCATTCACTTTTAATTAGAATTTACCAAGAGTGAAATAAATAATTGGGACATACACATGGGATGAAGGTAGAAGCTAAAATATCATAAATAGCGGCCTACCAAATAAACAGCTGTAAAAAATGCATCATGGACCATGAAATCTCGGGTCCTCCCTGAAATCGGCCATTTTGTGAACTACACACATTTTACTGATTAACACAAGGCTTAACTTGCTGATTGGTAGATAAGGGAGGGCTTCCGGTGCAGTTTGAGAGTAACAGTCTCAAGTGTTAGCTGACAAGTGAGAGTGCCAGAATGAGCAAATCAAAAATGGCCACAACCATTGCTGCAGCACAATGAGTAAAAGAATTTGGAAGCCAAATTTTGCATGCTGATAGTGGTATTCTGTTTTGTACAAGCTGCAATGTTTTATTGGATCACACACGACAGGCAACAGTTCAGTGCCACTTAGCGTCTGAAAACCAGTGCAGCAGAAAGAGTATCCAACACTACACTGCTGGAAAATAAACACACAAGAAAACAAGCAACAATTTCATCTCTTTTTAAGTTGACAAAGCTCAGAAAATTGTTAGCTGGTTATAATGGAACTTGTGGATGCTTTTGCAAGCACCAACACCGTTGGAAAAACTTAAATCACCCAAAGCTGTGGGTATTCATGACACGTAATGTGCAAAATGGTGGTTGCTTGTCAAGTGTAAATAATCTATGACAGGACTTACCAAAAATTTTTGCAGCACATTGTGAGGAGATGAACTCTGGACTGCAGAATCCTCCACCTTGCAAGGCTAGCACGGCACTTTCTGGTAATTCACAGAATCACAGAATAATACAGTGCAGAAGAGGCCCTTCGGCCCAGAGTCTGCACCATTGCATTAAAGACACCTGACCTGTCTACCTAATCCCATTTGCCAGCACTTGGCACATAGCCTTGAATGTTATGACGTGCCAAGTGCTCATCCAGGTACTTTTTAAAGGATGTGAGGCAACCCGCCTCTACCACCCTCCCAGGCAGGGCATTCCAGACCGTCACCACCCTCTGGGTAAAAAAGTTCTTCCTCAAATCCCCCTTAAACCTCCCGCCCCTCACCTTAAACTTCTAACCCCTCGTAACTGACCCTTCAACTGAGGGGAACAGCTGCTCCCTATCCACTCTGTCCATGCCCCTCATAATCTTGTACACCTCGATCAGGTCACCCCTCAGTCTTCCCTGCTCCAGCGAAAACAACCCAAGCCTATCCAACCTCTCTTCATAGCTTAAATGTTCCATCCCAGCCCACATCCTGGTGAATCACCTCTGCACCCCCTCCAATGCTATCACATCCTTCCTATAATGTGGTGACCAGAATTGCACACAGTACTCCAGCTGTGGCCTTACCAAAGTTCTGTACAACTCCAACATGACCTCCCTGCTTTTGTAATCTATGCCTTGATTGATAATGGCAAGTGTCCCATATGCCTTTTTCACCACCCTATTAACCTGCCCTTCTGCCTTCAGAGATCTATGGACAAACACGCCAAGGTCCCTTTGTTCCTCGGAACTTCCCAGTGTCAGGCCATTCATTGAATACTTCCGTGTCACATTACTCCTTCCAAAGTGTATCACCTCACACTTTTCAGCGTTAAATTCCATCTGCCACTTTTCTGCCCATTTGACCATCCCGTCTATATCTTCCTGTAACCTAAGACACTCCACCTCACTGTTAACCACTCGGCCAATCTTTGTGTCATCCGCGAACTTACTGATCCTACCCCCCACATAATCATCTATGTCGTTTATATAATTGACAAACAATAGGGGACCCAGCACATATCCCTGTGGTACGCCGCTGGACACTGCCTTCCAGTCACTAAAACAGCCGTCTGTCATCACTCTCTGTCTCCTACAGCTAAGCCAATTTTGAATCTACCTTATCAAGTTACCCTGTATCCCATGTGCATTTGCTTTCTTGATAAGTCTCCCATGTGAGACCTTGTCAAAGGCTTTGCTGAAATCCATATAAACTACATCAACTGCACTACCCTCAGCTACACACCTGGTCACATGCTCAAAAAATTCAATCAAATTTGTTAGGCATGACCTCCCTCTGACAAAGCCATGCTGACTATTCCTAATCAAATTTTGCCTCTCCAAGTGGAGATAGATTCTCTCCTTCAGAATTTTCTCCAATAGTTTCCCTACCACTGACGTGAGACTCACTGGTCTGTAGCTCCCTGGCTTATCTCTACAACCTTTCTTAAATAGTGGGACCACATTAGCTGTTCTCCAGTCCTCTGGCACCTCCCCCATGGCCAGAGAGGAATTAAAAATTAGGGTCAGAGCCCCTGCAATCTCCACCCTCACCTCCCACAGCATCCTGGGACACAAATCGTCCGGACCTGGAGATTTGTCCACTTTTAAGCCTTCCAAAACCTCCAATACCTTGTCACTCCCTATGACAATTTGCTCAAGAACCTCACAGTCTCTCTCTCTAAATTCCAAATCTACATCCTCATTCTCTTGGGTGAAGACAGATGTGAAGTATTCATTCAACACCCTACCAATGTCCTCTGGCTCCACCCACAAATTTCCTCCTTGGTCCCTAATGGGTCCTACTCTTTCCCTGGTTATCCTCTTCCCATTGATATACTTATAGAATATCTTGGGATATCTTTCCCTACTTTTACCAGCCAGCGCTTTCTCATATCCCCTCTTTGCTCTCCTAATTGCTTTCTTAAGATCCATCCTACACCTTCTGTACTCCACTAATGCTTCCATTGATTTGCTCTCCTTGAATTTGCTAAAAGCCTCTCTTTTCCTTCTCATCGTACCCTGAATGTTTCTGGTCATCCATGGTTCTCTGGGCTTGTTGCTCCTACCTACTACCCTGGAGGGAACATGTTGGGCCTGTACTCTCCCCATTTCCTTTTTGAATGCCCCCCACTGCTCTTCTGTAGATTTCCCGACAAGTAAGTCTTTCCAGTCTACCTTGGCCAGATCCTGCCTTATTTTACTAAAATTTGCTCTCCCCCAATCCAAAACCTTCTTTTGCAACTTGTCTATTTCTTTCTCCATAACAAGCTTAAACTGTACCATGTTATGGTTGCTATCACCAAAATGTTCCCCCACCAACACATCAACCACCTGTCTGGCTTCATTCCCCAGAATTAGGTCCAGCACTGCACCCTCCCTTGCTGGACCCTCTACATATTGAGCTAAAAAGTTCTCCTGTATACATTTTAAGAACTCCACTCCATCTAAGCCCCTAACACGATGACTATCCCAATTAATGTTGGGAAAGTTGAAATCACCTAATATAATTACCCTCTTATTATTTTTACACACCTCTGCGAATTGCGCACATATTTGCTCCTCAATTTCCCGCTGACTATCTGGGGGTCTATAATAAACACCTAGCAATGTGGCTGTCCCTTTTTTATTCCTAAACTCTACCCATAAAGCTTCATTTGATGCCCCCTCCAAGATATCATCTCTGCTTACTGCAGTAACTGACTCCTTAACTAATATTGCAATGCCCCCTCCTCTTTTACCCCCTCCTCTGTCTCACCTGAAGATTCTATATCCTGGGATATTGAGCTGCTAATCCTGCCCCTCCCTCAACCATGTCACCATGATGGTTAGTATATCACAATTCCACGTGTCAATCCTTGCCCTTAACTCATCCGTTTTACCTGCAATACTCCTGGCATTAAAGTAGAGGCCTTCCATCCTGGTCTTACTCCCCTGAAACTTACTACCGCTGTATTCCCTCTGACTTGTTCGCTTTCCTGTGTTTAGCTGTGTCCCTATTCTGCTCGGAGTCTGCATCCCCTCCCCCTGCCAAATTAGTTTAAACTCCTCCCAACAGCACTAGCAAACCCGCCAGCAAGGATGTTAGTCCCCCTCTGGTTCAGATGTAGACTGCCCCGCTTGTACAGGTCCCACCTTCCCCAGAAACGGTCCCAGTGGTCCAGGAATCTAAAACCCTCCCTCCTGCACCAACTCTTAAGCCACGCGTTCATCTGTGCTATTCTCCTATTTCTATACTCACTAGCACGTGGCACTGGGAGTAATCCAGAGATTACAACCCGAGAGGTCCTGCTTTTTAGTCTACTGCCTAACTCCCTGAATTCTTGATGCAAGACCTCATCCCACTTTCTACCTATGTCATTGCTACCAACATATACCATGACCTCTGCCTCATCACCCTCCCCATTTAGTGACATCCCAGACCCTGGCACCAGGGAGGCAACACACCATCTTGGAGTTACGTTGACAGCCACAGTAGCGCCTATCTGTTCCCCTGACTATAGAATCCCCTATTACTATTGCTCTTCCTCTCTTTCCCCCTTCCTGTGCAGACAGGCTGCTTGTGGTGCCAGAAGCTTGATTCTGTCTGCACTCCCTGGAGGAACCAGCCTCATCAGCCTCCAAAATGGAATACCAATTTGCAAGCAGGACCCCAGGGGACTCCTGAACTACCTGCCTGTTTCTCTTGGACTGCCTGGTGGTCACCCATTCCCTTCCTTCCTCAAGTCCCTTCAGCTGCGGTGTCACCACCTCTCTATACGTGCTATCCACAATGCTCTCAGACTCGTGGATGCTCCACAGTGTTTCCAGCCGCCATTCCAGCTCTGAAACCCGATCTTCCAGGAGCTGCAGCCGGACACACTTCCTGCACACATGCTGGTCCCGTGGACTGGAAACATTCCCGGATTCCCACATGCAGCAAGAGGAACAAAGCACTGCTTTAAGCTCTCCTGCCATGACTAAACCCTTTAAATTTAAAACTTTAGAAGACTATTATAATTTTAAAAAAAACAACTAAGTCTTGCTAAAACAATGACTTACAATTCAATCCAGTTTGAAAACTACCCACCAGGATTTACTCACCGGTCAGCTGTACTGTTTGGAAACTCTCGGCTCCCCTCACTCTGAGGATAGGGAGGAAATGAAAGGAGCTCCTCGCTCCCTCCTCACTGAACTTCCTCACTCACCAAACTTCCACTTTAGCACTCTAATGCAACCCAAGTCAGCACTCCAGCACAAACAAGGTCAGCACTGTAAGATGGCCCACTTTTATACTGACTGACTCTAGCTCCTGAAAACTGGCTTAAGCCAATTCTCCAATTAACAAGGTGCAGCTGCAAGCAGAGCTTGCTTGAACTCTGTTTAAAGCTGGTTTAATTCCAACAAACTGTGGGCGCAGAGAGAGCTTTATCTAAGCACGGACAGATGTTCACAGCGCAGAGACAGGGAATGAAGAAAGAGGCAGTTGCAGGTTGCTGCATGCTCACATTCAACCACTGATTTCGGTGAGTAAAGAATGTGACCTATTTATCGTCAGCTTTTTACAATAGTTTGATTTGAAATCAGAAATCTCCTTGGTCTTTTTCTTTGTTTTAAGAAGATAATTTTCATGGTTTGTTGCAAGACTGTGAAATTTATGATTTAAATATGTGAAATTGTGAAATTCACGATTCTTAAGATGCTGTGACCGTGTAATTTGTAAAATTTGACCGTGAATTTGGTTGGGCCCTAATCATGAACAAACATTAAAATAAAATTTTAAAAATGTGTATTTTTGATCATAATGGAGAAGTTTGACATTCTGCAAATATAAAATTAGTTTTTCAGAGCCAGTGAGGCTGTTCAACATTGATTATGAACCTAATACACTGTTAAAAACCCTCATTCTTTCATCAAGGTATAATTTTTTCAATGTTTTTCCAACAAGACTAACAGCACAAAAGGGTAAGTTCTTGTCAGTTCACTATTTCTACTTGATTTCAGCCTGGAGCAGTGGTGAGGGAGCGGTTGTTGGTGGGGGCTTCAACATGGGAAGCGAAGACTGACAGTAACTCCCATATTTCTGTTTAATGGTGCACATCCAGACTCCGGAGGTTGCTGTCAATTTCAAAGGAGTAATGACAGTGAATGCTGACAGATTCACTGTCATTACTACCGCAAAATCTGGGCTATTATTTTACGCGTTCTTCATGTTAGGCTAATGAGCTCCGACGTGCCCAAGTTAGATTTCTTACCCTTCTTAAAAATAAATATTGGGCTGAATTTCACCATCCCTGAGCCCCCACGATAGTTTGCGTGGGGATTTATTTAAATAGAGAGGGCAGAGCAGCCGCCCCCGATGACAGAGGGGGCGACCGCTGTGTCCCCAGCAACGGTGTCCAGCGCCACAGCACAGACGCTGGCACCATTTTTAAAGGGCTTCGAGCCCTTCAGTTTCATTCACATCTTTAAAGGTCCCGCTTTGATAAAAATTTTAATAAAAGCTTGTTTTAACTTTGAATCCCTCTCTGACCTCCCCCCCCCCGACTGAGTTATCAATACATAAATTGACCTATTCTCCCCAAAAAACACTTCTGAAATTCTGAACTTTCCTCCCCGCACTTCAGTATCTTTGACCCTCAACTCCTTCCCACCATCCCCACAACTAATAGGAATTCTGTTTGCCCTGCTCTCCCACCCCGCCCTGATAATTTTAGTTCTGCCCCCCTCCCCACCAGTGTCTCGCCAAGGAGCGCAAGCTGTGGCTGGTGTCCGTAATATCGCCATGGGACAGTCAGGTAAGTTCATCACCATTTATTTTAATGCATTTTAATATTTAAATGAAAGCTCCACTGCCAAGCAGCGGGGGGCCACACCGAGGCCTCATCGCTGCCAGTGATATGTGGTGGGGCCTTCTCGGCATTGTGCGTCGTGGCAGGTCGCTCCCGCAAGTATTTTACGGGCCCCCTTGCCACGACGTTGAGGGGATGGTAAAATCCAGCCCATTTTATGTTAGCTTGCCTCCAATGCCTTAAAATTTGATCAAGATCAAATCATCCTTTGATGACTATAGTCACTGTCCCATTTACTTCTTCCTGAATCAGATTCAGGACAGTAGAGTATATGCCAGGAGAACACTGAACGCATGTTCCATCCCTGTAGGGTATCAAGTACCTTCTCCAAATTTATTTCAAAATCCATTGGGATGTTTGTTGATCACAAACATTTGAAATTAAGTCAGTATTCTTCCTCAGTCAACAGATCAAGAAATATTTGTCTTTTTTCCTTTATCTTCATTTCTAATATTCTCTGAGTGCCATTGTCTTGTCATGATACTGAAAGAATGTATTATTGGCATTTAGCTATCTTCATCTCTGGAGCTCTCTTTCCATTTCTAATCTATATTCCTCTCTTTCCTTTTCCCTGTAAGCTTTTGATAGATTGTTTTTTTTTTCCTTTGGGGACTACTACTTTGTTTTCACTTATTTCGTGAATACATTTGTCTTGCATATTCAATATTTTTATACTTTTAAGAGTTTGATTTTTTCCAACCGAGGCATCTCTCAGAAATGTTATTTTTAGTTCATCTGTTATTCTATAAAGTTTGCCTTTTTTGAAACGGTGTATTTCTTCCCGTCTTGACTGAAGCTGATTATCAGATGATCCCAAAAGTAATCATATTGTGATCTCTCGCTTTCAGTGATTCCACCATACCATATTATGGATACCATCCCAATTACTTTTAAGAACGAGGACTAGTTGCGAGTTTGCCCTAGATGTCTATCCATGACACATTGTGACAAAAAATAACCTTGTACCAAAATTGCTTGTTTAGATATAGTTTACTGTACCGCCATTAAAGAATTCCATGGTTTGGTTGGGTTTCTGTATATATTCTTTGAGCTTATAAAATGTTGTCATGTCCCTTTACCTGCTTTGGCTGTCTGTAGAAGACTACTTTTCACCAAAACTGCCTACCTCCACCTCCATAATAGTGCCCATCTCTGCTGCTGCTTCAGACTATCTTCACTCACACCAAGTCCAGTTCACCAATCACCCCTGTTCTTATTAACCTAATTGGCTTCTACTCCACGAAGGCTGTGATTTAAAATTCTCATCCTTATGTTCAAACCCATCAATGGCCTCATCCCTCCCTATCCCTGTAACCATCTCCAGCAATACAACCATCCGGAGAATTTTGCATTCTTTCAATTCTGGCCTCTTGTGCATTCCCGATTTATTTTGCTCCTCCATTGATGGCCATGTTTTCAGCCATCTAAGCCCACAGCTCTGGAATTTCCTCGCTAGACCTCTGTGCTCTCTACCCCCACTGGGATGCTCCTTAAAACCTCTCTCACTGAACAAGCTTTTGGTCACTTGTCCTACTGTCTCCTTCCTTGGTTCACTATAAGCTTTCTAAAAATCTAATTATACTCCTGTGAAGTGCCTTGGGATGTTTTAGTACATTAAAGGCATTATATAAATGCAAGTTGTTGTTGTTTTTGCCACATCTGATTGTTTGCTTAATAACACAAGCCAGTTTGCTCCAGATTTTGTCTGGAGATCCAATTTCTTCTTTTTTAAATTTCCTAATGACTCTGAAGAAATAGAAGCTACCCCACCCTACTTTATCTGATCTCGCTCACTCCTGTGGAATCAATACACTTTCATATTGAACTTGCTCCTATTTTCTGAAATATTTCTGCTTGTCACAGTTGGCAACAGTAATGTCAAAAGGATTTGTGATGAAACATTTGTTCCTTGGTGTCATCTTCCTAGAAGATTGACTGTCATAGATCCCCACCTCTGTCTGTCCTTTGCTGTCCTTACACATTCTGCATAGGTCAATTGCATCTGGTCCATTATATCTGTCATCCATTTTCTTCTTGGCTTCCCTCTCCTATGTTTTCCATCAATCTTTCCTTCCAATAGTTGTCTCTGTTTATCTTCTGCTCTAATGATGTGACTGAAGTATTGTATCTTTCTCTCTTTGATGTTATGCACTAATTTCATCTTTTCTCCAGCCATTTCCAGCACTTCCTCATTAGTCTTTCTGTCTGTGTTAGATGTGTAGAACATCCTCCAATGTGTCCACATGTCAAATGCATTCAGCTTATCAATAGTCTTATTATTTGTTGTCCATGCCTCCAAGGCATATAACATAGATGTCGAAATGTAGCACCTCAGCAATCTATTCCTAAGATTCAGGGTCAGTTTCTTTGATGTCAACAAGTCTTTCATTCTGACGAAGCTGGTCTTGGCTATCTCAATTCTCCTTTGCATCTCAGATCTCCCATCATCTTTTCACTTGTTCTAGGACTTGTCCATTTACTTCAATTTTCACTTCTGGGGTTAGGTCCCTACTTATCACCATTGTCTTGGTTACCTTCACATTCATTCTTAATCCATATTCTACACTCCTTGCTTTCATTTAGTTCCTGCTCCTTGCAGGTTTAGCCTAGTAGAGATGTCATTGCTCCCCCTGCTCAGACATCAGGCGAGCACATCAGGCTTTTATGATGTAATCACACCCTATTTGCATATTTAAAGAGGGCCTTGCTGGTTTGGGGTGGGTGTCCTTGCCACCTGCAATTTAAAATTGCAGTCAGCCAGATTGGGACAGGGAAGGAATGGGTTAAGTCCCCCTCTCATTTTAACTGCTCACCCACCTGTACCTGGTTTGTGCTAGGTTGGGGAAGTTACAGTTAAAGCTAGATTATGTCCATGTGAGGTTGACGCAAGCTTCTGATAATCATAAAAAGAATTAAAGGAGAGGTTAAAAAAATCTTTTACCCTGAGGTTAGTTACAATGTTTAATCCAATGCAATAAGCCATTGGTGAAGCATAGACTGTAGTACTTTTAAAAGAGAATTAGATATTTATGTGGATGATGCTGAAAGAGATAATGAAATTTAAAGAGACTTAAAAGTCTTAGCAGACTTCATACTCCATGTGTCTAACCATTGCAGATCAGCAATTAACAGCCAATGAAGTATTGAACTATATAGACAAACTGTAGAATACAAGTTAAAGAAAGTTGTAATCAATCTGTATAGAGTTCTGCTTAGACTGCTGCTTGAGTACTATGTGTAATTCTGGTCACTGAGAAACAACTGGTGGTGGAAGCAATGAAACATATAGCTCTTCTCTCGTGTAAGGGGGATGTATTATGAGAAAATTATGACACAGTAGTATCTGAGAGGTGATCTTACAGAGGGAGGAAAGATAGCTAAGGAAATGGAAAAGGTTAATCGGGATTGCTGCATTAAATTATATCCTGGGAGTACAACAAGTTAGTTAATTAGATTTTCCTATACCAAGTTAGTTAGATTCACCTGTGCCAAGTAAACCGAAATCTTCCCTGGTAGCCCATGTGTTGTGGAAACAAATATGCTCCATGAGGATAGAATTAGCAACAGTGCAGAGTTTTGTACTGTCAAAGTACATAAACCACACGAGACAACCTATTTTTCCCACTGCTATTTGTCTAGAGCAAGTTATTTAACTTGGATCAGAGTAACACTTTTCTTTACATCCTTCAGATTGTGGTTTCTTATGGTTAATTTTTATATTTGCAAGTTTGTAACAAACTCCTCTAGTCTCTGTTATTCATGAAAAGATGTTTTTACATGGACAGGTCATTAACCTGACTCAAAACCCCTTCCTAGAAGGACCAGTGGACTGACTTTAGTCTTGGTCCTACTGTTCAATCTGTCTGGCCTGGGTGGCTCTACCAGGAGTCGGACTCTTGCCAGGATAGCTCTCAGGGTCATTGGAGCACATAAGCTTTCCCACCACATCAAGGTGGCATCCCTAGGGAAGGAGTTGGACAAGAGACAGGTTCAAACTTGAGAAGGGTAATTTTAGGAATGGTATCAGGATTTTCTTCTTTGTTCAGACAATGATTAACATTAGGAATAGGCTACCAGATAGAATGATAGAGGCAAAAACCCTGGAAACATTTAAGAAACAATTAGGTACAGAATGGAGTGGGGGTGGGATGCTGGAAGTTGCCGGGTCTTTCCGAATGGATGAACTAAGATTGGCCTTATCCTCATCCCTGCTTATTTGTGACCTTGTGAAATAGGAATATTAAAGGATATGGGAAGTAATTAAAAGAGTGGAATTAGACTACGTGGTTCATGTGGAGAAAGACACTAGAGCAGACTTGTTGGGCTGAGTGACATGTTTCCCTGCTGGAACATTCCATGATTATTTGAAATGGCAGAAAGTGAAAACTACTGATTCGTAACTCTGCAAATGATCACTTTGCAGACAAATAAAATTTATTGATTGTTGCAAACACAATAATTTGTAAGTTTGTACTTTGACAGCAGAAAACCCAATGCTGCGGCTAATCCTATCCTTCAGGGAGCCCATTTGTTCGTGCACAGCATAAGACAGCATCACAATAAGGGCGACCGATGAGGATTCGCATTTATTTGGTCCAATCTTTTGACTAAAATGTGCTATGATGAAATGCCAAAGAACAAATTAACCTAATAGTCATTTGATCTTTTCAAGACCACAATTGATTATTAAATAAAATAATGTTAAAATAAAAATAAGTTTAAACAAGTGTTCATTTCAAGAACACCTGTAATTCTGTGTCATTGATCCTGCTTTTGTGTGAGAACGCAATTTTTGCAGGCATAGCACGATAGGAGATATTTATAAATGTTCCATTAAGGTGGAGAACCGAAAAGATATGAAAGCTCAAAAATTATTGACTCTTTTACTAACCCTGGCAGCGTGCATCGGAGGGCCCAGAAAATAGGTTGGGACCCATGGAGAAGGGGGCTCATTATGGGCAGAGCTTCAGTCTGCTCCTTACAAGGCCTGAAACATATGATGGGGGGGCTCCCTATCTTGGGAGTTCCTACATCCTAAGAGAAAATCAGAGCAGAATCGGCTACTTGTCCACTCAGCGGGAAGAGGCCTCCTCATCTGGCAAAGGACACATTCTAGCCTGGATCCCCTCCACCCTCACCCACAAAAACGAAAGAAATGGTGATGATGTGCACTTTTTAAATGTGCTTTTTAATCTTACATAGGGAGATGCTAGGGGCACTTTTCTGTTCTTTCTGACGGGGGCCTGACATTCCCTTTCAGGCACAGCAGCATTTGTGGACATTCCAGTCTGCTGTAACTGGTAGGGGTCCAAACTTCTTCCCATCATAATGGAGGCACCCATTCAAAGTTGGCAAATGGAGTGACCTCCCTGACCATGCAAACTTCAGTGGACTCAGCAACCCGACTTACCTGGGGTGAGGAAGAGTACAAGTTAGGCAGTTCCAGTGCCTGGAATTTAAGGTCGAAGCTGAATCAGTTGGGTTTCCCTCCCACTTACACACTATCAATTATTTCATACGGGTCGTGGGTGAGTAGTTTTCCACCCCCCCCACCTCCCCTCCCATTGCCATGGCTAGTTTTGGGAGTGTGCCTGGACAAATTCTTAGGCTCTCCTGGGAGTTTCACCCAGCATGCTCTTGTTAGGCCCAACAGAAATTAGACCTGCAGAGAGCAGGCACGGGTTTCACAGTGGGGCTACTAAAGGCCCCAACGCAGGTTGGGAATAAAGGTATTCCATCTTGAAGGGATCAATTAGCTTTGAAAAGGCACTAGGTTCACTGTAGGGAAAAAGATTTTTTGCACTTACAATCTTCAGCCCTTTAAGGATGTCTGCTTCCCCTCAAGGTGTGGCAGGGTGCTGCTCTGATTTTCTGGGATCCCTTTGAGCAGGCACCTCTGCTTCAAATTTATACCTGCCACATGTCTCATGGGATTCCAGGATTTTTGACACTGCAACATTTAATTTAAATGCACTATAATGTTTAAATAAAGCTCTCATCCATTTAACTGGGTGAACATGCTGAGCATGAAAGTGGCACAGATGCAGTGATATAGATCTGACTCTAGCTCACAATTCCAATTCCATGTCAGAAAAGTATAGGTTATCTTGCACCTCCCCTCATCACTACTGTGTTGAAATCAAGAACTTTGTACAGTTTCCGGTCCTCTTATTTCCCAGATCCTCAAAACCATGGACCTCCTTGTCTCCCTCTTTCTGCTTTTGACAATATGTAGGCTTTTAAAAGCCAAGCTTTCTGATTTAATTTGACTTTCCTTTTACTCTTTGGAAAGTTGGTGATGTTCTGTATTATGGGCCAAAGTCCTTCAGCACAGTTTCTCAACAAAAGGGACATCTATATAAGGTGGCTTTTTTTTAGCTTTAGGTCCAGCATTCCACTGCAGGAAACTATTCTGAGGATTTAAAAAAGAAATGCACCAATATTACTGCAATATTATCAATAAATAATTTGCATCTGGTTACAGGAAAATTGTGTAGCTATGTTAAAGTATAAGTAATTTAGTGAATCTAGGGCAAAATGACAATTTCCCATTCTACACCACAAGTTGGGAATGGCACCCGCCAGAGCAGATATGGAGACGTCAGATGCAGAGTGGACCCAACTCTCTGATACACGCTCCCAGTGTGTGAGCTTCTCCGCTGAGAACATGAAGTTAGAAAATCACCCCTTAAAAGTTGCAGCAGAATTTGATAAATGATGAAACACTGGAAGTTGCTGCATATCACATAACTGTTATATCTATTAAATTGTAGCTGTCTGAGCTAGGCCAGATGGTATATTGAATTGACACACAGAAGATAAAACTTTATTGCTTTATTAACATCAACAAAAGAAACCATAAAAGATACACATAGAATGTATTTAGAGGAGAAAATGAATTTATGGGGCTATAGTTATTCATAAGTACATTACAGTCTCATCTTAAAGTACATTTCCTGAGCAGAATCCTTTTCCTCGGGCGATATAATGGGGATGTGGGGGTGAGATCCTTCTGAAAAATCTATTGATCAGTTGAAGTACTTCCACTGTGATGATATTGGACAGGAATATTCTCAAGCAATGCATTAACTTGACTCACACTAATCAAGAGCCATTTTTATGAAAATTGTCATACTTGAGTACCTGATTCCAATTTCAGGCCTTGCCATGATTTGTCCACTGAGTACCCCTGGAGCTCATTTAAACTTATTAAAATAAGGGGTAGTGGTATCGGCATGCCAAAATTCCAGAAGTTAAAGGAGCAATGAAGACATTGAATTTCCAGTGTACATTCTTCTTTGTGCAAGTAAGATGGTGGAAGAGGAGCAATGGGTAAGTATGAAGGAAATAAGAGAAATAGAGTATGAGAAGGAAAAGCCCTTTCAGATATTAGCCACCCAAATAATTTACAGGCCACACAAATCTGATGAGGAACTTATTGAGGAGTTCTGTGTGAGTTCTGTGCCCTTCATCAATGAGGCAATAGGGGAACTGTGCAAGCTAACACAGTTTCAGCTATGGCTACCCACCCGTTCAGCTCTCTCTGCGGCTTTAACCACACTCAGTTCATGCCATCAGCTCATTTTAGGCAGCTACGGGAGCTCTGAGCAGAATTAGGCCAGGATACCAACTAGGCATAAATATATATGGTAACTGATTCACTTTATGGTGTTGTTGGTTTCTAAACAGCGGGGTGCAATAGATGGTGTCTATATTGCGTTATGAGTTCCTAAACTCAGCCCTCTCAATTCCTGAATAGGAAGGACTACTATTGGTTCAATGTATAAACTGTGTAAGATAACCTGTAAAGAATCCTTCACATCAATGCAAGACTTGCAAGAATTTGCCAGAATACACTTATCCTTAGAAATTGTGGCACCCCTGAACTCTTCAAGGAAGAGAATAATGTGAAAGGATGACTTGTGGATGTTAGTCCATACCTCTTTCTGCCATATTAATTACCTCTTTAAGATATGCAAGAGCAGGAGCAGAGGTGCCATACAATGAGGCACAATGACCTTTATCAGAATGGTTATTAAAAGGACGAGCTTAAAGGGGTCTCCAATGGGGACTTTCATTGCCTTGATTGGTCATTAGAGGCCTGCAATATGCGTCAGATCATGTATCCTGTATAGTTTTAGTTTGCAGTCCTGAAAAGCTTTGTAATCCAAAAAGACCATCACATGGACTTTCCTGGGGAGGTGGTTCTAGTTGCTTTTGAGGCAGAACAACATGAGCATCAAAATGATCATCAATCTTCAGTGACTGCTGCAAAGGGCATCAAAACGCACTTATCAATGAAGTGTTCTCGTCTTCCTAATACGTTTGTCACAATTCCCATAACTCCTTCTCCCCCACCTTAAAATAAATGACATTCTTCACTTCAGTACCCATCCTAGAATATCAATCATCAAATTTATTTGATATATTGTTACAGTCAAGTGAGAAGGGGTCAAAGGGCTTCCCTCCTTTCCCTCTCCTTGTTTGACCACAGCAGGTTTAATTCTTTCTTAAAGTGGATGTACTGGCCAAACTCAGTAGGTGTTTGATTACTTACTTGCTATGATCGTAACAAGAACCAATCAAACAGGTTTTCCTGAGTTTAACAAAGAAAAAGGGTTAACGTTATTGTACCTAAACTGAACTAATGAAAATAATAAACTACGTGCCAACTTTCACTCACACACACACATTCACAAATAGGTTTCAGAGTGGGGAAAGGTAGATTAGTTCAGTTAGAGTCCATAGAAAAGAAGGGGTATATAGTCTGTGGGGTATGGTGATTCAGCTGGCTTCTAGCTGAATTCGGTAGTCCGGAGGCTTTTAGTTTGAAGAGGTAAATGACTTGTTCGGTGGATCTCTTGGTGACAGCGATAAAGATGATTTCCCCCAAAGGGGTTTTCTGAATGTCACCAGAGTATGCAAAGGTGGTCAATCAACAGGCAGAATTTGAAGCTTACAAGCTGGAATGGAGAGAGAGAGAGGGGGATCCCCACTTGGGTCTGCACGTGTCAGAGTCCAGATACTTCTCCTTGCTGCTGCAGAGAAACACAAGCTTAAAACCACAGATGGGGCGGGACTTGCCACATGACAATCACTCAGTGATTCAAGCAGTTAGCAGTATTTTTTCTTGCTAAAAGAAAAAGAACAAACAGTTCCCTTAAACTTCCTGGGTCCTGGTTCTTTCTGGGGATGAGCAGACATTTCATCTCCCTCCTTACAGGCCTTGCAACATAGGATACAGTCTTGCAAATTAGGTGGCCATCTTAAGCTGCTAGTAAAGTCATCTTTTATCTGTTTCTTTTTCCAAATATCTTTAAAAAAATATAAATTTAGATCTCCAGTCAGCGTATTAAAGAAAGTTTTCAACAAAGCAATTTGGCATGACAATATGATCACCTAACATGAGCCTAATATGAGCATCTAAGTCTTAATCATCTGATTAAAAATGTCAGGACAAAATAAATACACCCTTTCTTTCTTGGCTATTATCTCCATGAATAACCAAGCTGAAATGAGAATACATTCTCCTTTCTTACAATCAACTTAAACTAAACTCTCCTCTCCTCTCACACCTGGGTGTCTAAACATGCACTTATTTTGCTTATTCTAGTTCTTCTAGGTACAACTTGAGTGCCTGTGCTGTGAGAGGCGGTTGCTTGTTTCTGTGCTGCAAAAGGTTCACATGACTGAAATGCTTCTCCTCTCATAGCAGCTTGCTTCTAGCTGAATTTCTAGAGCTTGTGCCTGAGAATCCTGGTGTTGCCTCCTATGTACAACTGGAATGGTGCTCTAAGAGAGGACGGAAAACCTGGGATATACTGCTGTCTGGAGAAATGGCAACCTCAAATATGTCACCTTCCCATCACCAGGCCCACTAATCAGTGGTCAGGCTGGTCTAACGTCAGCTATTGGATCCTAAAAGTTCTCTGTGACAGCAGGCTGCATGCACACGCCCAGAATGAAAGTTGTTGTCTGTCCTCTCTCCTGCTACCACCAGGGCAGCAGTCCAGCTACCATGGAGGAAGAGGAGGCAAGGAATGGTTCCTGTTTGCTTCTGAAGTGAAGGTCTTTACTGTCTTACAATGAAGTTGCCACATGCTCCATTGATGGATGCAGCAGCCTATATGAGTCTTAATCATCTGATTAAAAATTTCAGGACAAAATAAATACACCCTTTCTTTCTTGACTATAATCTCCATGAATAAACAAACTGAAATAAGAATACATTCTCCATTCTTACAATCAACTTATAACTAAACTCTCTTCTCACACCTGGGCATGGGAAGAAATCTCAATAAACAATTTTGGACATCATATGGCAATGGCACCACATCTTCCATCCCCCAAAACTGTATATTAGCACAGTGCTGGAAGAAGTTCAATGCCCTGATGAAGATAAGCAAAATAACAAAGATTAATCTTCTATTTTAACTTTGGACACCCTCGGCACCAACACACTGAACCTAATAACTGGACAACTAATCTTCACACTACACAAGTAAAATTGAAGTCAATGGGAATCAAGGGGAAAATTCCCCACTGGTCTGAGTCATACCTAGCACAAAGGAAGATGGTTGTGGTCGTTGGAGGCAACTTCTCTCAGCCCCATGCCATTGCTGCAGGAGTTTCTCAGGATAGTCTCCTAGGCCCAAACATCTTCAGCTGCTTCGTCAATGACCTTCCCTCCAACACAAGGTCAGAAGTGGGGATGATTGCACACTGTTCACTTCCATTCACAAATCTTCAGATAATAAAGTAGTCCATGCCCACAGGCAGCAAGACCTGGACAACATTACAAGCTTAGACTGATAAGTGGCAAGTAACACTCATGTCACACAAGTGCCAGGCAATAACCATCTCCATCATGAGAGAGTCTATATACCTCCCCTTGACATTCAATGGTATTACCACCGTCGAATTCCCCACCATCAAAATCCTGGAGGTCACCTTTGACCAGCAGCTTAACTGTACCAGCCATATAAATATTGCACAAGTCAGGAGTGTGATGGAATACTCTCCACTTTCCTGAATGAGTGTGGCTCCAACAAGATTTTAAAAACTCAACACTATCAAGGACAAAGCAACCCGCTTGATCGGCACCCCATCCACCACCTTAAACATTCACTCCCTCCACCACTGGTGCACTGTGGTTGCAGTGTATGCCATCTACAAGGTGCACTGCAGCAACTTGCCAAGGCTTCTTTGACACCACCTACAAAGTCATGACCTCTACTACCTGGACGGAAAAGGAAAGCAGGTGCATGGATATGCCTTCACCTGCAAGTTCCTCTCCAAGTCCCACATTATCCTGACTTGGAAATATATCACTATTCCTTCATCATTGCTGGATCTAAATTCTGGAACTCCCCACCTAACAGCATTGTGGGTGTACTTTCACCTCAAGGACTGCTGTGGTAGAAGAAGGAGGTTCACCACCACTTTCTCAAGAGCACTTAGGGATGGGCAATAAAAGGTCTCTTTGACAGTGATGCCTACATCCCATGAATGAATTTTTAAAAAACACTTTGATTAAGGGGACACTATCTCAAGATCTTACAATATGGATTTAAGTGCTCAAAATAAGAGATGTCAAGGCAGCAGGGCCTTGGTTTAATGATTTGTCTGAAAGATGGCACCTCTGACAAGGCAGTACTCCCTCAGGTCTGCAGTGAAGTGTCAGGCTAGATCATGGTCTCATGTCATGTTCTTTATAAATAGGTTTACAATTTCATTAAGTGTAGCACAGAGGGGGAATATTCACTCATTTTTCTCCAGATGGAAATAAGTTGATTGAAGCTATTAACTAGCATACGTCTAATTTATTTTAGGATCCTGGGACATCAAAGAGGCAATCCTTGGAGGAATATTGAACCAGCACTACGGTTAACACTGCAGAGAAGACTTTCATTAGCTGTCTCATTCAAAATGTAGTGCATTAAACTCTCTGGTGCTTCCTCTGGGCTGGATTTTTATTTCAGGGTTGGGATTCCGACACTAGGACCATTTCTGAGTCCCGACCCTGCTCCCTGTTCGTGCCCGACGTCCAACGCAATTTCAAAGAGGTGGCCAATTAGTGGCCCAATGGTGTGCTCATGGTCCAATTAGGGATGGCAGACGCAATGAGAAAATAGGAGTTAGACGTGGGAGGCCCGATTAAAAGGGCACCAGAAAGCCATTAATGTGCATGCCGCATTATTTAGAACGGCAGAGAGCAGCAGAGCAGCAACATGTAAGACACCCATAGGAGGGCAGCCCCACAATTTACCAAAGCTTTCCTGGAGGTGTGTTTAGAGGCAGAGACAGCCCAATGGAGCAGTTCTGGACAGCAGCAGGAGAAGGCAAGCCAGCCAGACAAAGCAGGCATCCCCCTTTTATTCATCATTAGGAATTGCTCCTGCCTCTATGACTGGTTCCCCGCTGCTCTGCCACCTCCTCTCCATGGATGCACTTGTGAGCCTGCATGTTTCCCACACCTCCCTTCCAAAATCTCATTCTGCCCTTCAACGAGTTATCAATTGTCTCGTTTGTATCTTCAATTACTGATTTGCCACTTTTGAGCAGGTCGCTGCTACTCACTATACGACGCCTCCACAAAAATTTCTGGCAGGCAGAACCACATTGGGAAGCTGGCATGCTGCTTGGCAATGCGCATTTGCCGACACACCCACCTCCGGTCCCGCCTCCGCAGCGCTATGAAAATCCAGCCCGATTTCTCTGCATGGGATCTCAGTGTCAGTTATGATCTTGTTTTCTCATCCCATTCCTTGATTGTGGTGCAAAAAACATGCACCATCAACTGGTATCACAGTGAGTACAGTTCAGAGCAAGGTCCCTCTAACAGTTTTTCTTTTCATTTGGAAGTCTCTTGAATTGCTGCACACTCAGTCAAGCTTACCCACTCCACTATCTCTTTTTAAATGTAGTTCTCTTTTGTTTTGCCACAAATCCTTAACTGCCTTTCAAAAAAGATGTAATAAATATTCATCAAGCCTACTGCAATGTGTTTCCAATATACTTTCATGTCACAAAAGCGATAAGATACTGGACTTCTGCCTCAAACATGTTTCTGGAGTACTCAGAGCTCTTTTTAATGATTGTAACTATTCACTGAGGATCAGTGTTCAGGGAAATTTGGATTTTGGATTAAAGTTTCTATTTGGCTGTGATTTCAGCCTCACTGTCAGCTTGGATTGCGAAGGTCTGAAATTTAATTCTTCTAAATACAAGCCTGAAATCCAAATTTTTAAGGATGTATCATTGAGCAGTGAGTGAAACATCTCTGCACCAGAGGTTTCAATGCATATTCAGTATTCAAGCCCAATTAAGGTTATAAAGCAGGTTACCTGTGCTAGGTTCTCAGGTAAGATCATTTGCAATTTGAACTTTCAGACTGCAAGCTCCACAATGCATGAACTGAAGAACAATGAATTTCAGATCACTGTCAATGAATTTCAGATCACTGTCAAGTTCATTTTTATCAGCATTAATTTTCTTTCTCTGGAATTCTCAGACTTCAACCATATCTTGTTCAGCTAAGAGCACAGATCTCACTCCAACTGTTGCTGCAGTGTCTCAGCACAGTTCTGACGAAAGGTCACAGACCTGATATGTGAACTCTGCTTCTCTCTCCACAGATGCTGCCTGACCTGCTGAGTATTTCCAACACTTTCTGTTTTTATTTTATCCAAAATGAAACTAGTTATGGAATTCACACCTCCTATTGTTTGTGGTCTGACCCAAAACTCAATATCCATGGACCCCTAGACTCACTGTCTCCGAGCTCGAAACGTAATAAAGAGAGCTGCAAGAAAGCAGTTAAATCATAAGGAGGTGTGAATGGCAACCATCCATCTCCCATTGTTTAACAATGGCTTTGAGCTTCAAATCATTCTGGATGGGCAACAAAAGTATTGATCAGGTGGTCACATGACTGAAACTAATCACAGATAACAGATTATTACTCTAAGCACCAGGAAGAAACTGGTCAGTCTTCAAACACCAAGCCGGAGAGACAGCAACAAAGGCAAAACATCATTGTGCCTTAAAACTGGAGACTACAATCTCTTAAGGTCTCCAAGCCTGTTCCTTTTCATGTCCACCGACCTCCCAGTAATAAGTCTACAAGCAACTAACTTCAAGACCTGTTGAAAATCCACCTCTTCGAGAGAATCCTGCAATGACTTTGATATACGACTCTGGCTATTGAATCCACCGAATTACACTTCAGGAGTTAGAGCCTCTCCTTCACCGGGTGTGCAACACATTCCTTTTCTCCCAAGCTGAGCCAAATCAGTGATTTACAACTTATTCCCTTGCTTGTAATTAGTAAAAGTTCACTATCCATTTGTAACGGCTTTCTTTCTCGAATGTGTGTGTGTGTGAATGGTGAGTGAGTGACATAGTTTTAGACTTTTGGGTGACTGTGTGAATAAAAATAAGCCTCTTTATTTAAACCCATGCACAGCGTGCTGCTGGTTATTCAAATTGGCCATACACTCAGGGGTTGAGAAACACACACATCTTCCTTGTCAAAAACACGCTGATTACAAAGGGAAAAGAACTGGGGTTTCACTCTCTCTCAATTCTGTCCATAACAATAATTTAGGGAAGATCTGAACCAGCTATCATGGCCCCAGTATTTACTCGGACCCAGAAGAGAGCCTGGGGGAAGGATTTTCTGATGAGTTTCCACACACCCTGCCGAATTTAACAGCAAGATATCTTTCACGATGTTCCCACTAAGTTAGCTGCCCTACAGCTGCCCAGATTAACAGGCTGGCTATAAGTCATGCTGGAAATCAGCAGAGGTGCAGATGTCAGGGAAGTCTGACATTGAGGTGGTGTGGGGGTGGGGGGGTGGAGGGCAGTCAAATAAAGGATATCGGGGGTTGAGATAATCTGACAACAGCAGGGAGGTGGACATTCAAGGAGTCTGACATTATTGGGGGGAATTAACATCGTTAGGGGAGGTTGGATATCGTGGGGGATTTTGGACATCATGGGGGATCGAGCAAAAGAGGGGGTCGGGCATGATGGGGGTGGTCGGTTGGATATCAAGGAGGTTGAACATTGAGAATGGGATCGGAGATCGTGCAGCGGCTGGACATCAGGGGTGTTGGACATTGCGTTGGGGTGGGGGGGGTGGTCATCAGATATTGCAGAGGACCAGACAACAGAGAGGGTCGGAAGGGTCGGGGAATGCAAACATTGTGCACAGTTATGGACATGAGGCAGTTATGCGTGTGTGGGGGGAATTGAAACTCAAGGGGGTTGAAACTGACATTGCAGGAAGGGTCGGCTGATCATGGGGTTCCAATCACAAGAATGCAAGCTTGTTGGGAATGGGGAATTACTCCTGCTCTGCCTGCCCCACAACCCCTGCTGTAAAGGCATTCATCTCAGGGGTCTGGACATTCTCATTTCCTTTTACCTGTCAGGATTCCTGAGGTCTGGGATTAAATATAAAGTGGAGTTAAACTGGAGGTATGCAGCCTCCTTAAAAGATTTTAGCGACTGGCCCACCTCTTGTAATCGGGTAAGCTGTCTGCCCCACCCTCTGACTCATCTCCATTAAAACCAGAATTGTGCAGTTTGGGGTTGAACTTGCAAACTTAAAATATTTTACCTTTCTACCCACCCCAACCCGCCTGTTCTTGAGCGTTGAAACTTGCCTCATGTCTTTCATGTGTGACCTCACACGTGGTTGAGCAATCTTTCTGGTGGTGGATTTAAACACTTTAATGAGACGAGGCCAGATGCGAATGATTAAGTTGTTTGTATGTTATAGACAGCAAGTGAATATACTGGCTAACAGTTGTAATCAAATCTCACTTTGATTCACATAGTTATGGAACCCACCTTAAGAACAAAGAAAAAGTAAAAATATACCACAGTATCTTTATTATCTGGCTCCATTAAACTTTCTTGATCAGTGATTCACCAGCAGGCTTGTCAATAAAAGTGTTATCTCTCCTCCCCGCTTTGGTGCAGTAGATAAAAAAAAAATTGTATTCTGAAATGAGTTGGGCCATCCTGGCTTAATGGGCCTAGATTGATTTTCATTGTCTCTGTTTGTAATAGACCGTTATCTGCAAAATTTCCCCGACTTGCTTGTGTGGCTTGAACATATGTCTTCAGTATCCGGCCCATTTAAAAAATAAACACATTGTCTAAGTGGTTTTAAACTGAACAAAATAACTGTTTTTAAAGCAGAACACTTAAGCATAATTCACTCTCAAATCCTTTCTGTGAAAAGAAAACAAAATTGATCAACAATCTTAAAATATGACAAAGATCAATAGAGAACATCTTTCCTGGATTCAAGGACCATATATTAGCCAAAACTAGCAAGCATATATTGCAGTTTATAATTTTTTGGTGAATAATCTGAATACAGAAATATTCCAATGCTTTTTATGTTGCTCTGGCTAGTTACTCTACCTCTTCACCACCTGCCTTGATGCTTTCAATAACTTTGTGTTGTCAGACGGCTCGCTCGACAGTCAGCCTTGGATGAGTTGTAATTTCCTCCAGCTAAATATTGGTAAGACCAAAGCTATCGTCTTTAGCCCCCGCTTCAAACTCTGTAGCCTCACCACTGATTCCGCCCCACTCCCCGATCGCTGGCTCAGGTTGAGCCAAACTTTTCACAGCCTTGGCATCCTTTTTGATCGCTGAGCTGAGTTTCCGACTCAATATCCCCTCTATCATGATTGTTTGTGGGCTTGACTATTAGAGACTGTATGATACTTGGAAGTGAAACAGAAAGGAACTCAGTATTTTGGGGAAAACACCTGACCTGGGGATTGTTGTGAGGTTAAATAGGCTTTGTAGCCATAGTGAGCAGCAGTAAGCAAGAACTCTACAGAAGTCTTTTTATTACAGCTTGTTAAGTCTTAAAGTTAAATCTGTGTCTTGAAGTGTGATTCTTCAGCTTGAGATGTGACAATCCCCTCGGTCAGGGAGACAATCTACTTCCACCTCCATAACATTACCTACCTCTACACAGCCCCCCGCTCCCAACCCCCGGGTCAGTCCATCTGCTGTTAAAACCATCATCTGTGTCTTTGTTACTTTCAGACTTGAGTATTCCAGTCTTTCTTCTGGCCAGTCTTCCGTTCTCCACCCTCTGTAAACTTCAGATCATCCAAAACTCTGTTGCTCCTATCTTAGCCCATACCAAGTCCTGCTTGCCTATCACTCCTATCCTTTCTGGCTTAGATTGGCTCCTGTTCCCCCAATGTTTCAAATTAAAAATTCTCATCCAGGTGTTTGAAGCACCTCTCCTCTCTGCTCCAGCTCTACAATCTAATTCTGACTTCTGGTGCATTCCCCTCTGTCATGCCCAGTAAAGGCATTTTTTAAAAATTCTTTCACAGGATGTGGGCATCGCTGGCTAGGCCAACATTTGTTATCCATTCCTAATTGTCCATGAGAAGGTGGTGCTGAACCACTTTCTTAAACAGCAGTCCATGCGGTGTAGGTACACCTACTGTGCTGTTAAGAAGGGAGTTCCATGATTTTGACTCAGCGACAGAGAAGGAAAGATGATATATTTTCAAGTCAGGATGGTGTGTGGCTTGGAGGGAAACTTGCAGGTGATGGTGTTCCCATGCATCTGCTGCCCTTGTGCTTCTAGGTGGTAGGAGGTCGCAGGTTTGGAAGGTGCTGTCAAAGGAGCCTTGGTGAGTTCCTGCAGTGCATCTTGTAGATGGTACACACTGCTGCCACTGTGCATCGGTGGTGGAGGGAGTGAATGTTGATGGGGTGCCAATCAAGTGGGCTGCTTTGTGCTGGATGGTGTCGAGCTTCCTGAGTGTTGTTGGAGCTGTACTCATCCAGGCAATTCCATCACACTCCTCACTTGTGCCTTGTGGACAGGCTTTGGAGAGTCAGAAGGTGAGTTACTTGTTGCAGAATTCCCAGCCTCTGACCTGCTCTTATAGCCACAGTATTTATGTGGCTGGTCCAGTTCAGTTTCTAGTCAATGGTAAACCCAGGATGTTGATCGTGGGAAATTCAGTGATGGCATTGTCATTGAACATCAAGAGGAGATGGTTGGATTCTCTCTTGTTGCAGATGATCATTGTCTGGCACTTGTCATGTATCAGCCCAAGCCTGAACGTTTTCCAGCTCTTGCTGCATATGGACACAAACTGCTTCAGTATCTGAGGAATCACGAATGGTACTGAACATTGTGCAATCATCAGCGAACATCCCCACTCTGACCTTATGATGGAGGGAAGGTCATTGATGAAGCAATTCAAGATGGTTGGGCCTAGGACACTACCATGAGGAACTCGTGCACTGATGTCCTGGCAGCGAGTTAATTGACCTCCAATAACCACAACCATCTTTCTTTGTGCTAGGTATAACTCCAACCAGCGGAGAGTTTCCCCCTGATTCCCATTGACTTCAATTTGGCTAGGCCTCCTTGATGTCATACTCTGTCAAATGCTACCTTGATGTCAAGGGCAGTCACTTTCACCTCACCTTTGGAGTTCAGCTCTTTTGTCTATGTTTGGACCAAGACTGCAATGAGATCAGGAGCTGATTGGCCCTGGCAGTACCCAAACTGAGTGTTAGTGAGTAAGTTATTGCTGAGTAAGTACCGTTTGATAGCACTGTCAACGACACCTTCCATCACTTTGCTGATGATTGAGTGTAGACTGATGGGGTGGTAATTGGCCAGTTTGGATGTGTCCTGCTTTTTGTGCACAGGACATACCTGGGCAATTTTCCACATTGTCGGGTAGATGCCAGTGTTGCAGCTGTACTGGAACAGCTTGGTTAGGGGTGCAGCCAGTTTTGGAGCACTAGTCTTCAGTACAATTGCCAGAATGTTGTCAAGGCCCATAGCCTTTGCAGTATCTAGTGCCTTCTGCCGTTTCGTGATATCCTGTGGAGTGAATCAAATTGGCTGAAGACTGACAACTGTGATGCTGGGGACCTCAGGAGGAGGCCGAGATGTATCATCCACTTGCCACTTCTGACTGAAGATAGTTGAAAATGCTTCAGCCTTGTCTTTTGCACTGATGTCCTGGGCATCCCCTTCACTGAGGATAGGGTTATTTGTGGAACCTACTCCTCCAGTTAGTTGTTTGATCATCCATCACCATTCTTGACTGGATGTGGCAGGACTGCAGAGCTTAGATCTAATCCGTTGGTTGTGGGATCACTTAGCTTTTTCTATCGCATGCTGCTTCTGCTGTTTGGCATGTATGTAGTCCTGTGTTGCAGTTTCACAAGATTGACACCTCATTCGTAGGTGTACCTGGTGTTGCTCCTGGCATGCCCTCCTGCACTCTTCATTGAACTAGGGTTGATCCCCTGGCTTGATGGTAATGGTAGCGTGGGGGATATGCTGCGCCATGCGCTTACAGATTGTGGTTGAATACAGTTCTGCTGCTGCTGATGGCCCACAGCGCCTCCAACAGGTTCGTCAAACATGATTTCTCATTCATAAATCCATGTTGACCATGCCCAATCAGATCATTATTATCCACGTGTCCATTTATCACATCCTTTGAAATAGATTCTAACATTTTCCCTACTACTGATGTAAGGCTAATAGGTCTGTACTTCCCCATTTTCTTTCTCCCTCCCTTGTTAAATAGTGGGGTGACATTTGTTACCTTCCAATCTGCAGGAACCACTCCAGAATCTATAGAATTTTGGAAGATGATCACCAATGCATCCACTATCTCCATAGCTACCTCTTTCAACACTTTGCGATGTAGAATATCAGGTCCTGGGGACTTATCAACCTTCAGCCCCTTTAATTTCTCCAATACAACCTTCTTACTAATACTAATTTCCTTCAATTCCTCATTCTCCTTAGTCCCTTGGATCTCTAATTCTGGGAGATTTCTTGTATCTTCCTCTGTGAAGACAAACACAAAGTAATCATTTCACTTCTCTGCCATTTCTCTATTCCCCATTATAAATTCTCCTGACTCTGTCTGTAATGGACCCACATTTGTCTTAGCTAAACATTTCCTTTGTACATACCTATAGAAGCTTTTGCAGTCTGTTTTTATGTTTTTTGCTAGCTTACATTCATATTCTATTCTCCCTTTCTTTATCAGTTTCTTGGTCTTCCTTTGCTGCATTCTAAAATCTTCCCAACCCTCACGTTTACTCCTATTTCTGGCAACTTTATAGACCTTTTCTTTTAATCTTATACAATCCTTAACTTCCTTTGTTAGCCAAGGTTGACTGCCTTTACTTTTGGGTTTTTTGTGCCTTGAAGGAATGTACAGTTGCCGTAAACTATGTAATAATTCTTTGAAGATTATCCATTGTCTATGCACTGTCATACCTTTTAATGTATTTTCCCAATCCACCTCAGCCAATTTGCTCCTCATACCTTCATAATTTCCTTTCTTCAAATTTAACATCCTGGCTTCAGATTGAACAACCTCATTTTCAAACTTAATGTAAAATTTTTATCATATTATGGTCACTCGTCCCGAAAGGTTCTTTTACAACAAGATTATTAATTAGCCATTTCTCATTGCATGATGCTAGATCTAAAGTAACCTGTTCTCTAGTCGGTTCCTCAACATACTGTTCTAGAAAACTATCCCAACGCACTCCAGAAACTCGTCCTCCACAGTATCAGTGCTTATTAGGTTTACCAAGTCTATGTGCAGATTGAAATTAGCCATAATTACTGTATTACCATATTTCTTACATTACAACAATGACTACACTTCAAAAGTACAATGTATTGGCTGTAAAGCACTTTGGGACATCCTGAAGTTGTGAAAGGTGCTATATAAATGCAAGTCTTTCTTTTTTTCCCCCCTCTCTCTCATACCCCATTGTGGTAAACTGTTCAGCCTACTCTCAAGAGCTACCATTCTGGCATAGCTTCGTTCAGGAATTTTGGCATATGAATCTCTGTCCCATATTCCATGATGCTGCACCATGATATTGCCAGCCAGTTACCTTTACCAATCTGCAGGAACTATTCCAGAATCTATAGAATTTTGGAAGATGTTCGCCAGTGCTTCCACTATCTCCATTGCTACTGCTTTTAACACTCTGCGATGTAGAATATCAGGTCCTGGGGATTTTTAAAATTCTTTCACGAGATGTGGATGTTGCTAACAAGCTCAGCATTTGTTACACATCCCTAAGACAACTGAGTGGCTTGCTAGGTCATTTCAGAGGGAAGTTGTCAACTACATTGCTGTGGAGTCACATGTAGGCCAGACCAGGTAAGGACAGCAGATTTCCTTCTCTGGAGGATATTAATTAACCAGATGGGTTTTTACGACAATCAATGATAGTTTTATGGCACCATTCCTGAAACTAGCTTTCAATTCCAGGTTTTTATTAATTAATTGATTTTAAATTCCACCAGCTGCTGTGGTAGGATTTGAAACTGTGTCCCCAGGACATTAGGCCTGGGCCTCTGAATTACTAGTTCCGTGACATTACCACTACGCCACCATCTCTCTACTATTTAGGAACAAGAAGAAGACAGTTCAGTATTAATGTACTGACAAAAATATTATGTTTTACTTTAGTCATTATCCACTTGTTAAAATCATTATTTGGTCAAATGAAGATTATAAGTCATAATCGTATTTATACAGAACATTAGGAGAAGCCTCTGTTGACAATAACTGGCTTCAGATATGTTTGCATGAACCAAACTGTGCAAATTATCATTTGATTAAAAAGCTGAGACAATAATAGGAACTGATACCTGCTCGTTTCTATGGAAAGCTTCACTATTCAGTTGACATTTCATTACTGCCCATCATGTAAGGATGTTAAAGTTTGGCTGTCATGCTTGCATTGGTCTCTTGATGGAAAAAGAAAAATATATTTACAACTAAATGGTACACTTCTGAGCTACAAAGTAATAAATGACGACCAGGTACATGAAAAAAGATCATGTGGTAATTTTCAAGCTTTCCTCTTACATGTTGCAGAACTTCTCCAATTTATGTTCCATTGCAAAATCAATATTATTGCTCTGTTACTTTTACATATCTCTCTGAATTATCTGTAGATCTCTACTTCTAGTTCATTTCCATTATTGGATGGCCTGTAATGCACACCATACCATATACTTCCATATTTCTTAACATTGTCACTCTACCCTTTTTTTTAATCTCTCTGTCTCTCATGAAGATGTAGGTATGATATATCCTGCAGTGAAGTTGAGTGCCATTTTGACGGCAAATGTCTGAAAGGTATTGATGCATTGGAGAGGGATTAAAGAACAGCAATAGGGATGATCCCATAAGTATGATTTAATGCTTCCATTGGGGTGGGAGAATCACTGGCTACAGCCAGGTATCTCAGTAAAATGTGGAGATGCACCTCCAGTGACTGCTGTTCCACACTGGGAGTGTCACATCATAGAATGACCTTTTCCACGCTAGGAAATGCTGACAGAATTGATCTGTATTTTTTTGTTGGTGAAAAGTGATTCAAAGGACACAGTCAAACTGCTGGTGGACATGAATAATGTGGATGTAACTGGCTTTTTTAGCTTAAACTGTTATTGTAAATCGAGAGGACATGAGTGCAAAATTAGCAACCTTTCAGACAGAATACAGATTAGAGAAATTGTTTTTTTGAGAACATTATAGAATGAACTTCTATTAAAAGCAGTTAATGTTTAATTGATTAACTCTATTGGAAAAGTAGCTGGTTAAAAATCTACAGCATTTAAAAAAGTGCTTTTAAAACTCTGATTTAGTTTTCCATTTCAGCCACGGGTATTAAATAGCATTTACCCCATACTGACTGCAGTCAACCTTGTACCAGTTTAACAAGAAGGGATAGAAATTAAGGTGTATTGTATCTGTTTTTTGTGTGTTAAAGGAACACAAATTATGCAGTTTAGTAGTGGAGTGATCTACACCCAATCTGCATGGGCATTAGTCCCATTGCTAAATTTAGACACATTTTTAAGAGTCCCAGGCAGATGCCTAAAACTGGTGTTGACCCTTGAATTTGTACATTTGGAGCCTAACATCTTTTGAAAAATCCCTTCTCAAAATTAATCAGGATTCTTCAGCAGCCCACATGGCCACTAACATAGGGTAAATTTGAAAACTTTTTTTGTGAATGTGGAGCCAGGTGGAGCAGGATTGCTTTCACGACTCCCACAGGCATTGTGAGTGAAACAGACCCCCACACCTCCAACCCCAACCCAGTAGCTCATTCCATCCCCATTCCCGGGGCTAAGTGAGGGTTGCCAACAGCCTGACATTTGTCCACTTCACTGAAGAGCTACTTGGGGACACACAGCAGACGTTCATAGCTTGTTGGTCTAATTTCAATGAGCCCTGAAACCCATCGCAGGGATAGTTCCCTGCATCTGGTTCCCGATGGCAGGCCGGCACTAAGCAATTTCGACTCCAAGGTCAGGTGAAATGAATAGATATAGTTATCACAAGGGCTGAATTTTAACTCCCAAAAATGCATGGGTTGGGGTTGTGTCAGAGGATAAAATGCAAAAGATCTGAAACAAGAACCCAACCCATCTCGAACACGCCCACTTCTGGTTTAACGGCGATGGATTGAGGGGTGGGTGACCAATCCACTCGTTGGAAGCAGGTTAGTCATGTGAGTATTACATTGAGGCTGCCTCCCTTCATTTTAACAGTGTCACACTCACGAGAAGTGCAGCAATGAAAATACAGAAAATAAACTGAAGAGTTAAAAAATTAGAACAATTTTAAAAGGACTGGTAGATTTGCTATCAACAAAATGGAGGACACAGTCACATGACAAATACCACATCCTGCACTCAAAAACACATCACATCCATGGCTACTAGAAATAAAACCAATTAACCCCATCTACATGGAAAATAGAGAGCTTATCACACATAGATATGAGCTATACACAAAACAAGCTAAAACAAAGACACACCCAAACTCTACGAGAGGGAATTTTATTCTCTCCTCCGCATCGGCTTTGGAGGTGGGGAGAGCATATAATTGGGTGGGATGATGATGGGGGGAGGGGACTGCCACCTTCCCACATCCACCCAAATTAAGTCTGGGGTGGGAAGGCCTGTGAATGGCCTTCCTGCCCTGCCACTAATTAATGCCCAATTAAGGCCTCGTCCCACCAGCACTGGAATTAGCCCAGTTGTGGGCAGGCCTGTCGCTGCACAGGGAGCACACTAAGCAAACCCATGCAAGTTGCTTGCTAGCTCCAGGGCAGGGGTTGGTCTCTTGTTAAAAGTTATTTAGTGCCTGAACGAGGGACCCAGCATCGGGAAGTGGGGGGCCTGCTGAGAGCCACCTGTCTTCCTTGCAGCTGACCACCCCCCCTACATCACCCCTATCCTGCGAAATCCTTCCTGCTAAGACTAACCTGTGGCCTGGGTCCAGGGCCTTGGGTGAGTGCTTCACCAGCATCACCCTCCCCCCATCACCATCCCGCCCAATTATATCCTCCTTGATGGCACTGCTCTTTTAAAGAGCTACTGGCCTCTGATTGGTTGGCAGCTCTCAGCAGGTGGAACTTCTGCCGCTGGGGTCTTCGATCCCGGGGAAGGCCTGCTGCTGTCCACTTAAGTGCTGAAGTGGCACTTGATCCAGCAGGCCTTCCCCAGAGTAGGCGGCTTGAGGCTCTCGCCAGTGCTTTTGCCCATGGTCGAGACCCTCATCTCGAAAGACAAAATCCCAACATACGTCTCCAGCTACCCTTCCATGCAACAGAGTGTGAAAAGTCCTCATATTAACAAAATGGGGCCATCAAAAACTATTGTACAGCCCATCAGGAACTGAAACCTAAAGTCACATGGACAAAACTAACACTTAATGAGCTTACCTTTAAAGATAATCATTTTGAAGAAAAAGGGGGTCTTTCCAGTTCAATCGTCAAGTCATCAACACCAGTCTGGTCTGTCCAGCCACACGGTCAACATCGAAAGCCATCTTGAATTCCAGCACAAAGCTAAAAGAGAGAGAGAGACAAGTTCCAGCTAACACATTTCAACCCTGCTGGGACAAGTTGAATGTCAACTGCAGCAGAGAAAAGAGAGTGCCTTTTAAACTACTCCTCCACCTGTGAAAACTGAACTAAGAATATCATCAAACAGACGTGAACCGCCAGAAGTCTTCAGCAACCCAGAAAATACAAGACAACCAGCAAACAGGCCTGAAACTTTAAAACTCTCTTTCCAAGAGGATGCCACAGGTTTTTCTGAAACAACAGACTTTTACACCTTGAACTCTTAACACCTCTTACTCTTTCCCTTCTGGCTATCTCTTCTTGAGTGTTCTTGTGAGAGTGAATGCGTGCATGGGTGGTGGTGATCATTTTGGATGACAAATATTGTTCAATAAATGTTTAATCTTCTGTTTTAAACCTACAAGAAAACCTGCCATTGTCTGTTTGTTTGTTTAGCTAACACAACATAGGGGCTGAAACACTAATTTAAACAAAACCACTGTCTGTGGTCTTATGGGAGGTGAACCATGGAAACCAGTCACACCATCACCTACCTGGCCATAACAACAGTCATTCTTTGTTTAACTTATTTGGGCTGGGTTCCTAGGCCTCGGGAACCCAACAGATGAAAAGAGACAAGAAGGCCTGAATCCATGAGGTAGGTGCATTTATTGCACTGCTTGTGTGCCAGGAGGTGCAGGAATGTTTCCTCCAAGCCCAATAATCCATCCATTAAACAGTGTCCCCATCCACCCACTCACAATCAGCCCTCCCGACCACATTTGATCCCCAACTACAATCTAATCCCCCCGCACCAATCACCATCTGTACCCCCTCTTCCTACCACCGCCATCAGATACACCAGTGATTAGGACAATACCCCTCCCACCCAAATCCTTCTCAATCTCCCTACGAGACCCTACCTGGTCTCGTAGGCTGCGGCCTTGTGAAGCAGACTTCCTACCCAAAAGGCCTCTGCCCTGTCAATCAGGCTGCCTGTGAGCAGGAAACTGACAGAAAAAAAATTAAAAGGAACCCTGCAGTTAAAAGCTACAGGATATTCGGGAAACTGTTCTTCTGGGCTTCCCGACCTCACAACCACTCTGTTGTATGAAAATCACCTCAAGGCTAAAATTTATGGTTTCAATCTTGTCTGGGTAATGGTACTAATTTCTGTGGCCCAAAGCCTCCATAACAGCACTGGGAGAAATCTTGAGAGATGGTTCTGCTGTGCTAGGTACTGCGTAACTGTCTCCACTGTAGATACCACATATTCAGTGACAGATTTCAGCACAGATTATTGATTGTCTACTTCACAACTTGTGTTTGGAAATGGGAGAGAGCAACTTCCAAAGTCACACACAAGAGGGCAACTGACTTCTCAATATCACCCTGATGCTCCCATAGCCTCCATTTAATAGCAGTCTCACTAAAACTTGTATTTCCACATACTTAGTAGGGACAAACAAGCATGCTACATTTCCAGACTATACCAGATAGACATTTATTTAACAATAAACAAAGTTATCCCTTTTTAACCTGTGCTTCCTAGCAATATCAACATCTTCTGCACTGTGTGTAACTATGATGTGTTCATTTCAGTGGGAGTGGTGACAATTCAGACTGGACTGACCGCCACTATATAAAATACCTGGCATTATTCCATAAAGGTATTTACCAACACTTGCTGATTCAAAGAACAAAGAACAATACAGCACAGGAACAGGCCATTCGGCCCTCCAAGCCTGCGCCGATCTTGATGCCTGCCTAAACTAAAACCTTCTGCACTTCCGGGGTCCATATCCCTCTATTCCCATCCTATTCATGTATTTGTCAAGATGCCTCTTAAACGTCTCGATGATACCTGCTTCCACCAACTCCCCCGGCAACAAGTTCCAGGCACTCACCACCCTCTGTGTAAAGAACTTGCCTCGCACATCCCCTCTAAACTTTGCCCCTCTCACCTTAAACCTATGTCCCCTAGTAACTGACTCTTCCACCCTGGGAAAAAGCTTCTGACTATCCACTCTGTCCATGCCACTCATAACTTTGTAAACCTCTATCATGTCGCCCCTCCACCTCCATCGTTCCAGTGAAACCAATCTGAGTCGATCCAACCTCTCCTCATAGCTAATGCCCTCCAGACCAGGCAACATCCTGGTAAACCTCTTCTGTACCCTCACCAAAGCCTCC